>NW_028145502.1:82500-442500 GCF_977016875.1 Pavona decussata | reverse complement strand
CTACTACAACAACAACAAAAACATCATCAGCAACAGAATTGCTTGCAATTGTGAGGTCGTGTATCTAACTTAAGTTAAAAATATGCATGCATTAACTGGTTAATGCATGCATAATGCATTAATGCACTGGTTAATGTTAACTAATTAATTTCCTTCGCTCACTGGTTTGCATAATAAGAGAAAAGGCCGGCTACAAGGCAGGCAAAAAATAAGCAGAATTTTGACTTTACCATTCAAGTTCTTTTTTGTCACCAAAAACTTCATCAGCTTCCTCTTGGCATTCCTTCTGATGTTCCGGGAATAAGGCAAGATTGTACAATGTCCACGAGATTCCTTATCAGATGGAAAATACCAAGAGACTATGAGGTAAGAGAGCGAATCCCCCATACATGCCCCTCTTCCTATGAAAATTTTTTTCAATCTATTTTTGTTTGCGTCATTTAATTTTAAACTCAAAATAGCATGGCGCGAACGAAAAAAAGATTGAAAATAATTATCATGGGGCACAGGGATTCGCTCTCTTTCCTCATAGTCTCTTGAAAATACTAAGTTAGGCTGGTCCAAAGTCTTTTCTTTGAGAGCTTTGAGCCTTAATAGTGACCATCGTGTTATGAAAATATCGGGTTATGAAAATATGGGAAATTAACACCAAATATGAAATGTCTTGATAACTACCCAAATTCTTCACACTAGTAACATAAGAAATATAAGTAGAACAGAGAGGAGAATGTGTTTATTGATATAAGGCGTTAAAGGGTTTCAGTGTAACGTTGCAGATGTTCAACCATTTTTCGTTTAGGCATACCTAAAAAGAGGTAATCACTGTGATGAATAACACAACAGCAATTTTCTGAACTGTTCTATGCTTAAACGATTTCTCTGCCCACCCCCCCCCCCCCTCCATCCCGCCAAAAATGACGATAGATTGTGAGAAGAATAGACCATTTCCGATTTGCTTTGAACCTCATTATGAAAGCGAGGCTAAGTGCAAAGTTTTTGTTATGAAAATTAGTTTTCATTCATATGCAAACAAAACTAATTTTCAAATGAAAAGTTTCGCATTTAGCCTCGCTTTCATAGTGAGGTTCACAGCAACTCGCAAATGACCTATTGGTTCAAAATGCATGCAAAAAGTAAAATTTGTTACCAGATGCTACAGTGTCTTGTCCAGCTGCGAAAAAAGTGACCACTTCTGCTCTTATCTCTTCGTCAGTCAGACCATTACCGTCTTCATCCTGTGGCCAGTAGGCAGCTGGCAATTATATTTTATAAACAATTGCAGGAGAGGGGTGGGGCCGGAGCTGTTGTGTCAATTTGTCTGTGACGTAACTGGTTTTGTTAGCGAAACAGATTATTCCTGGATCTGACACGTTCATACATCACATTTCTACTAACGTCGAATTCAGAATGAAGACATTTTTATCAAACAATGGATTTGCGGTTTAATAATTCAAGAGGCCGCGTTTTGAAACCATTAACTTAAGTAATCAGAAATATTTTCCCACAAGTATGAAAGATCGATAACTACCTTGATTGCAAGGATAATATCAACCATGTCTAGGTGTTTTTTCCTGTGGTTGTCCTGGGCGCCCTGTGAATCAATCAAACAATTCTTTAAATAAGTGCATATGATCTTAGATGGAACTAAAAGCGTTTTGCGTAAAGCGTTTTGGTTTGAAATTGCAAACGATTTGTACGCTTTTCATTATCTTCTCACCAAAACGATCAAAAACCCTAATATAAGGAAAAGAAAAAATACCGAAAATGTTGAATAAAAACGAATCTAAAATACCACTTCCACGGCTAAAAAAGTTAAACTGAGAAAAATAACTTCTTTTAACTTTTTTTTTCGCCTTGTTAAAAAGTATTTTAAATCTTGAGCGAATATTATGGACAAAAACGGATCCATTTCCAAAATAAGTATGTGTGTCACTTTTACGGCTTATTTACGGTCTCGAATACACCTACAGTTTCATTTCTTCGGTTAAAAGCAAAACGTTTTAAGATCGGGGTGTGGCTGCTTGAATTAGCCTCGGTACGTTTATGAAAAGCATCAAATGGATCAGGCCTTAAGGATAACTCTTTAACATAGAGACTAGATATTACAATAGGATACCGGAGTCAGGGGCTTACATGGGGCAGTTGGTCAACCGAAGAAAACAAATTGATGTTACAAGATGTGCTGCTAAGTTACAATTTCAAAGATAAATGGTTTTTCAAAGATTAATGGTATAGACGAGACCGTTGGTCTTGTATGAAGGATGATCCTTTACATTTTTCTAGTGTCTAAGCTTTGTAAAACTCCATGGCCGAGTCGTTAAGTTATAAATCATCTTGCGTACCTTGTCTTCCAGAGTCTTTCGCCTTCTTCTTATTATTTCCTCTGCTATTTTGTGAGCTGCATCGCAGTTACGATAAAAGTCTCTACCGTCTTGGGTCCACCGGAAGATCCAGTCTGGGTGCAGAATAGGTGTACTGTACAACAAAAGTATTACAGGGAATGCGGAGTTATAGGGAGAATATCATACAGAATCTTTTGAAGTTACTTACATTGAATTACGACCAATTACCGAAACAAAAAAGTTATTGAAAATGATCTATTATTCATGATCAAAGCAACACAGGCATACTCGGAAAAAAAAAAATCCGAGTGCTCACATCAGGAGTCGAACCTAGGTGAGGAGTCTATTTTGTTAAGGCTGAGACTGCAATACTATTAAGTGAATGTGCATGACAAATAAACGATGGGACGTTTATGAACTTAAACGTTTCTTCACGCTTCCCGTTAATATGCAAGTAATGAAACATCAACAGGTGCTGCGCACGCTGTGCTAGTTTGCTAGCATCTGAAAATCTGGAGAGAAATGGCTGTGGACAACAACCCAAAATGGCAAAGCACGCTTCTACCCGAGCATAACAATGATACAAATTAAAGAAAAATACTCATGAGTTTACAGTAATTTACAATGGTCGTTCCTTTAATTTACAATCATTGTTACTTAATGCCAATAAACTAATAGATTGATCACAAATTATGCTAGGAGGGGGAGGGGAACCATGTAACAATCCCACAGCCCCCTTCTCTGTCCATAACAATGATATTATTGCTAGCTTGTATCAGAAGATCAGGGGGAGGGATAAAAATTCTATTTGCAGGCAAATATTCTCTCTTTCACTGGATTGATTGTTATATTCAGGTCGTTGATTGGACAGAGCCATTTGGTTAGATTCTAAAATCAAGATGGGGAACAAAAGTTAATTGTTTTCACTAGAAAACTATATTTGAGGCTTCAGTTTATTAGACATACAGCTGTATACGGGAATTTGTCAAAGGGTGGGCAGAATGTTTAGATCATTTACAGTAAATATTTAGTTTAATATGATCTGATATTCTTATATGCTTTAATTACAAACATACTATTGTACTTACATAAGTCTCTTTATCATTGCTTTAGATACCGCAGTAAGACTTTGGGTGAATGGATCCTGTATCCTGAGGAAATTCATTTTTATGCAAAATGTACGTCAGATCGATTGACTGGAGTTTAAAACACAGAACATCAATTAAGTGCAAAAGTACCGCACTTACACATTTGTCTGGCAGTTGCTGTTGAAGCTGAAAGCGCATTTGAGGGTGGAGTCGAGAGCCATTAAGCCAAGGTCCCGGAAACATTCCATTTCTTCTGGATGCCGAGCCCACTTGTCCTGAAAGAAATTGGTGTATGAGGAAACAAGAGCTACTGCTGGGGAGTAGGGAGTTGATGGAAACTGAGAATTGAATGTGCTTCCGTCTGGTCAGAAGCATTACGACATCAAAGCTCAACTTAGTATTCAAGCAGGGTTTTCAAGTAAGATATTTATATTGGTCAAAAATGTAAATGTTTTTAAAGGTTTGGGAACCATTCAAAATACCTTTGCGATCAAAATTGTTCAACGCTGGATCAAAGCAGATTGGATGATGGGAGGGGGGGGGGGGGGGGGGGCAAGGAGAAGGCCATTGCTCCGAACGTTTGGGTGGACTGTGCGGCGCAAGAGCTCAAAACGTCGCCCTATTAATTTCAGATGCAGGCTCCATATCAGGCATCTCAAAGTCACGGAATCTGGGACTGAATCAAACAGAACGATTGCTTTAGGCATGGGAGAAAGCTTCCATACCCCTCCCTACCCCGCAGTCCAATCATTCTTTGTCACAAAAGTTGCCTTCGGAAGAAGTTAACTCTGACCAGGTCATTTTTTCATACCCTATTTGAGACCAACTTCTTAAAATGTTCAGTCCCTCAAGCAAAACTTAGAACTTAAGGCAAGCCTTTTTGAGGCCTAAATGGCTCTAACTTCGGGCTGCATTTACCTGTATAACTTTTACACAGGAGAACAACCATCCCCTCATAATTTAATAATTTAATAATTTATTCGCTTATATTGTGCATTTTCCAAGACAAGATGATCCAATGCGCATTACAATAATCACAAAAGCACAATATGTATATATATTACGTGTGACAGCAGTATTGAAATGACGAATCCTCTATATATTCTATATCTACCTATCTACTATATTTACGATATGTCATTTTATATCTATATGTTTAACAATAGGAGTATTACTTCGATTATAATAAGTTGTGATTAAAAGTAAAAATATATACCATAAAATGTAAAATGTAAAAAAATGTATATAAAACTACTTAAAAAAGAAAAATCAAAAAATCAATCAGGAGCGAAATGCCATAGTAAAAAGGTGTGTCTTTAGTAGCACATAAATTGGATAATGCTACCGCCCTCCCCACACGGGTGTGACTTACCAATAAGATTGTAGTGGATTCCTGGAATAACTTTGTGTAAGGCTTCAAGACGTCGGCATGAAAAGCTGGAGTCAACAGCTTCCTCATTTGCTGCCAGCGGTTACCACTGACAATCGTTAAGCTCTTTCCTATTAGCACAAAAATGCATTTAATGAGTTTTTTATATTAGAGACGCATAATGCGTCTGACATGAACCTGGGAGAAATGGTTGAGTGTCTGGATATGCGTCTGGTAGGTCGTCTGGTGTAATAATAATAAGTCACTAAGAACAAACTATCTTCGAACGCGTTTTGAAAGGCGGTTATGCGTGTTTTGATTCACCTAATTCTGAAATGACTAGTTCATTCCTTTGAAAAATGCTGCTTCAAAAAATTAAAAGAATTCTTTTAAATCATTATTAATCTTTAACAGCTGTAATCTTTGATTTTCTCTCTTTTTTTTCTTCAACTTTGTATCTTGTTGACCCACATTTAACGTAACACATTCAAACGTGAATCTTGACAAGAAACATAGAAACATATTTTTTTTATAATCCTCGTGGTTTCTGGAATAAATAAATAAGCATAAATTCCGTTCCATTTATTGAAGCATCTTACCAGTAAAGGGTACAATGAGGCTATAGACAAACTCCTCCTTTGGCACGTGGCTGGAAAGTATAAGCTTGAGTGAATCTGGATGACAGAGGACTAGAGCTGCTCGGAGAGGGCCAAACCACAGAGAATATGCCGTTTTATACTTTGTTGCACACTCAACATGGAATTTTAAGCCATTGCCATCAAACGTTGCCTGTGAGGTAAGACAAACGATTTGGTCTAATATTCATCCTAATACTATAGACTATGCGTTTTGGCCTAATTTCCATCCTAATACTATAGACTATGGATTTTGGCCTAATTTCCACCCTAATACTATACACCATGGATTTTGGCCTAATTTTCATTCTTATACTATAAAACTAAACACTATGGACTTTGGCCTAATTTTCATTCTAATACTATACACTATGGATTTTGGCCCATTTTTCATCCTTACATTATTCACTATGGATTTTGGCCTAATTTTCATTCTAATACTATACACTATGGATTTTGGCCCACTTTTCATCCTTACACTATACACTGTGGATTTTGGCCTAATTTTCATTCTAATACTATACACTATGGATTTTGACCTAATTTTCATCCTTACACTACGCACTATGGATTTTGACCTAATTTTCATCCTTACACTATGCACTATGGATTTTGGCCTAATTTTCATCCTTACACTATACACTATGGATTTTGGCCTAATGTTCATCCTTACACTATGCACTATGGATTTTGACCTAATTTTCATCTTTACACTATGCACTATGGATTTTGACCTAATTTTCATCCTTACACTATGCACTATGGATTTTGACCTAATTCTCATTTTAATACTATACACTATGGATTTTGGCCCACTTTTCATCCTTACACTAAACAATATGGATTTTGGCCTTATTTTCATCCTTATACTATGCACTATGGATTTTGACCTAATTTTCATTCTAATACTATACACTATGGATTTGGCCCACTTTTCATCCTTACACTATACACTATGGATTTTGGCCTAATTTACATCCTTACACTATGCACTATGGATTTTGACCTAATTTTCATTCTAATACTATACACTATGGATTTGGCCCACTTTTCATCCTTACACTATACACTATGGATTTTGGCCTAATTTTCATCCTCACACTATGCACTATGGACTTTGACCTAATTTTCATTCTAATACTATATACTATGGATTTGGCCCACTTTTCATCCTTACACTATACACTATGGATTTTGGCCTAATTTTCATCCTTACACTATACACTATGGATTTTGGCCTAATTTTCATCCTTACACTATGCACTATGGATTTTGACCTAATTTTCATCTTTACACTATGTACTATGGATTTTGACCTAATTTTCATCCTTACACTATGCACTATGGATTTTGGCCTAATTTTCATCCTTACACTATGCACTATGGATTTTGACCTAATTCTCATTTTAATACTATACACTATGGATTTGGCCCACTTTTCATCCTTACACTATACACTATGGATTTTGGCCTAATTTTCATCCTTACACTATGCACTATGGATTTTGACCTAATTTTCATTCTAATACTATACACTATGGATTTGGCCCACTTTTCATCCTTACACTATACACTATGGATTTTGGCCTAATTTACATCCTTACACTATGCACTATGGATTTTGACCTAATTTTCATTCTAATACTATACACTATGGATTTGGCCCACTTTTCATCCTTACACTATACACTATGGATTTTGGCCTAATTTTCATCCTCACACTATGCACTATGGACTTTGACCTTATTTTCATCCTTACACTATACACTATGGATTTTGGCCTAATTTTCATCCTAACACTATACACTATGGATTTTGGCCTTATTTTCATCCTAACACTTTACACTATGGATTTCGGTCCAATTTTTATCCTAATACTTTATAGACTACGATTTTGGTCTAATTTCATGGAGTTTTACGATTAGGTGTTATTTACACTTAAAATGATTCCCAAGACACCCCGAGATCCCAACGGACACAAACTAGTAAAAAATGTCCACTTCAAAATTTTGATCATTTTTGACCCAAAACCCTGGACATAACGTTCGTCCTTCACGAGCGAAGATGACCAAGACTTCACATCAAGGGGGGTATGGGGACATACACCTTGGCAAAAAAGTCGATATCTGGACCAACAACAAATATTCTTTAAAAAGCTTCGAAAATGAATCAGTGTGTCTCAAAACGTCCCTGGAGACACTTTTAAGGCCTCCCAGGGGACCAGCGACCATTGGCTATAGGAAGCATGGGTTTTGACTAAATAAATATTACATTTATCTCAAATAAAGTTGAATTACTCACAATGAAGTAGTATTTAGGCTTTTCTGATAAATGAGGTCTTTATTTAAACGAAACACATGTTTCCTATAGCCCATGCAGCAACAAAGAAATAGCCCACAAAAGATAAAAGTCAGGGTAAGGGTTAAATAGAAACGTCTTTGTCAGGGCGTTATTTGCACTATAAAATGACTCCCAGGGAATTTTTTCGACAGGCAGAGATCCCTAGGGAAATAAACGAGTGAAAACTTCGGACTTCCAAATTTGATCGTTTTTGACAAAAACCGTGGCCTAACCTCTTGGAAAAAGTCGATCTTTTGGCCCCCGCAAATATTCTTTAAAAAGCTTCCAATCGAATCAGTGTGTCCAAAAACATCCCCTGAGAATCTTTAAAGGCCTCCCAAGGGAACAGAGAAAAAAAAATATCCCAATAGAGTCAGGGTTAAAAAGGAAATTCCTTGTCAGGGCGTTATTTGACCTTAAAAATCATTCTCCTTGCATTTATTCGACACGCGAAGATGCCTAGGAACGTAAAAATGCCAACTTAAAAATTTAGTCATTTTTGACCAAAAACCATGGACTAATTCCTTAGAAAAAAGTCGATTTTTGGACAAAATGCAAATATTCTTTTAAAAGCTTCCAATCGAATCAATCTGTCCGAAAACGTCCCCTGAGACACTTTTTTACCCTCCCAAGGGACCACAAACAAAGAAATAGCCCAATAAAGATGAGTCAGGCTAAGAGTTAAACAAAAAATTCTTTGTCAGGACGTTATTTCCACTTAAAAATGATTCCCAAGGGCGTTTTGCGACACGCTGAGATCCCTAGGGACATAAACAAGTGAAAAAGGTCGACTATGAATTTTGGTCATTTTTGACAAAAAACCCTGGATTAACCCCTTAGAAAAAAGTCGATTTTTGGACAAAATACAAATATTCTTTCAAAAGCTTCCAATCGAATCAATCTGTCTGAAAACGTCCCCTAACACACTTTTTAGCCCTCCCAAGCGACCACGAACAAAGAAATAGCCCACAAAAGATGAAGTCAGGCTGAGAGATCAACAAAAAATTCTTTGTCAGGACGTTATTTCGACTTAAAAATGATTCCCAAGGGCGTTTTGGGACACACTGAGATCCCTAAGGACATAAACAAGTAAACAATGCTGACTTCCAAATTTGGTCATTTTTTAGCAAAAACACTGGACTAACCCCTTCGAAAAAAGTCGATTTTTGGACCAATTACAAATATTCTTTTAAAAGCTTCATATCGCATCAATGTGTCTGAACTCGTCCCCTGACACACTTTTTAGCCCTCCCAAGCGACCACGAACAAAGAAATAGCCCACAAAAGATGAAGTCAAGCTGAGATATAAACAGAAAATTCTTTGTCAGGACGTTATTTCCACTTAAATGCTGAGATCCCTACGGACATAAACAAGTAAACATTGCTGACTTCAAAATTTCGTCATTTTTTGGCAAAAACACTGGACTAACCCCTTATAAAAAAGTCGATTTTTGGACAAAATACAAATATTCTTTTAAGAGCTTCCAATCGAATCAGTGTGTCCGAAAACGTCCCCTGAGAAACTTTTTAAGCCTCCTAAGGGACCTAAGACAAACAAATAGCCCAAAAAAGATGAAGTCATGGTCAGAGATAAACAGAAAATTCTTTGTCAGGGCCTTATTTGCACTTAAAAATGATTCCCAAGGGCGTTTTGTGATCCGCTGAGATCCCTAGGGACATAAACAAGTAAAAAAGGTCGACTTCAAAATTAGGTCATTTTTCAGCAAAAACCCCTTTGAGAAAAATAGATTTTTGGACAAAATAAAAATATTCTATTAAAAGCTTCCAATCGAATCTATGTGTCCAAATACACTTTTTAGGCCTCCCAAGGGACAAGACACAAAGAAATAGCCCACAAAAGATGAAGTCAGGGTCAGAGATAAACAGAACATTTTTTGTCAGGGCCTTATTTGCAATTAAAAATGATTCACAAGGGCGTTTTGTGACACGCTGAGATCTCTAGCGACATAAACAAGTGAAAAACGTCGACTTTAAAATTTGGTCATTTTTGACCAAAAACCCTGGACTAACCCCTTAGAAAAAAGTCGATTTCTGGACACAGTACAAATATTCTTTTAAAAGCTTCCAATCGAATCAGTGTCTCCGAAAACGTCCCCTGTGACACTTTTTTAGCTTCCTAAGGGACCAAAGACAAAGAAATAGCCCAAAAAAGATAAAGTCATGGTCAGAGGTAAACAGAACATTCTTTGTCAGGGCCTTATTTGCACTTAAAAATGATTCCCAAGGGCGTTTTGTGACACGCTGAGATCCCTAGGGACATAAACAAGTGAAAAAGGTCGACTTTCAAATTTGGTCATTTTTGACCAAAAACCCTGGACTAACCCCTTAGAAAAAACTCAATTTTTGAACAAAATACAAATATTCTTTTAAAAGCTTCCAATCGAATCAGTGTGTCCGTAAACGTCCCCTGAGACACTTTTTAAGACTCCCAAGGGACCAGAGACAAAGAAATAGCCCGAAAAAGATAAAGTCATGGTCACAGATAAACAAAACATTCTTTGTCAGGGCCTTATTTGCACTTAAAAATGATTCCCAAGGGCGTTTTGCGACACGCTGAGATCCCTAGGGACATAAACAAGTGATAAAGGTCGACTTCAAAATTTGGTGAGTTTTGACCAAAAACCCTGGACTAACCCCTTAGAAAAAAGTCAATTTTTGGACAAAACACAAATATGTTTTTAAAAGCTTCCAATCGAATCAGTGTCTCCGAAAACGTCCCCTGAGACACTTTTTAAACCTCCCAACGGAAAAGAGACAAAGAAATAGCCCAAAAAAGATGAGGTCAGGGTCAGAGATAAACAGAACATTCTTTGTCAGGGCCTTATTTGAACTTAAAAATGATTCCCAAGGGCGTTTTGTGACACGCTGACATCCCAAGGGACATAAACAAGTGAAAAAGGTCGACTCCAAAATTTACACATTTTTGAGCAAAAACCCCTTAGAGAAAAATCGATTTTTGGACAAAATACAAATATTCTTTTAAAAGCTTCCAATCGAATCAGTGTTTCCAAAAACGTCCCTTGAGACACCTTTTAGGCCTCCCAAGGGACAAGACACAAAGAAATAGCCCAAAAAAGATGAAGTCAGGGTCAGAGATAAACAGAACATTTCTTGTCAGGGCCTTATTTGCACTTAAAAACGATTCCTAAGGGCGTTTTGTGACACGCTGAGATCCTTAGGGACATAAACAAGTGAAAAAGGTCGACTTCAAAATTTGGTGAGTTTTGACCAAAACCCCTGGACTAATCCCTTAGAAAAAAGTCGATTTTTGGACAAAATACAAATATTCTTTTAAAAGCTTCCAATCGAATCAGTGTGTCCGAAAACGTCCCCTAAGACAGTTTTTAGGCCTCCCAAGGGACCAGAGACAAAGAAATAGCCCAAAAAAGATGAAGTCAGGGTCAGAGATAAACAGAACACTCTTTGTCAGGGCGTTATTCGCTCTTAAAAATAATTCTGAATGGCCTTTTGTGACACACTGAGATCCCTAGGGACATAAACAAGTGAAAAAGGTCGATTTCAAAATTTGGTCATTTTTGACCAAAAACCCTGGACTAACCGCTTAGGAAAAAGTCGATTTTTGGAAAAAATACAAATATTCTTTTTAAAGCTTCCAATTGAATCAGTGTGTCCGAAAACGTCTCCCTACACACTTTTTAGGCCTCCCAAGGGACCAGAGACAAAGAAATAGCTACAAAAAGATGAAGTCAGGGTGAGAGATAAAAAGAATATTCTTTGTCAGGGCTTTATTTGCACTTAAAAATGATTCCCAAGGGGGTTTTTTGACACGCTGAGATCCCTAGCGACATACACAAGTGAAAAAGGTCGACTTCAAAATTTGGTCATTTTTGAGTAAAAACTCTGGACTAACCCTATAGAAAAAAGTCGATTTTTGGACAAAATACAAATATTCTTTTAAAAGCTTCCAATCGAATCACTGTGTCCAAAAACGTCCCCTGAGACACTTTTTTGGCCTCCCAAGGGACGAGAGACAAAGAAAAAGGCCAAAAAAGATGAAGTCAGGGTCAGAGATAAACAGAACATTCTTTGTCAGGGCCTTATTTGCACTTAAAAATGATTTCCAAGGGCGTTTTGTGACACGCTGAGATCCCTAGGAACATAAACAAGTGAAAAAGGTCGACTTTTAAAATTTGGTCATTTTTGATCAAAAACCCTGGACTAACCCCTTAGAAAAAAGTCGATTTTTGAATAAGATACAAATATTCTTTTAAAAGCTTCCAATCGAATAAGTGTGTCCGAAAACGTCCCTTGAGACACTTTTTAGGCCTCCCAAGGGACCAGACAAAAAGAAATAGCCCAAAAAAGATGAAGTCAGGGTAAGAGATAAAAGAAACATTCTTTGTCAGGGCCTTATTTGCACTTAAAAATGATTTCCAAGAGCGTTTTGTGACACGCTGAGATCCCTAGGAACATAAACAAGTGAAAAAGGTCGACTTCAAAATTTGGTCATTTTTGACAAAAAACCCTGGACTAACCCTTTAGAAAAAAGTCGATTTTTGAACAAGATACAAATATTCTTTTAAAAGCTTCCAATCGAATAAGTGTGTCCGAAAACGTCCCCTAAGACACTTTTTAGGCCTCCCAAGGGACCAGACAGAAAGAAATAGCCTAAAAAAGATAAAGTCACGGTCAGAGATAAACAGAACATTCTTTATCAGGGCCTTATTTGCACTTAAAGATGATTTCCAAGGGCGTTTTGTGACACGCAGAGATCCCTAGGGACCTAAACAAGTAAAAAAGGTTGACTTCAAAACGTGGTCATTTTTGACCAAAAACCCTGGACTAACCCTGTAGAAAAAAGTCGATTTTTGAACAAGATACAAATATTCTTTTAAAAGCTTCCAATCGAATCAGTGTATCCGAAAACGTCCCTTGAGACACTTTTTATGCCTCCAAAGGGACCAGAGACAAAGAAATAGCCCAAAAAAGATGAAGTCAGGGTCAGAGATAAACAGAACACTCTTTGTCAGGGCTTTATACGCACTTAAAAATAATTCTGAATGGCCTTTTGTGACACGCTGAGATCCCTAGGGACATAAACAAGTGAAAATGGCCGACTTTAAAATTTGGTCATTTTTGACCAAAAACCCTGGACTAACCGCTTAGGAAAAAGTCGATTTTTGGAAAAAATACAAATATTCTTTTTAAAGCTTCCAATTGAATCAGTGTGTCCGAAAACGTCCCCCTACACACTTCTTAGGCCGCCCAAGGGACCAGACAAAAAGAAATAGCTACAAAAAGATGAAATCAGGGTGATAGATAAAAAGAATATTCTTTGTCAGGGCTTTATTTGCACTTAAAAATGATTCCCAAGGTGTTTTTTTGACACGCTGAGATCCCTAGGGACATACACAAGTGAAAAAGGTCGACTTCAAAACTTGGTCATTTTTGAGTAAAAACTCTGGACTAACCCTATAGAAAAAAGTCGATTTTTGGACAAAATACAAATATTCTTTTAAAAGTTTCCAATCGAATCACTGTGTCCAAAAACGTCTCCTGAGTCACTTTTTTGGCCTTCCAAGGGGCGAGAGACAAAGAAATAGCCCAAAAAAGATGAAGTCATGGTCAGAGATAAACAGAACATTCTTTGTCAGGGCCTTATTTGCACTTAAAAATGATTCCCAAGGGCGTTTTGTGACACGCTGAGATCCCTAGGGACATAAACAAGTTAAAAAGGTCGATTTCAAAGTTTGGTCATTTTTGACAAAAAACCCTGGACTAACCCCTTAGAAAAAAGTCGATTTTTGGACAAGATACAAATATTCTTTTAAAAGCTTCTAATCGAATCAGTGTGTAAGAAAACGTCCCCTGAGACACTTTTTAGGCTTGCCAAGAGACCAGAGACAAAGAAATAGCCCAAAAAAAATGAAGTCATGGCTAGAGATAAACAGAACATTCTTTGTCAGGGCCTTATTTGCACTTAAAAATGATTCCCAAGGGCGTTTTGTTACACGCAGAGATCCCTAGGGACCTAAACAAGTAAAAAAGGTTGACTTAAAAACTTGGTCATTTTTGACCAAAAACCCTGGACTAACCCTTTAGAAAAAAGTCAATTTTTGAACAAGATACAAATATTCTTTTACAAGCTTCCAATCGAATCAGTGTATCCGAAAACGTCCCCTGAGACACTTTTTAGGTCTCTGAAGGGACCAGAGACAAAGAAATAGCCCAAAAAAGATGAAGTCAGGGTCAGAGATAAACAGAACACTCTTTGTCAGGGCTTTATTCGGACTTAAAAATAATTCTGAATGGCCTTTTGTGACACACTGAGATCCCTAGGGACATAAACAAGTGAAAAAGGTCGACTTTAAAATTTGGTCATTTTTGACCAAAAACCCTGGACTAACCCCTTAGAAAAAAGTCGATGTTTGAACAAAATACAAATATTCTTTTCAAAGCTTCCAATCGAATCTGTGTGTCCGAAAACGTCCTATGAGACACTTTTTAGGCCGCCCAAGGGACCAGAGACAAAAAAACAGCTACAAAAAGATGACGTAAGGGTCAGAGATAAACAGAACATTCTTTGTCAGGGCCTTATTTGCACTTAAAAATGATTCCCAAGGGCGTTTTGTGACACGCTGAGATCCCTAGGGACATAAGAGGTCGATTTCAAAATTTGGTCATTTTTGAGCAAAAACCCTGAACTAACCCTTTAGAAAAAAGTCGATTTTTGGACAAAATACAAATATTCTTTTAAAAGCTTCCAATCGAATCAGTGTCTCCGAAAACGTCCCCTGAGACACTTTTTAGTCCTCCCAAGAGACCAGAGACAAAGAAATAGCCCAAAAAAGATGAAGTCAGGGTTAGAGATAAACAGAAAATTCTTTGCCAGGGCGTTATTTGCACTTAAAAATGATTCCCAAGGGCGTTTTGTGACACGCTGAGATCCCTAGGGACATAAACAAGTGAAAGAGGTCGATTTCAAAATTTGGTCATTTTTGAGCAAAAACTCTGAACTAACCCTTTAGAAAAAAGTTGATTTTTGGACAAAATACAAATATTCTTTTAAAAGCTTCCAAATGAATCAGTGGGTCCGAAAACGTCCCCTGAGACACTTTTTATGCCTCCAAAGGGACCAGAGACAAAGAAATAGCCCAAAAAAGATGAAGTCAGGGTCAGAGATAAACAGAACACTCTTTGTCAGGGCTTTATTCGCACTTAAAAATAATTCTGAATGGCCTTTTGTGACACGCTGAGATCCCTAAGGACATAAACAAGTGAAAAAGGGCCGACTTTAAAACTTGGTCATTTTTGACCAAAAGCCCTGGACTAACCGCTTAGGAAAAAGTCAATTTTTGGAAAAAATACAAATATTCTTTTTAAAGCTTCTAATCGAATCAGTGTGTCCGAAAACGTCCCCCTACACACTTTTTAGGCCGCCCAAGGGACCAGACAAAAAGAAATAGCTACAAAAAGATGAAGTCAGGGTGATAGATAAAAAGAATATTCTTTGTCAGGGCTTTATTTGCACTTAAAAATTATTCCCAAGGTGTTTTTTTGACACGCTGAGATCCCTAGGGACATACACAAGTGAAAAAGGTCGACTTCAAAACTTGGTCATTTTTGAGTAAAAACTCTGGACTAACCCTATAGAAAAAAGTCGATTTTTGGACAAAATACAAATATTCTTTTAAAAGCTTCCAATCGAATCACTGTGTCCAAAAACGTCTCCTGAGTCACTTTTTTGGCCTTCCAAGGGACCAGAGACAAAGAAATAGCCCAAAAAAGATGAAGTCAGGGTCAGAGATAAGCAGAACATTCTTTGTCAGGGCCTTATTTGCACTTAAAAATGATTCCCAAGGGGGTTTTGTGACACGCTGAGATCCCTAGGGACATAAACAAGTTAAAAAGGTCGATTTCAAAGTTTGGTCATTTTTGACAAAAAACCCTGGACTAACCCCTTAGAAAAAAGTCGATTTTTGAATAAGATACAAATATTCTTTTAAAAGCTTCTAATCGAATCAGTGTGTCCGAAAACGTCCCCTGAGACACTTTTTAGGCTTGCCAAGAGACCAGAGACAAAGAAATAGCCCAAAAAAATGTAGTCAGGGTCAGAGATAAACAGAACATTCTTTGTCAGGGCTTTATTCGGACTTAAAAATAATTCTGAATGGCCTTTTGTGACACACTGAGATCCCTAGGGACATAAACAAGTGAAAAAGGTCGATTTTAAAATTTGGTCATTTTTGACCAAAAACCCTGGACTAACCCCTTAGAAAAAAGTCGATGTTTGAACAAAATACAAATATTCTTTTCAAAGCTTCCAATCGAATCTGTGTGTCCGAAAACGTCCTATGAGACACTTTTTAGGCCAACCAAGGGACCAGAGACAAAGAAACAGCTACAAAAAGATGACGTAAGGGTCAGAGATAAACAGAACATTCTTTGTCAGGGCCTTATTTGCACTTAAAAATGATTCCCAAGGGCGTTTTGTGACACGCTGAGATCCCTAGGGACATAAACAAGTGAAAGAGGTCGATTTCAAAATTTGGTCATTTTTGAGCAAAAACCCTGAACTAACCCTTAAGAAGAAAGTCGATTTTTGGACAAAATACAAATATTCTTTTAAAAGCTTCCAATCGAATCAGTGTCTCCGAAAACGTCCCCTGAGACACTTTTTAGTCCTCCCAAGAGACCAGAGACAAAGAAATAGCCCAAAAAAGATGAAGTCAGGGTTAGAGATAAACAGAAAATTCTTTGCCAGGGCGTTATTTGCACTTAAAAATGATTCCCAAGGGCGTTTTGTGACACGCTGAGATCCCTAGGGACATAAACAAGTGAAAGAGGTGGACTTAAAAATTTGGTCATTTTTGACCAAAAACCTTTGACTAACCTATTAGAAAAAGGTCGATTTTTGGACAAAATACAAATATTCTTTTAAAAGCTTCTAATCGAATCTGTGTGTCCGAAAACGTCCTATGAGACACTTTTTAGGCGTCCCAAGGGACCAGAGAAAAAGAAATAGCTACAAAAAGATGGAGTCAGGGTGAGAGATAAAAAGAACATTTTTTGTCAGGGCCTTATTTGTACTTAAAAATGATTCCCGAGGGGGTTTTGTGACACGCTAAGATCCCTAGGGACATACACAAGTGAAAAAGGTCGACTTTAAAAATTGGTGAGTTTTGACCATAAACCCTGGACTAACCCTTTAGAAAAAAGTTGATTTTTGGACAAAATACAAATATTCTTTTAAAAGCTTCCAATCGAATCAGTGTGTCCGAGAACGTCCCCTTAGACACTTTTTAGGCCTCCCACGAGACCAGAGACAAAGAAATAGCCCAAAAAAGATGAAGTCAGGGTCAGAGATAAACAGAACATTCTTTGCTAGGGCGTTATTTGTACTTAAAAATGATTCTCAAGGGCGTTTTGCGACACGCTGAGATCCCTAGGGACATACACGAGTGAAAAAGGTCGACTTCAAAATTTGGTCATTTTTGACCGAAAACCGTGGACTAACCCCTTAGAAAAAAGTCGATTTTTGGACGTTATACAAATATACTTTGAAAGATTATCTGGGCCTGTTTTCCGTCACAAAATTAGGGGTCAGAAAATGGTCGCGGTCGACGCTTTAACTCGAGCCCGTCAAAAACAAAAGGGTCCACGACACTTTAAACTAAAACTGCAGTGATAGAGATCGCTTCCCGTTTGGTTACTTCTCAACCTCTTTCCCAGGATCCTTTTTCTTATTCAGTGGCCTGGGAACGAGGTTGGACCTGCTAAGATTACGCATTGGAGTTTTGGTTCGGCCGGACAGCGGTAATCGTTGAAAAAGCTAGAATTTCATTTTTTTCCAAACTTAGTGTATTTTTAGTATAATTTCTGTTTTATGGAAAGATTCGACCGACTTAAAGCTCTACTTTTAGGAAAGATTTGACTGTTTTAAGGACGGTTGCCGGGGCCAAATTTGAAAGTACTTTGCTTTCATATAAATAATCTTCACCTGAAGTATCCAGAATGCTCCCAGGGCATGTTGAAAATAATGTTTTGCCGTGTGTTATTCAAATGAAACGTATTATGGCTTCAAAATGCCGGCTGGCGCTGTGTTGTTTGGGCGACTAGGCTATAGGCACCTAAAGGGTTGAAAGTGTGAAATGTTTACGCTCTTAGATCCTGAGTAAAGTTTAAAATGTTCATCGTATTTTAACATGGTTTTGGTTTCGTTCTTAAGCCGGATTATAAAGGGAGAGTGTTCGCTTCGGTATACGCTTATTCTCGTTCAGACGCCGTACTTCACATGAGCCGAATCGAATTCAATGAATTAAGTCCATGTGATGGCAACTGAACATTCAAAAATATTTATCTGTCATGAAGATAACACGAAAGAATCGTTTGTTATTAAAATGCAGTCATGTATACGATCGTATTAATTATTCCAAAAAGCTTTTAAGAATTAATACAAACTTCTTATCTTACAAATAGCTAAATCTGTCTTCTATGATATTGTTCCACTGTTTTTGTTTAAAACATCGCTTAAATTGGAAGATTTCATATCTCGGTAGAAAATTCAGGCTTGTGTTTGATGAGCAAGCATACATTTAAACTTTAAATTTTTAGTCCTTTCGAATGTGAGAGATCTCTCCTACTCTTTTGACGCAATGCTTCTATTATAGCTTTATCTTGCTTTTTTTTCCTTTTTTTCATATGATTACGTGATACCAAAGTGTACTCACCCAATCCGTGTGTCCTTTCAGCCAGTGACTTGGCGGGCCATCGAAGTTCCTTACGCGGTGGTAAGACTGACACATCAAAACAAAACTTGAGAGCAAAAAATGTGCAAGGAAAGCGAAAAATATGGACACACAAATTAGCGACCAAGAAGGAACTGGCAGGCTCCATGGCTGTATAAACGACGCAAACATGTTTGAAGACCAAGCGATTCCAAACATCTTGACCGCGACAAAAAACACCGATGAATTTATAAACAAAGCGACATCGCTTTGCAAAACTTTCGCCTAAGTAAATTAACTGATGTCATTCCATTGGACATTTGACTTTTAAATTAGTTTAGCCTCCCAAATCGAGACTTAGCGTGACATATGTATGTAACCTGGCAAACAGACTGACCGAAAGACAGAGAGAAGGCAAGAGCTAACTCCTGTTTCAACTAAAGACACAAAGAACAGGAAAAAAACATTTCTTCACGTGGTAGTCATTTTGTAAACAATTCTCAAAATAAACACAAGATACAATGAGAAAAAAAAATAACCGACTTGGACCAAAATAAATTTTGAGAACAATCAATCCTTTTACATTTAGTTCCTGTTTTGATGGAAAATGAAATGAATGTTTGGAATGAACGCTTTTTACTGGATAAAACTGATCATCAGTGGTGAAGGAAATTTCAAGAAGTTTCGCAGGAAGAAAAGCGAGAACTTTGTTATCGCCGTCTTCGTTATCGGCTTAGACAACGCCATAACACAAATATCACATAAAATTTCCTGAATATCTATACGGAATGTCTAATCACTACATTTTTTAAATAACTAAAAAAAAAACTTTCACAACATCTTATAAATGTAAACGGTTTGACCCAATTTCGTTCAAAATTTGCGCTTGTGCTAATCATAGATTATCAGGCAAGGACTTGTCTACAGCACAGGCTTTCATACAAGAAAAAAATTGCAGAAACACCCAAAAGAGAGGGAAGACAACAAATCAGTAATTTCAGGAAGCCTGTTACAGGCGTCCAGATGAGGAGCGGCGCGATGGAAATTCAATTGCGGTATGAGGGAATGATAATTAGTTGAAGAGAGTGGATTGCTGTCTTAATTTTAAATGCGCGCAGTTATTTTTTCGCGCAACTCCCCACTATTTGAAAGCATGAAAAGGCTATATTTCAGAGAGCGATTAGAGTGGCCTTAATTATCGCGTCGCAGTCTTTTTCGTAAGCCCAGTTGCATGTAGTAGTAGTTGTTGTTGTTTCGATCAGTGGAAAAGCGTCTTTGTATTACACGTTTTCTTCTGAGCAACGGATGTTAGATATTGCCATCGATACTATGACTGTTCACTTCAAGATTGTTCACAAGTCACTTGAACTGTCTTCTATTATCGAAAAAGTGTTTGTTGCCCAAGTGACATTTGCGGCTAAAACACGCCAAACCCGGGAGGCCACAAAACGTAAAAACAAAAAATAGTTTTTTCTATAAGATCCATTTTGAGTTGTGATTTTTTTTATGAGTTTGTTTTTGTTGCCGACCGTCTGTCTCTGGAGGCAGTGGTTCCAGTGTGCGCCCTACGTTAGTCTGTGGTGGAACTACAGCGTCTGTTGTGGCCGCACAGCCTAATCCTGAATTGGTAGACCTTGCCACAGTTCCTGCCGGTGAAGGCGGATATCGGCTGTTTTTAGTACCGCTTAATAAATACAGGAAGGACAGAAAAATCGTGAAGGGCATGCAGCAAACGAATTCTTTTCTAACTAATTTCCTCTTTAGCAACAAAGAATTTCTTCCACCGTCCCTGTTTGTTGCAGGAGCTGTAGTTGACGCTCAAACTTTGGAAAATGTTCATTTTCTTGTTGCCAGTCGAAGAAGCTGTGGTGCTGCTTATGTGACCAATTTACCTTATACCACCTCAGTTGATAAAACCAAATATATATATTTCTTAGTGCGTGAAACTCGAGTAACTGTGTTACATTTTCTATCTTAAATTTATATTTCTTGTTGCATAGTTTTTATCAGCTTAATCATGAAATGTTTGCCTGATTTTGTTTCGTCAAGCACCGGAAAAAATCTCCCTTCTGGGGATAATTGGGATTTACACGGCTGATAAGCGACGACGTAAGAAGCATGAAGCCGATATCCTGTAGTCTAATTGCTTTAAACTTGAAACCATCCGTTTGACAGCTTGCACAACTAGTGACAAATTTATTCAAAACAGAATGTTGATTAAAAGTTATTCACTTATCCGTAGCCCTTTTGTTTTGCCTTTTAGCGCCATCAGTAACCTGGCGTAGGTATATCTTGTCTCCTTGTTTGTTGTCGTTTTTCTTCTTCCCGCTGTGGAACAAAAGGGAGACGTCTGCGCACGCGCAAAAAATAGACCTTCTCTGGGGTGTGGAGCCAATTGAGAAGTCGCTTATGGCGTCTTGTTGTTTTTTTATGATCATTTCTTCGCAGTGGATAGTTTAGGATCGGATTAGCAAGTTAACAATCTCGTCCCCAGAGCCTTCGTTACCCGTGTCTAGCGGAACGGCCGACGGATGGATCGCAGCCTCTGGGATTGATATTGGCAAGTTGATCAAGAGCCCGTGACTTCTGCAAAAGGTGGAATTTAAATATTTATATTCCTACGTGTTGGTAGTAGGGATTAAACCAAAAAACAACAAACATTATCCTCCCGCAACCGCAGACCAGGCGTTACCAAAGGAAACTGAGGATCCTTAAATATCTGCTAATTAGCTATAAATATAACGTTAGGCCTAATATTAGCCATTGAACAACTGTAACTTAAGATTTTCCTAAAACTTAATAGTTCTGAATGCTAATGGCAAACACGAAAAGTTTATATAATTAATTTATCATTCGATAACATAATGCAAAAATATTGGTTGACTTATTATTTGTAATAAACTGCTCGATAAAGTATATTCTCCTTTGACAATTTGCTTGGAAATCAATTGTCTTTGTATTAAATTTAAAGTTCTCTTAAACGCTCTCGCAGTCTCGGCTGAAGTGAAGCCGGACTTAAAATTTCTGAGCCAGAGTCTGACACTCACCTATCGATAAGATTGAAAAGTCAATCATTACGTAATCTCGACAAGATACTTTAGGCTCTTTGGTCAGCAAATGGTCTCTAGGTGACCAACCACTGACCAATGAGCCTGTAGACCCTGGGTACGGGATTGGTAATAACTACCGGGATTTGACTGTTGGGTTAGCAGGTCAGTTCATATTAAATTTTTTTCGAAAACCTTTTTGTTGCTGCTTGATTTCAGCTCATTTTGTCAGCATTTTTATTGCGTTTGTTTTGTTAAAAAGTGAAAAATCTCGCATAGTAGTATAGCATTATGATGTAATTTATAGAAATTGTACTTTAAATTCAACCAATCAGAGAGCGCTTTACTAGAGACTAGTATCCAAGACCACTCATCCAATTCCAAGGAGACAAAGTCAGCAAGTTTCTTGGTCAGCGGTGGATCTGAGAATCGCTGAAAGAGAAGCGTGAAGCTGCTGGCGCCAATGGAATTGAAGGTAGTTGGCACAGGTTCACTTATTCTTGGAACAGTTTTTTCTTATTACAGCATAGCCCAGACATTTCCAAGATCGTTAACTTTTTACACCTTTTTAATGGCCGTTCATAAATTATATATTATCTTAAATTGGTAGTTTGAAATTCAGTTTAATTGTTTGTGCAGTTTTATCGAGTTGGCGCCTAAGTCTGCTTTCAGTTGACATTTTTATTCGAAATGGTGGTCGTTGATAAAGTGTGCTTGTGAACGTTTGGTTTTCTTAAAAGTTGCAATGATCTGCTTATACTATCGCATTTATTTGATCTGCTTATACTTTGCAAGAATTACCCGTTTTAACTGAAACGATACGTTGTTTTATTTACACAATAAACAGGTGGCATTCCCCTTGACCTTGTAGTTGCTTAATATGTGTCAAGAGTTTTTCAAATCACAAATTTACAGAAGAATGCTAAACGGAATACTAAACCTTTAAGAAGTATTATGACGTTAAACTTCTAGTGTGTCGTTTCAGGTTAAGCGAAATATTTTGTCGTTATTTTTCATTAACAGTTTGTTTGGCAGGTGAAGAAATGGTATACCTACCACCGCATGCTGGGCTTTGAAAAAAGAAGGCAGACAAACGAAAAAATAGTCTTTAATATTCCCTTTAATTTGCGCTGCGAGAGGTTTTAGAGATGATGTGGGCCGACAGAACCCTACAAGGACAACGTAGTGGATGGAATAAATGGTAAGTTTACAAGATCTGTTAACCCTCTCTTTCTCGCCCTCTCAAAGTAAACCTTTGGTTCTTGTAATGCGGTTCTAAAATTAGCGTTTGTATTCAAATGAAAGCAGTTAAAAAGTTTTTTTCACGTGCTTGGACTAATTCCCTATTTGATCTACAATCAAATAAGGCCTGAAAACATTTATCATTGTTAGAACTTGAAATCCAAGGAAGGAAAGTTCAATATTCAACGATCCTTTATTAGTCACGGCGTTGGTAGATTGTTTACGAAAATGCTTGTCTAGCCATCTCCGATTTTTGTGTACCCTTGATAATGTGGCGTACAAAAAAAAAAGCTTGTAATGTTACAGATTAATTCTCAAAGCCGTGAGTTTATAATGGATAATTATAAGCCTGGATCTTAGCTATTGTAGTTTTTGTGAGTTTAATTGCAAAAATCATAAACATCGATTATTAACAAAAAAAAAAAAATACTGTGAACTGTGAACGCCAGCAGTAACTTTTCCGCAACATTTAACCGTTAAAATTGTACCATGTGTCAAGTCCAAGAAACTTCTGCACTCTCCTACAGTAAATCTTTCTTGTCTGTTTTATTCCTTCCTAAAACTAATCCCAACCATCCCCTCGACCACTCCCTTAGGGTAGTGATTGTTATGGCCTTAATCCGACAATATTCTCAAAGAAACGTTTCATTTACTTACTTTTAGCTTGTCAGCTATACAGGCGTCTTCCATGTTCATCTTAATCATGCTATGCGTTGCCAATAACGGAATTCACCTATCACGCAAGAGTAAGTTCAAGGACACCTGGAAGTCACGCAATCGTCGGGAGCTTGAGAGAACACGTCGTTTACAAGACACGAATAGACTAATATATTACCTTCCCAAGACGTATAAGTTCAATTTAGCTTTCAATCACAGCTATACACCTTCTTTTGAAGACGTCGTTTCACAGCTTAAAGAAATTGGTATTTTGGATCTTCCAACTGTAAGGTAAGATGTTTTACATGTAATTCATTCATTTGGACTGCGCAGTCCCATAGGATCGCGGACTCTAAGGACACACTGGAGACCATAATAGGCTATTTTCACGATGGGGACATTTACTACAACTACCAGAATCTTTCAAGCTTCACCCTTGGAAATCCGGGTACAACATTATTTTACCACTAAATTCCAAACTGTTCCGGCTTTCTTTTGCATGTGAATTGTCTGTAGCGGACCCGTGGGAGATATGGGTATGGTGTTACCTTACCTTAATTTCAAATTGACTTTTTCTTTTTCCTTTTTTTTTTCAGTGTGACCCGCTCGTCAAATCCTTCCCAATCAAAGCTAACCACGGAAAGCAGCTTACCAGTATCAAGAATTCGGATGAAGCGTTGTAACCCGTGTGGGGGATGCCCGTCTGCTGATTCTAAACTTTTGTCTTATTCCATTGAAGGAGTGGCAGCAATAACAGCGAAAAAAATCCAGTGCAGCGGTTTCATCTGTTTCAACGGCAGCGGGGAGTGCCGCCTGATAACCCGCCAGTTTATGTTGTACGGAAAAGATGGCGGCCGTTGGAAAGAGAAGACGGTCGAGTTTCATGTGGGATGCGCGTGCCACCATACATCATCTGGCTGAACTGTTCGCCTCAAGGCGGTGTCTGCCTTTTGAGAGTTTGTTTGTCTACTAGGGATGTCTCTATAAAGAAGGTGTATTTTAGAGAGGTGACCACCTTGCTTTGCACCTTTACAAGGTGTTTACCGATGTGTCCATCTCAGAGGAGTCTCTTTTCTCTGAGACGATGAAGCGAGTGAAACACATCGCTAGCGCGACAATCGCTCCTCGAGAATTCTCGCGACGAACGTGAGGCAATTTTCACGCTCTCTACTCTCCCTGAGAAAAATAAGCGATTACTCGGAGTCCAACGTTGGAGAGGTGTCCAACGAAGATACCTGCCATAGAGATTGTCTACCTAAGGTCGATTTCTCTCTAAAGGGGGCCTGTATATCTGTCTGCGTAAAGAGTGGCATCCTTCTCAGATTGACGTGTCTGCCTCAAGAGATGACTGTCTAAGTGTACCAGTAACAGAGAGTATAGATTTAAACAAAAGATAATTTCATTCCGTGACGTCATTACAATGTTAGAACTTAAAGCTGGAGCGCCCGAGTTTCATTCTTGATACCGTACATTTTCTACTGGCTTGAAATAATAGACCACTTCCGAGTTACTTTGAACCTCATTATGAAAGCGAGGCTATGTGCAAAGTTTTTGTTATGAAAATTGGTTTTCATTCATATGAAAACAAAACTAATTTTCATATGAAAAGTTTTGCACTTAGCCTCGCTTTCAAAGTGAGGTTCACAGCAACTCGGAAATGGCCTATTGATTTTTCCAATAAAGTAAAGAAAAAACCCTATTGTTGAAGGCTTTGATGAAAAAAAAAAACAACAACAACAACAACAACAAGAACAAAACCAAAACAACAACAACAAAAAAAAAAACAAACAAAAAAACAAAACAAAACAAAAACCTTGGGCGTAGACTCAATTAATTTAGTAAAAAATTAGGTGTCCAAACGATATTCATTTCTAAGGCTGCATTATCTTCGTTCCCGATACCAGCGGGGTTGATAAAATATCAAAAAATACTCACGAAGTAGAAATCACAAGAATGGAGACTGGCAAAATTTAAGTTACATTGTCTATAACACTTTAATGAAAAATATGCGTTTGATTTCTGATATATTTTTTTAATACAATCTATTTATACTTAAGTCTAACCTCCCTGAGCGAATGTTAACCATCACCCCCCTCAAGTTTTCCATGATACCGAATTTCCAAATTTCCGATCAAATCACTACTTTTGAGTCATCTCGTTAGCTATCGCCTTTACTGGGTGATAGTTTGAGTGGTTGCTTATGAGAGGTTTAACTGTAGAATAACAATTTTTAACGTAAGAAAACCACTAGAACGTGGCGCTTTGGACCGATCTCGAATAATGTAACATTAACTTTCTTATAAATAACGTCTTCAGCAATTATATTAAATATTCATGTTAATTGTACCCGCTGATCACACAGCGATAAAGAACATTAAATAACTTTCCTTTTCATGTAGAATGCAGTTGCCGCTGTCGACCAAATAAGAAAGTGTGACAATTCAAATGAAAGCTACTGAGCAGTACTTTCCTGTGGTGCTGCTTGTTTCTTCAGTATTTTGCAATTTACGAGGTAAAAGGTTTAAAGTTCTCGTTTATTGGTTCCCTGGGGTAATCCCCGGTAGTTCCGCTCATATTTATGCCTCTCCCATGATTTTGTCAACTTCTTCCCAATCGATGTGACTTCTGGTGCTTCCCGTGCTCTCTGACATATTTCCTACAGCCTCGTCAACATCCGCCTGAAACGTGGAAAGTAATGAAGTATTAAGAGTGCGACTGGATCGTGTGCTCTCGAGTTAACCCTAAAAAACCTCAGGCAGTGTTTATATGCTGTACAAGGTGGTTCTAGCTGTTGAGTCTGTGGATAAAATCCCAAAGTGTGACCATTCAAATGAAAGCTACTGAGCAGTACTTTCCCGTGGTGCTGTTTATTATGCTGTACAAGGTGTTTCTTACTTTTGAGTCTGTGCATGAAATCCTAAAGTGTGACCATTCAAATGAAAGCTACTGAGCAGTACTTTCCTGTGGTGCTGTTTATTATGCTGTACAAGGTGTTTCTTACTTTTGAGTCTGTGGATGAAATCCTAAAGTGTGACCATTCAAATGAAAGCTACTGCGCAGTACTTTCCTGTGGTGCTGTTAATTATCCTGTACAAGGTGTTTCTTACTTTTGAGGATTTCATTGCCGAGTTTATTAAACACTTATGATAAAGCAGCCATGCAAGAACTCACCAACAGTTGAGCCACATCGTCTGACGCGCGCAGACTCTGTCCAGTGTTCCATGGGCTGACGTCAAGACCAAAATCCCGCGAAATGCCGCTGCTTGAAGGTCCAGCAGACTCAAAGTTACGAATCTCGTAGTCTCCGCCCACATTGGACGGCCACCCATCTACAAAAAAAATAAAAGGCATTAAAAAAATTGCAAGGCGGCCAGAGAATTTGTTACTAAAGTATAATGGAACTAAGAGAGCATGCTAATCGAAAGATTAAGAATGGCGTTTACGGAAAACGGCAAAGGTGAGAAAAATGGGTTCAAACGTGGAAGATAAGAATAATGCTAAGTAATTCTGGCCTTTGATGCTAACAAAAAACTACTGAATTTTAGTAACAAACTGAAAACGGCGAGGGGCAAATGAAGGTTAAACATTGTCACGTGGTCATTTCTACCGTTTAGTCTCTCTATTGATACTGGGTGGGCGGTAGCTGCATTGTAACCCACACTGGTACAGAATGGGGTTATAAAATTTACAGGCGACTTCACCCTTACAACTTCAACGGAGATATTAGAAATTAAATTACTATCACGGCTGACATGTGAGGGTAAAGATTCTAATGGAAAATACTGAAGATTGAAATCTAACCAGTCGAAATCATTTCATGAAGATTAGAAGTGAACGGTCCAAAGGATAAATAAAGCTATCAACTTTCTGTGCTGTACTGTATCACATTACATTCACAGAAGTAAGAGAAACATGTGGGCAAAAATGATTACCTGTTTTTCTTCCTCTCCCTCCAAACAGACCGGAGTGCTGACCTGTTGGTCTCTTGGAGTCGGCCCTCTGAGGCTAAAAGTGAGAGAACAAATCAGGTTATACAGTAACTTATGTTTGTTAAGTCCAATATGGCAAAATACCTCTACTAGGTATTATTAGGGCATTAACTCACTTTGTCAATCGGACAAGCTACACTGTAGAGCACACAAACCCCCTGCGACATGTTAAAAGGTGTGACAGGTTAATGCGTGACAAGGACATAGTGATATAGGAAGTAACAAGGCAACAAAATAATGTGTGACATGGCAAGTGTCAAGGTTATGCATGGGGTGGTATGTGACAAGATAATAGGAGACGTGAGCTGTAACAAGACGCATGTCACGAACTGTGACAAGATAATACGTGACATATTGAGACCGAAACGCACAACACGAGAAGTGACATTAGGTGTGGCACGAAAATGCATCACATGCATGTAGGGACAGGGTAACAAGGTAATATGTCACACAACCTCGTCCCTAAGTTTTTCGGGTGTCTGTTGGGCACGTGACCAGTCGATACCAGCTTCTTTTCCCGCCCCTTCCAGTTTACAAGGGAAAAGCCCTGGGAACGAAGTTAGTGTCACACATGTGTTAGAAGATCACACGTAACAAGAAGAGGCGTGACAAGACAATGTGTTACATAAGGTGTAACAAGAGTTAATAGCTGTCACACTCACCTTACCAACACCGCGCCAATCCACATCAGATAACAAATCCCTTAGTTCTTCGTCTCCTTCCAGCAAGCTTTCAATTCCGTCAAGCTTCTCTTGATCCAAGGTGAATCCATCATCATCATCCTCTAGCAGCCGATCTATCTCCAGTAAAGTTTCACCTCCAGGGAGGAGAGGGTCAGTCGGCTGTGTCCTTGCGTAAGTTCGTCCAAGCTCTGCTACACCTCTGGGTTGCGAGGATAACCCATACCCAGTTAGACCCCCTGGGGGAGTTTTGCGCAAGGCAGCATCTCTAGCTTTGGCCCGTTTACCTTGATTTTTGGCGAAGTTCTGATATGTTCGCGTCGTGACAAACTCGGCACCAGTCGGAGACTTGGAGCGCCAAAAATCGTCGGCGGGAGTCCTTTCTTTTTGAACAAACTTCTCATCGTTTCGATCGATATTTTCTCGGTCTAATCCACTGAAAATTTGTTTCCCTGTGATAACTGGGCTACTGGTTCGTATAGTGTCATATCGAGGAGTACTTTGTGTTCGGTGTGTCTTCGAAATGTCTTCGGAAAGTAACGAACGTGTACGGTATGTTCCGTTGGGAAGAGAATAGTTTTGTTTTGTTGAAGCAACAGACTTCTGGAAAGCTGTGGCGTCATTCTCAACACCTTGTTTGTCAGGCTTCTGTTTATTCTTTCGTGAATCTTTGGGTAATTTTTTACGTCTTTCTGCAAGCTTTTTCTTTGTTGCTGTGGCAGGTTTTGAATAGCGTGAGTTTACTGTTGTTCCATAGCGAAGATTGGGCTGTCGATCTTTTGGCTCTGGTACTGGCTCGGCCAGCATCTCGGAGAGGAGATTGGACGCAGATTCGATTCTCTTTTGCTTATGTTGATCTTCCGTTTTTCTGTTCAAGTTTAACATTAAACAGGATCAGCGGACAAAAACTACTGGATAATTGTACTGTTTGAGAGAGTAACGAATGTTTGGTTTATCAGCAGAGTTGACAACTAAAGGTAAATTGGCCACCGTAAAGAGATTCGAGTGTTGACATTTCGAGAACGATCGAAACGTCAGCACTCGAATCTCTTTACGGTGGCCAATTTACCTTTAGTTGTCAACTCTGTTGATAAACCAAACATTCGTTTCTACTCGCCACCAACGCATCACTGTAGTTCTTTAGAAACTGACCCCCTCATTATTTGAGAGAGTGACTCCGTAAAGTCGATTATCACCACTTATTAAGAAGCAAATAAAATCAAGTCACGCCATACCTGCGTTTAACATCTCTTTCTTTTTCCATGAACTTGATCTTTTTAAAACTGGTAGAGCCCTGACAAAATAATAAATATTAAGCTGTTTGTTACACGATATGAAGCCAAGCTGTAATAGTAAACCAAGCGCAAAATTTACACTACTCAATAGTCTAGCGTTTCCAAACTTTCCACCCTTCTTTTAACTGTTCGATAACTTGCTTAAGTTTGTTGACGAATTTCTAAACTGGGACCACTCAAATGAAAGCTACTGAGCAGTACTTTTCTGTGGTGCTGTTTATATCTTTTACAAGGTGGTTCAACGTTTTGAGTCTGTGGATGAAATCCTAAAGTGTGACCATTTAAATGAAAGCTACATAACAACACTTTCTTGTGGTGCTGTTTATCATGCTGGACAAGGCAGTTTTAGTCTGTGGACGAAATCCTAACCATTCAATTGCATACTGTTGAGAAGTAGTTTCCTGTTGAGCTTTTCGTTTCTGGCATGTTCAAGTTCGTACTTGACACTCGTGCTGGCTAAAAAGCTTTTTTGTATAAGTACCTGTGTGGGAGACATGAAAGGTTGGTGTTCCTGTGCGCGCAGCTCTTCCTTTTGATTTTTCCATTCAGACTGTCTCTCTAAACGTTTCTTGTTCATCCATTCCTTCAGTTGCTCTCTAGCTTCAGGGCTGGTATCCCTGTTTCAGGCAGACAAACAAACGTCTTAAAAATTTAGGTCCAGAGCGCGTACACACTACCAATACATGGAGTTCTGGACCCAATTGAGCCGCAAAGCGGCGACAACAATTCTGTTTGAGGAGAAAGACGTACGAAAACCTTACGGCAAGAGTTATAACTGGCGTTTCCTTGTAAGGAAGTAATAATCATATCCACCTACCGAGTACGTTTGACATCTTTCTCATTCAATATCTCTCTTAGCGTGTCTTGAGGTAATGACAAAGATTCCAACGGATCAAAAGCTTTTCCATCCCTGAAAGAAAAGAAGGAAATTAACAAACAAACAAACGAGTAAAAAATGTATTACAACAAAACCCAGGGATACCATTCAGGAACTGAATCAGGTAAATTTCGTTGAAATAGGATCAATTTATGAAACATTATGACAACATGCCGAGGAATCACAAAACTGGAAATCCTAATTAAGTTCGAGTTATGGAATGAAGGAAAGGAAACCGTTTTCTGTTTAAGTTAGAAAGAAGTTCGAGCGAACGGTGTCAGCCCCAGAAGTGACAAATGTCTAATTTCTCCTTACGCATTAATATTCATCAAACATGCAGGTCGTGAAAAGAAAGGAAATTATTACCAAAGATAAAATGTCCTGACCTTGAAACAATTTCTCCAAACCAGTTCCATAGAGCATATATGGACAACAGTTAGGAGAATATGGAGGTTGATATAGGGGCTTAATTCTCGTACGGGGATTCTACAATACCTTTGTCGCCGATCTTGTGGAGTGGTTGATTGGACGTGTTCTTGATCAATTGATGTTTTCTCCCCTGTTTCTTTAAAATCGTCCTCCTGTTGGTCTTTAGCTTCGTCTTCTCCTGCAGATTCTCTCTCGTTAAGGTCAAGAGATATGTTACTTCGATGCTCAATTCTGTCTCCACCGTCTTCTAGTTGTTCCTGATCCAAGCTTCTGGAGTCGTCTTCTTTATCTATATCTGCGTCCGCGTTTACTAATTCATCATTGTCTTCAATGACACTTTGTTCGTTGTCACTGTCATCTTTATCCTCAGCTACATCAACTGTCGCTTCTTTATCTGTGGAGGGCTTATCAACGTCGATGCTGTCTTCCACATCTGACAACGAAAATGGGAATAGCTTAACTTTTGAATATTAAACGCTCACAGAACTTCAGGTTGCAATTACAAATAGACGTCTGTATCACTGGAAAGTATGGCCGATAGTTTTCATTTGAGTGGCCACACTATAGTAGAACTTATAACAATCTTAATGAAAGGATTTCCTTTTAATGGTCACACTGGAAGTATTTCATCCGGAGAAGACTTAAAAGAGGCAACCACCTAGTAAAGCACAATAAACCGCACCACAGGAAAGTACTGCTCAGTAGCTTTCACTTGAAAACATCAATGCTTGATCATAAGAGGAAAAGGGTTAAAAACTTTAAAGATACTCGCAAACTGATCGACGACCTTCCGAAAACCTTCAGAAACGTTTCGTCGTTCCGTAACGGCAGCAGTTCAGTTGTCGCACACGATTTCATAATACAATAACTTTATTTAAAGATGGAGGCTACTAATACCCCATGAGTGCTGACTGCTCATCTAACTTTACCCCAGGGAACTGTGCTCAACTAGCTTTACCCCAGGGAACTGTGTTCATCTAACTTTACCCCAGGGTACTGAGATAAGATATTGCAAACATACCTTCTGTTTCATGAAGTCTTCTTTGTCCTTGCGACGTTCTGGGCGTCTTTCTCCAAGGTGCCGTATCCCCCCATCTGCGGGGCACCCCTCTTCGGGATCCCTGGGAGCCCCCGGAGGACTTCACTTCGGCAGATGATGGGTTAAGTACTTCGTCAATACTCTGAATAGCTGAAAGCAGCTGAAACACAACAAGCAGGGCAAACATTACAGGAACGAACGCCAACAAACAGTCAAGTGCATAAATCTACTTAATGTCCATCATCATACACTGGAGGTTCGGTGATCACGTGGTCAAATATCTACTTCCGTATTGCTGACTTATATTGCCTCACTCCACCCACTTAAGTCTGCGATGGTATAGCATCCCATTCAGAGAGGGGTGGGGTGGGGGCGGGGGTGGTAATATTCCTACATACTTCACAAACTGGCCTAAATGTAATGCCACCTTGTTACAATTCATAATGCATTACAATACATTAAAACTTACCACTCGAGAGCTCTTGAACTCCCGGTCCATGTTCTGTGTGATTTGATCCATTGCTTCAATCCGTTCACTCATTTCTTTCATTCTCTCCTTTAGCGCATGCGTCGTTACAGCCCGTGCACTGGACTGTGAGGTGGTCGGAAAAGAAAGCGGGTAAAACCTGCCAGTCGGGAAATAATCACAAAATACTGTCTTAGCGTGGAAAGGACATAAAAACATAACAAACAGCAAGCGAAACCACAATTTGGACTGTGCTTTACGATCACCTCGCTATTAGAACATTTTTCTGAATTCCCTTGAAATATTTAAGACGTTAGTTCAGAGAGAACAGTTTAGTGTTTCCTCCACAGAACTAGCAACTGGAACTGGCTTGGGCTACGTTAGTGAAACTAGACTCAACTAGACTATGCTTTCGAGGCGATCGTGAAGAATAATTCAAACCACTCACGAGACTATCACAGAAAACAGCTTGATCTGGAGTGGTAGAATTTCCTAAGAAAACGTACCAGAGCTTGAAGGAATCACCAATAACACCATAGCCTATATATCACATAGAGCGATAGAATCGCGCCAGATAGAACGGCTTAGTGTGACAAAAGCAAGCGTGACGGAAAGGTCTAAAGTAACGTTTAGTGTGACAGAAAGGTCTACTGTTGCGTGTAGTGTGACAGAATAAAAAGTAAGCGTGACAGAAAAGTGTACTGTAGCCTGAAGTATAGAAGAAGACTGACCTTTGAACAGGGATGTCTGTGGAATCCATCATTTCAACTGTTACCCTGTCAGCTCCTTCAAAAGACTGCCTCTCTGTTTCTTGCTTGTCTCTTCTCACGTCCTCGTCAGACTCATACTTGGGGTTTTCTCGCACTACTCGACGACAAAAAAAAATCTTTGACGAGTCCTTGATTTCGCGGAAAACGTTAAGTCTTATTTATACGGTGCAGGTTTTGCTTAAAACTGGCGTATGTGCTTGGCTCGCACTATGGTGGAAACACAAGATAATCTGTCAAAAAGGAGCCAAAGATTGTTTCGTGCAAAGTGAATGCGAATCACAGAGGGTGAATCATGTTTACGTAACATGAATTTTCATACGACAATGAAATGGCCATCCAGTGGAGCGTTTTGTAATTTTAGACGTAAATTAAGTTTTGTTGATAAGTTAAAATGATTAGACTTGAGGGAGCTTTCCACAAAAGCAAGAGAGAGGCCAAAAGTATTGCCCGACATCAGAGTCGTAAAGATATATGGCAGAAATACGTTCTGATTACCATATTGACGGGCATGTCGCGAGAGCTCACTACATAGTTGTACAATGTAAATTGACCCTAGAAATGGTGTGTAAATTCACCTTTCCATGACAAACCCTCTGCTTCTGCATCATCTGTTTGCCTCCCGTCCTCTTCCTTTCTTCCCATATCCTCCAACTCAGCAGATTTCCCTTCATCTGTAGCAGGCGTACTCTGAACCTCCAGCCACTGATCATGGTCAATATCAGCCACACTAAGGAACTGCCTCCCCCTGACATCCACAGGAAAACTAGTAGAAGCCTGGTCAGTGACTGCAGCGTGCACAGGAGGGGGACCTCCGACACCAACTCCAGGCTGCTTCCCCCGGATAGAGGCAGGTTGGTCAGTTTCAGATTCATCATAATCTAAAACAGATTCAGGGGGTAGAACTCCGTCTTCTTCAGGTCTGGGCATTTGGAGGTTAAGGAAGATGTCCGGCGGTAGTGCTGGCGTATGAGACATCACGTGATCAGAATCAGAGGAGCTCTTCTCCGTTTGAACACCGGACGTAACTAGTACCAGGTCTTTTCTCGCTGGAGGCGACCGGGCAGAGGGCTGATCAGTTTGAGAGCTGGAACTGACTTTATAGGTGTTACCTAATCCCACACGGTCAGAAACATCCGAAAGAAAAAATCCCACGGATCTGCCCTGGGATGGTTTGTTTTGTTCACCGACTTGCACCCCAACAGTGTTCTGCTGTCGGACACTCCCATGACCCACTTGTCTGCCCCCTCTAGTCTCTTCATTAAGGCTGCTACTTCCACTTCTATAGGCTGCCATCTGTTGGTCCACTTCATGCAGCTTCCGCCCAATTCTTTCCTTTATATGCCGCATGGAGGGAGGCCCAGGTACCACATCCTCAAATACCTTTCTGGGCTCCGCGCACTCTCGTTCTTTATTGGTTATCCTGTGGTCTCTTTCTCTGCGTTCCCCTCCAGCTTTCCTGGGCTGTCTGTGGTCTTCTTCAGTCAAAGCAAACGGTTCTGGACTCCGTTCGATACGGAAGTACTCTTCTTCCTCGGAAACGTCCAATACGTGATCAGAAATCTCCGATAAGTCTAACTCGCTCTCGCTCAAACTAACACTTTCTTTCTTTTCCTTTTTCTTATCCGATTTCCGTGCCTTTTGCGGTACGCTAGGTCGAGATTTCGTAATGACTGGTTCACTCTCTCGTCGATTTTCTTCAGCCAATCCTTTGTCACCTTTTTTAGCCTTCTTTACAGGTTGCACCATGACGACTTTTCCTTGTAAGGATTTCCTGCGTGAAGCCGCTTTCCTCCGTCTGACTTTGTTCAAGGGTGATGTAGAACGAGGTCGGGTTTGCTTTTCTAAAGCTTGTCGTCGTCTTTGCCTAAACAGAGGAAAGCATGGTCATAATGTAACGAATTCTGTTTGTGGTTTTATTTTATTTTATTTAGCTTCGCCATGTACAACACAAACAAGAATAATCGACAATTAAATAACAACAAAAGAGAGCAAATAATGGCAGGGGAGCCGCGACAGGAAGAGCCAATTACATAGGTCCCCTCACACTTAAAATACTAAGTAGAACTGAATAAAATTTAGAAGCAGCAAGATGGAAAGCGTGCACGGGTGCTGTTATACTTAAGACAAATGGACTTCCAAGTACGAGGGTCTTCCTGGTCATATATGTTATTGATAGTATTGAAATAATAATTTAATAAACTCTTAGTTAAGGCAACGTTTTTTAAGGAAATAACAGAAACGATTAACTAATAAAAAGTGATGAAAACGGACAGTTTCAGACGAGACTTCCGCTCCTTCTTTAATCAAAAAGATATTAACTAATTGGTGTAGCTTGCAGTAAAACTGCTGCTGGTCAATAGGAAATGAGTAGAAGATGTAAAATATCAAACAAGAGGAAGAGTGTTTCCTCCGATTTCCAAACACCGAGAAGTAGGTTGGAATAACGAGGCGCAGCCGAGTTTTTTTTAACCAAATTCGAGGTGTTTGGAATAGGAGGAATATAGATTATATAGTATATAGTTAGATTATATAGTTTCTCAAACTATTGATAATTCTTGGAGAAATTCGAAGCAAAAGTTCACAAAATTTTACGATAATTAAGATCACATTTCTAAACCTCCTTCACGGTAGTGCTTTGCTTTGTTTTGGCTTGATGAATTATTCATAAGTTTGAGATAAAGTTATCAAGTGCGAAATGTACCGGAAGTCTTGTCAAACACGCGCCTAAAGTTCTTTACAACACCTACTTATTTGTTACATGTAAGTTTTATATTTATTTGTACGGGTCTTTGTTATGTTATCTCTATGTTGTGGTAGGTAAACTTACCTTGAAGCCGTGTTTCTCTTGTTTTCAGGCTCAGCAATCATATCGTGTTCCAAGCGTGATTGCATTTGCACTGGCTTATTTTGCACCAGTGGTCGGATATTTTCCTTTTCATGTGGATAGCGTGAAGGCGCTTCACCAAACGGTGTCAGCTTGTCTCTGATTCCCTTCTCAAAGGCCAGTATTTTCTCCAAAGGGATAAGCTTTGGAGTAACCACTTTGGTAGGAGTCTCTAACAGCGGCCACGCCTCACGAACCACAGGCGGATGTTCGTAAAGCCTCATTTTACTGAAGTCAACACCATTTGAACGCCCCTGACTTCCTGTCATGCGCAGTAAAGGCCAGTTTTTAGATGGCGCTTGCGCACTACTAGTTCCTTTTGATTCTGCGGTGTTCGGCCACATTTCTTTCTTGGGTTGAATTTCTAAGAATTTGATTTTGCTTAAATCGGGAACTGTCGGTTGAGACGATGAAGCTTTTGATTCTGGAAAATGTAACAATGGTGAGTCTCCGCTCCGCTTGGGGATTTCAAGAAGTCTCATTTTACTCAGGTCAAGCTGTGAAGCTGGGTCGGCAGCTGGAAAGCGAAGCAGTGGTAACATTCGAGATGTACTTGTTAATGGTTGATTTTGGTGTTGTGTCGCTGTTGGCTGTGAGCTGCTTGCAGCATTTGGACGCTGCATTTGCAGTTCAGGAGTTTGTTGTTGTGGCAACAGCAAAGGAAACAATGCCATCGCTGGTTTTGTCTCTGTGCCGGGATTTGTTTGAATGGAAACAGTGCGATTAGCTTGTCGAAGCGCGCGATCTTGTTCAGGAGGAATCCCAGAGTGCAACGGTGTCTGTGAGGCCAATGAGGTTAATCTCTGCTCATCAGGGTTACGAGTCAATTGATCTCGTTCAGAAGGAATCCCAGAAAACTGCGGTGTCTGCGAGGCATACGCCGTCAACCCCTGCTGATCAGGCTGGTGATTCACGTGACCTTGTGAAGGAATCCCAGAATACTGCTGTGTCTGTGAGGCTGATGATGCCAGCGTTTGCCGATCAGTTTGTGACGCAGTTTCCGTTTTCGCAGTTTTCTCTCTGTGTGAAGTTACTTCCGAACTCTGACTGCTGTCTACGACTGTTGGTATACGGAGAAGAGGAATACTTGACTGCAATGAAGGGGGCTCACGGTTATCACCAGGCCTGTAAGGACAAACGGATTTGTGTTGTTCAGTTTGGAGGAGAGGAGAGTTTCCAGTCATATAACTTCGTTAACATAACTTCATTGTTTTACGGTTTGCGATCGGCCCACCTATGCCATTTTGTCATTGTCAAGCTACGCTGAACAGGTCTGATGATACTCATTTATACATTTGTATGAAGACAAACAGCTTGGACCAAACTGTTTTTTTGTAAGGTGGAAACTTGACTAGAGACACCAACAGACAGGATTGAATTATTGGATACAACTACTTAATGTACAATCCACTAATTATTGGATACAACAAATTAATATACAATATTACTGGATATAACTATATTAATATACAATCCAATAATTATTGGATACAACTATTTAATATACAATCCAATCATTATTGGATATAACTATATTAATATACAATCCAATGACTATTGGATACAACTACTGACATCATCCGACACAAAAATCATTTTTATTTTAGTGCCACTGTAATTAGCGCGGAGCACTTATTGGCAACACTCGCGAGATAGAATTGGAATTTGGAAATGTTGGCTTTTGAGGAGAGGGTAAAATCGGAGTACCCGGAGAAAAACCCTCGGAGTAAGGACGAAAAGCAACAACAAATTAAACTCAACCCACATATGACGCCGAGTCCGGAAATCGAACCCGGGCCACATTGGTGGGAGGCAAGTTCTCTCACCAATGCGCCATCCCTACTCTCCACACAAAAGCATTTCTCATTAAGAGAAAGGCAAAAACCAATCGTACCTGACAACAAGAAGTAACTCCACTTGTCCTTGTGACACCACTGCCTCAGTAGCTGAAGACTGGCTCCATTCGTTCGGTTCCACTGTATTTCTCCGCCTGGAATCGCCAGCGACCACAGCACCAATACTGTCTTCTACCTTAGGAAAGTTGTCGGTTCTGTCAACAGTGACAATGTTCTTTTCTGCTGTGGATTTCTTTTTCCGTTTTCCTTGGCGTGGTGGGGTTGTCCTTATCGAGGGTTGAGAGTGTCTGTCTTGTTCTCTCTGTGTTGTTTCTGCGGACCTCTGTGGCGTTGGTGTTGCGTCTTCTGTTATCTTCACTGTGAGAAAAAAATAGATGGGTAATTACATGAATTCTAGTGCAGTTGGACTAACAAAGCAAGATATTACAGGATGTCTGAAAATATTCGGAAATCGCTAGCAAGCTTCGGGCAATCTTCGGAAGACTTTATACCTTTATACCTAATCCCTTATAGTTAAAAACGAATACACAAGTTACCGTGTTGTGTCCGCCTTTCAGATGCATCGCCTTCTGATCCACTAGTTCCTCTCGTTTTGTCTTCATCTGCTATCTCCGCCGCTCTACGTTCCCTTCGTTTCATTTTCTTTGCCCGTTTACTTTCTGCTGGAGTAGAGGTCACGATAGGCTTGACGGGAGACGGCAACTCTAACGATGGGGACAAAAAAAATGCGTCTTTTAATTACAAGTTGCAACTGCATGTGATACATAAGAAAGACGCGGGTTTAAATTCGCCCATTCTCCCTGGATGTAAAGAATTTCCTGCAAATCTAAGGAAACATAAAAAGTAATAGTTTACTAGGGTAGGGTAAGGTGCCAGGCTAAACAATGAAGGAGCAAAAATGATTTAGTAAAACTGAGGAGAATTGCGGTGGATAAAAATGAAGTTTTTATATCTTAAGGTTAGGACAGGAAAGGAAGCATTTGAAAATAAAGAGGAAAATCGCAAAATAATAGTCAGATAAGGTACAAATATATTTACGAGTAAAAGTAAAAAGTTAACTTTGGACAGTTATACACCGACACATTAAACAAGATTTGCATTTATATGAAACATGTATACGCACTGCGGATGAAACATTGCATAGAAGAAAGTTGGCTTCATTGCTCAGTTGGTAGAGCACTGCACCGGTATCGATGAGGTCATGGGTTCAATCCCGTACAAGCCTGATTTTTTGTTTTTTTGTTTTTGTTTTTCAGGTTTTTCGAAACAGACTGGTAAAATTTTTCTTCTATAAAAGATTTGTAGTTGTTGGAACAATTTGTCTTTACCTGTGTCAGAGTGGTAAGTTGCAGCGCTTCTCCCATTCCCTCGCAGCAGCATTTGTCGTTTCTTCAGTGCACCGCTTAAGTCTTTCTCCTCATCTGTAGTGGGACTCTGTACTACAATGCTCGGAATGTTTGGTTCACTGTTGGATTTGGGAATACGGTCCAGCTGTTGGGCGGCTCTAAGATCCTTACGAATCCGTCTTGTTAACTGAATGTGTTGCTGTTGAGTTTGCACGGGAATACCTCTGCTTGACTCTGTTTCACCATACCCTGGGCTCCTTACCTCGCCTTGAGATTCCTCAAACATGTCTGGAGTTGATTGGTGATGATGGTCCACCTCCAGACGATACTTTGGTCCTTCACTGGGCATGCTGTTTCGATTCGAAGACTTTTCTACTGTCTTTTGGATGTTGCTGTCACTCAGGACTTTCCGTAGCCCTTTTGGCGGTGTCGCAGCACCTTGCAAACTAGGAGAATGTTCCGTTGCAGTATCATGGAGCTGTTTCGGTGGAGATGCCCGTCTGATGACTTTAATATCCACAACGACCTCGGCATTGGAAACCCAGGGCCAGTACAGATTCTGAAGAAGCCACAGACCATTCACAAGGAGAGGTAAGGGGACATGAACTCGCATGACTGGCAGAGACTCCTTAGAGCCACCAGCACTGAGATCAAAATTACTCGAAGGTAAAGATGAACCCTCCAAAGTCCATCTACTAAGCCATGTTAAACTTGGCAGTAAATCAAGAATCAGACAGCCAAGAGTTTGTATCCCAGGAAGAGAACCCAGCTTGGCCACGTCGTTCATACTGTTGCTTCGTTTAATGTCTGTTCCGGTTGTTAAACTTGGAGCTGGGACATCTGGTTTGGACCTGGAAGAGCGAACATCTGTAAAGCTCCGACTCCTAAACAAACTCGAAGAAGCCTTGATGGGTTTAGCAGGAGTATCGCTATGAGCTTTCTGTTGTAACGCGGCTAAAGACTTTGTGTCTCCGGCTAAAAGATGTTTGCTGTACGAGGAAAGAAGCGGGATTGGATGTGGGGCTTTGTTTGGTTGCGCCAGCACGGTTTTTGAGACGGTGATCATGAAAAATGTGTCCAAGAATTGAAAATACGACGACTCTGTCTCAAAGGGTGCTGTTCCGACGGCTATGACCTGATTTCGTTGTCCTGCAACGGCAGTCCCTTCATCAAAGGATCCTCCGTAAGCGGCCCTTCCATTAGTGGCCCTTTCATCAGAAGTCCTTTCGTAAGTCGGAACGTTCTCGTGTGCACCATCAACTGGGAAAAACTGATCGCTGACTTTGCCAAAAAGTTTCTCTCTCTCATTGAGCTCTTCTTCCCACTCCATGCATTTCTTGCGGTAAATCACCGCCAAAGGCTCTTCCGAGTGTTCACCATCTTGTACACTGGCACCACGAAATTGCGTCATGAGTCGCTTGAACTTCGCTCTCCCGCTTGTTGTCTGAACCACTTCAGGATCATTAAAGAACTGAGCAGTCAGTTCTGCTGTAGAGACAGTCAGCGGCATCTCAGAGAGCAGCGTGAGTAAGGTATCATTGATTTTGTCCTCTGCACCAAGCAATGAACTGAATGGAACGAGTCTTGTGGACCAGAGGAGGGTCTCCCAACAAATTGATTGGATAGTACTGGCCTCCTAGGGGAACATAAATGAGCTAGTAGTTGAGAAAATAAACTCTGGATATATACACGACATGTTTCAAGTATTGTTTCAGTATGTTGCCTGTATTGCTGTTAACTATACCCAAACCAGTGTAAATATGAGACCATATTATACTCTTGCAGCGTTTTTTTTTTTTTGTTTTTTTTTTCAGTCAAACCACACTGACAATATTTGAGACCTCTTTTAGCGAACACTAGATATTTTGGATTTTTGTTTAATAAGAGTGCCAACACATACCTCAATACTGCCCGATGATTGGCTCCTGAGCTGTCTGTATTTCCTGGACGATTTGCTCATCTTATCACGTGCATGTAATAACCACGTGACCGCACAGAAGTCACGAAAACATCCCATGACAGTGGTAATGGCTGATGGCAAGTTTTCATTCCATTTCCCTTCTTTACCACTGGGAGGTGCTTCAGAAGTGCTTTTCCCTGGAAAAGTAAGGCATTTTGTAACTGGTTTGAGATAGAAAGAAAAGATTTAAGATTTCAAAGAAAAATTGTGTCCATTTTAATGAACAAGATACAGTAACATAGCAAAGTACTACTCAGAAACGTTCATTTGAATGGTTACACTCGGATTTAATTCACAAGCATAAAAAATGAACCATCTACTAAAGAAAAAGAAATGCGTCGCAATTGAATGGACCACACCATTAGAAGAATTTCACCCACAGGCTTAACCATCTTGTATTTAACAAATCGAGGGCAGTGTTCTGTGGTCTATACTCTTCTAGACCATAAAATGACGTCATAAAAAGTTCAAAACTCAAGTGGAACCACGAGCTGCGGGCGAAGTTATTGTTAACTGACAGTTACATTGCACAGCGCAATAAATAGCACCGGCCATAGAAACGTCCTGCTCATTAGCTTTCATTTGAATGGTTACACTTTAGGATTTATTCCACAGACTCAACAGTTAGCACTTAAAACCAAACAAAGTAAAGCCCACCTTTCTTCGTAGGTGACGCATATCCATGGCTCTCGTGGAAGCTTAATCCTCGATCACCATACCCAGCCAAAGAAGAAGGCACAGGAAACTCGGAATCACTTCTATCCACTTTACACCAACTCTCTGTTGCGCAGATCAGCTGTTCTGTGTACCACCTTACACAGGGCACCAGGCAGTGAGAAGCATTCAGCAGTAACAGAATTCTTCGGACAATCCCACTGATCTCGGAGCGGAGCTTCTCCTCTTTTTCAGCCGCTGGCGACATTGGATCCTGCACAGAAAAAAAGAATGTAAGATCCAAAAAAATTTATAGAATACCAAGCAGTGACTTCAACGTGACAAAAATATAATAATCGTGAAATCGACAAGAAAACCACGGATATCTTATGGATATTGAGGGGAATCAGTGAGGATCCTGAAGTTTTATATCTCAAGGTTAGAAGTGGACGGAGGGGGGTGGGGATGGGAGGGGTAAAAAAAAAAAAAAAAAGAAGGCTTGCCACACCCCTAATCCAATCTCTGGAATGAAGTAATGCAACATACTACAGACGACCAAAGTCACCAACAAAAAATAACCTATGTGACATAAACCTATTTTTTATTTCGAAAAATAGTTATATTAGGAAAACAGACCCAATTTTCTGTAAACATTTGAGGCAAGCGCAGTTCTACTTGTAGTTGTCAAGCAAAGGCAGCACTTTCTTCATTTTGAGGGTTGGCCCACTCTGGGCCGCTAAGCTGCGCGCCTTGACAACTGAGTTATCAAACCAGGCGAAAGTTGAACAAGCCCTTTACTTTCTTGTTTTTGAAAGGCATATAAACTAAATTTCATGCATCTCTATTACCTTCTTTGAATTAATGGGTTGCGGACAGTAAGTTGGAGGGTAAGGCAGGTAAAACTCCTCTGGTACTATCCACGCCAACATGGAAGCCATCTTCTTTAACTGGACAAGTAACTTGGTTAAAATTATTGGCACCAAGTCCAGACCTGCAACCACTCCAGCCTCTAGGATCCGAGAAACCTCTTTTACTACTTTGTCGTCCACCTCTGTTCCGGGATCCACTACACTCTCCTTTGCTCTACAAAAGAATACAGTGCTTTGCTTACCTACTCTACACCAGGTTAGATGGGGAGGGGAGGATGGGGGAAGGGGTTGAATCTTGGAATGGAGACAGAAACTAATCACTGGAAGAAGTTTCCTCGAAAATGAGACATGGTATTTCACGGTAAAAAATTATAAGTTTGAACAACAGTAGGGATTGTATGGTGAAATAGTGCCTACATTTATGATGTTTTAGTGAGTATAAATTTTCTATTTCCACGATCTCCTGAAGAACGCAAAATTGGAGGACATTTTCGTAAAATTTTAAGCTTTGAAAATAACGCCTAAGATAATAAAGGTCCGTCGATTTCGTGGCAATTTAAGTAGGCGCGGAAAACAAAGATAGTTACCTTTGGCTTTGCTTTGCTTTTGTTGAATAAACGAACTTGTCATCTGCAAAGCTGGGAGTTTTCTCCTCTCCTGAACTAGTGACCTGCTTGAAGGTAGGAAGAAGTCTTGACATGGCAATCACATTAGGTTTAATGTCATTTGGAGGAACTGGGAACGCCGCTTGGATGCGAGAGTCTGTAGACGTTTGTGAAAATCTTGACGTTAAAACACCATCGGCAAATGAAAGCAACATTGCGTTTTTCCAATCACCGAGATTCCTGGCCAGCCATGCGCCTTCTGAGACAAGTCCAGACACAAGCAAAAGCTCTAATGCGCTGTTGGCGCTCCACAGTTCATAAAGACCCTGGTCTCGCACAGCTTGTGCTACTTTGGCCCTATCGAGTGTAAAATGTTCCAATGCATGAGAATGTTCCTTCTGCTCTATTCCGGAGCTTGTAGCGGAGTGTTGTTCGTGAAACGCTGGAAGCACAGCAGGCTGGTACAGCGGAAAAACATAAAGCGAAAGATTTGAAAAATAGGCGGACATAAAGCGAGCTAACGTTTGCACCGCTTCAAGACCTCGCTTATCCGCGACTCTGGCGATGGGATAGTTTTGAAGTAAGACATCCATACTGTGATTCACATTAGAAGGGCGACTACTAACTTGGACGTTAGAAAGAAATGAAAAATTTTGATTGCTTTCCAGCTGTTCACAAGAAAATGCAGGTTCGATCAGTGAGTATATAAGGTCAAGAGATGATCGCAAGTCGTACTGTTGGAGTTGTAAATAAAGAATAGACAGAAGGGTTTTCGAATCCCGTTCATTCACACTGCCACCCGAGATTCCCGCGGGAGATAGTCTCGAAGGGGTATCCCGCGCCTGTTCCCTCTCAAAGTTATCTCTGTGGGGCCCGTATCTGCTCGATGCTTCAGGAGTACGCACTTGTCCCGTCGTTCCTTGTAGACTGGAGCGTCTTCTAGAAAACAGGGATTCCTGTGGTCCTTCGGTTGGTAAGCTATGGTACGTACCATCCAGGTAGGCGCTAACACCTAAAGAGAGTGAAGCCGAGACACACATGAGTTCAGAGCCAACGATATAAGCACTGTAAAATTAGCTATGGCATTATCAAGTGTACACAAACTCTTAGGCCGGTTACTTATAAACGACGTTCAGACGAAAGCGCGTCCTAAGCTAATTGTCGACTGTAAACAATGTCAAGATGGCATATAGCGGTGACTAACCCACTTATAAACAGACCTATGACAAACTGGGCTGAAGCAATAGCTTGTGGGGGACGTGTTACAGCTTGAAAAAAAATACGATTCTAATATTTAAGTAAAGTCAATATTAGCGGTTTTCAATTGAGTGTCGAAAGTAATTTCGCGTTTGCTTTGCTTTTGCATTACTACGCTCTGTGATTGGTTAACAAAACTCCTGCCACTTTCTCAACCAATGGGAATCCAAACCTAACCCAATCGTGTTTTCGCCGCACGCGTTTTTCCGCGCTTGGCGCCAGTTACACGTATTTGATTCGAATTGTGATTGGCTCGTTGTGTTGTTACATCTGTTGCGATTGGCCAGAGTAATTACTTTGGCTTTGGTTTTACGACACTCAATTGGAAACCGCTCTATATACTTATAATAGTTATGGACAATAGCCATCCTTATTTTTATTGTTTGAGGGGATTCAACGTTGAAATCGAGGTTCAAAGGTTAAAACACTCAGTTTTACCAGTTGATAACAGTTTCTAGATCACCGTTTGGTTGATTTTCTTTGACCCGTTTCCAGTTCTTTTCTGAAAATAGCAAAAACAAAACTTACTCTCAACATCCTCCTTTTCTGTGCTGGCATCAGCTGGAATCCTCACTCCAAGCGTCTGCAGTTTTTCCTGAATCTCACAAAGTAATTCAACCATCTTCTTCTCCACGCTTGTTTTGCCTTCCCCTTCCTCAGCCGAGAACAAAGAACTGCGTCTCCTCTGCATCTTCTTGCAACTCTCCGAGGTGAAATTGTACAGCAAAAGCCACGATCCACTAAGATGTGATTGAGCCTTTCCCAGGGTACTATCTTCAGAAATGTCCTTTTCCAAGTCCTCTTCTTTCCGATTCCTGCTCGATTCTTGTTCAACCTGTTTGGATTCTTGTTTAACTAGTTCAGATTCTTGTTTGTCCAATCCAGATTCTTGTCTGTCCCCTCCAAATTCCTGCTTAACCTGTCCAGTTTCTTGACTGGCCTGTTCAGATTCATGCTTAACCTGTTCTGATTCTTGTTTAACTAGTTCATTCTCTAAAGCGGGTTCAGAGCTAAGTCCTCCCGTCACGTTTTGATTGCTTAATGAGTAAACAAGGTTCAAAACACGTTCCGCTAACTTTAAAACTCGCAAAGAACAAGTCACTCGGTACACAACACTGGCATCTCTCAGAAACAGAATCTCTCTCACAACGCCGTGTGTGAGATGAAAAGCCCAAGCAAACACATTTCTATGACAAGAGTCCCATTGAAACACTTCAAGCACCATTCGGAAGTACGAAAGAGCCCTAGACAGCTGCGAGTCGGCTACGGGGCTAGAGCTTCGTCGTTTCCTCAAATCACTAAGGGACAACGAGAGAGCTTTAGTGTGGCTTCGTAGCTGTGTAGTACTCTCAGAGCCGCGAAGAAGGAGTTGAAAGAGCTTTATCACCACATTGACAGTGACGTCCATAGCAGGACCAACTTCTCGTTTCCAGTTCACGCCGCACGCGGATCCCAGCGCAAGAGCCATGACGGAAAGGCCCTGGGCATGAGAGATGGCGTCCAGGCTCCCTGGTTCGTACTCGGGCAAGGACCTTTCAAGCTCTGGGTCACTGAGTCCAAAGAAACCGAAACCTTGATCGCCGCTTGCCAGGCCGTATCCTAAATTAATGAATGAATGAAAGAAAAAAAGAATGAACGTGCGAACAAATGAAACTGTACTGAACTGTACGGTATGTAGCGTACCGTACTGTACCGTACTTTACTGCACTGTACCGTACTTTACTGTACCGTACCGTACCGTACCGTACCGTCCGCACCGTACTGTACTGCACTGCACTGCACTGCACTGCACTACACTGCACTGTACTGTACTGTATTTACCCTATTGTATCTTATTGTATTGTATTGTCGCTCTACTGCACAAGGAAGTGTTTTCGGTTTTCTTTTTTTTTTAACCTTGACTTGGTACTCTTGGCACTAACTTACGTGAAACGCGCTATAGTAAGCTGATAAATTACATCACCATCATCATTACTACTACTACTCTTTGGAATAAAGGTAATAAAAATCACTAACTAACCTGGAACAACAGTAGAAGATCCCGTCGAGTTATTTTCGCTTGGTGCATCAGAGAGAAATTCAGTAGACGTGACTCCACGAGAAACGTTAACTTCCGACTGAAGGATGTTAATTCTACTCATAGAGGACACTCGAGACAAGTTTCCAGTTTGAATCTCTACATCTACATCTGGAACAAGCCTGAAATCATAGCCATGCTTATGTTAGTCATATGCACCTATTAATGTTAAACCGCGGGGTGGGGAGGGGGGGAAGGAGTACGGAGATGTGGGGCATTTATGCATTTTTACCTCCCCACACTCGACGATTTAACGATAAATACAACACCAGGTATATAGGTCAACATACACAGGAGATTTTACCTCATTTGCCGTACCCTTGTTTGTGCCCCAGAGTTGGGATTCTGAGGACTCGAGAGACGCTAAAAATAATTACAATTTTCCGCTGATACAAAAGAGTTTTACTGACGAATGCGCAAAATCTTGAAACCCAACTATTTTGAGACACCGAATGCATTTTTAAACCATTAGAACAAAGGCATTCGTGAAAACTCAACTCTATAATGGCATTATTACATCCAGAAAGTCTTATGCTATAACGGAAACTCTCACTTGGGATAAAGATTGCGTAATTTATTTCAGGAGAAATATTTGTAACTTTCGACGCGCTTTCAACTTCTGTAACTATAGTAATATTAGATTGTACAAAATAGCGAGCTGTTGGAAGGGCAAACATTCAATTTAGTTCGAAGCAAAATGTTGTTCCATATGAATCCGAGAGGATTACTAAGTTAAGCACCTGTACACACCTTGTGACGTCTCTCATGAAGCCTGTCATGACGCCATAGTGGCTGGCTACAGGCGGAAGCTGCATCACTGTTACCAGGTAACCATCTGAGCTAAGAATGACAGGCAGGTAAGGATGTACTGACACAGAGAATCTCTGAGTTAGGGGATCCCTCTCTGACGCCCATGATTCTGATGAGTCCGCTTGTATTGCATCTCTGGACCTTCTATGGAAATATAAACAGTAAATAACAGTAGACAAACTTCGTAAAGGTGAGTAGCACTCATCCTAGGAGCAGCGATTTAGGCATCCAGAAAATGGCAATGTCAATGGTAGTTTTTCACATGTGTAGCGGAGATTTGCATCTAATATATCCAAGTTTGCCAAAGATATTCAATTGTCAAATCTCAGTGTAACTGAAAACTCTTCCTTGGTGAAATATGTGCGCCATGTTTGACAGACTAACTAGTGTAAATTTTACGCGCAAATTTATTTTCATTTCCGGGAAAATCCCACAACGTAACACTCTAGAATAAATTATAAAGTTGCTTCTTTTTTTAGGGGAGGGGCAGAAATTTAGCAGTAAAAGAGATTAACTAAACACAACAGTCGTTTATTTCATGTGTTTTTCCACTTCCCATGACAGATGTTAGGTCTACATAACATTAAGCCACCGCTACTACAGCTACGCATGCGTTCTTTGGCTCGTGACGTCGCGCACTCCTCCCTTCGTGACGTGACAAGCCAAGGCTACCACTACTACAAAACAATTACGATGTACTTACTGAAAACTTATCTTGGGATGAAGCGGCAGAAACAAAGCAGGACCCGTGTGCAGAGAACAGCCTTCAGTACAGATCTCCATAGGTTCTCCCAGTTTACTTAAAATGGCAACAGATCCGCGGCGAGTAATACACAATACTAGAAGACTATCTCGGGTCCAAGACATATCTGCAACCCACCAGGATCTGACGATGGAAAAAATACTGAAAATTATCAGCGCTACAACAGAGTACAAAAACAATAACAAACAACGAGAACAGTAACCACAACAACAACAACAATTAAAACGACAACAACAGAGACAACGCGAACTTTATTTCTTACTAAAAATTACTAAATAATCACAAGCTCATTTGTTTTCCGTGACAGGGTTAAGAAAAATGTTTTTGGTCAAACTCTAATGTTCAGACTCAAAATAACCACCTTCTTATGCAAATCACATTAGATCTTGAAGACCATTGAGAAATACTTATTAAATGACACGTCAATTCGAATGATTCCTTTTTAGCATTTCCTTCAGACTCACAAGCTACAAGAAACCTTGTAACTACCGCTCAGTAGCTTTCATTTGAATGGTCATACTTTGGGATTTCATTCACAGACTCAAGTTAAAACCACCTTGTACAGCGTAATAAACAGCAACACAAGAAAGTACCGCTCAGTAGCTTTCATTTGAATGGTCACATGTTAGGATGTCGTCCATAGACTCGAAAGTTTGAACCACCTTTTACTTAACAGTATAATAAACAGCACCACAGGAAAGGACTGCGTAGTAACTTTCATTTGAATGTCACATTTTTTAATTGAGGACTGCAGAGCTGCATTACGCTCTTACTGAAACTTTGAATCGTTTTTAAATGCAAAATGCCATCCAAATGTTGGACCCAACCATCCAAAGACTCCATCCGGAAAACCCCCACTAATACCCCCTACGGGATGAATTGTTCCTCCCAGCTCCACTTCCCATGGGACTGTAAGATTATTTCCTTACAGGTAAATCCCAATCAAATATGAGGCCCAACCATCGCAAAGATTCCGTTCGGTAATACTATCCCCTCCCTCCCTGCCCAGGCAGTAAATTGTATTCAAATTCTACTAAACTATAACATGAAATTACCGAAAAAAATTCTACATTTAGTTTGTCCAGAAATAAAACAAGATTTGGCTACTAATTGTACCAATCAGTTTTGGCAATGTGTGATATTTTCAATAATCTGCTAACACAGTACAGAAAGATCAGGGAATACAAACCTCATTCAGTGAAATCGAATCTATTGTGTTAGAGTTCTAACCAAAAAGCCAGGGTTTTTTGCTCGCAAACCGGAGGAAAATATGGCGTATTTCCTTGTGATAAAAAGTTGCACTTTGCGCAAACGTTCATTACAAAATTTCCACGCAAAAGAAAAAAGACAAAAAAATCGACAACCCAACCTGACAAAAATTGAGAAAAGAGAGAAAGAAAACAAAAAAAGAGTACGTGGAAAAGTTAAACGTCAAAAACCGCAACTACGCATGCCCAAACAAACCCTTTTAAACTTGACCTCTTTATAAAGGAATTGTGAATATTGGAGCGACAATGAACACTTGCGGCAGTCTAGCAGCAAAAAATGTACTTTTGGGTATTACTCTACGGGTTGGCATAATAAGGGTTAAAATAGAATCGCAGTAAAATCGATCAAATTTATTACCACAACTTATGCTGCAGATACATAATTAAAAACAAGAAATCATTGCCATTGCGTCACTACCTTACATTGCGTCCAAGTTGAATTACTGTTCAGTTCAACAAAAAAAGACATTTACAAATTGATTCAGCTGCTCGGCATTATACACGGCAAATGATTGCTGTTCGTCTGGGGCAGGGAATCATTGTTACGACAGTCACTGTTGTTCTTATTTGTTTGTTCCACATTTCGTTGATCTTGTCCTGTTTCAAGGGGAACCACAGTATTTGGCGCTCCAAATATTCTCATCTCAATTTCTTCAGCCTCAGCAAAGTTCACGGTCCTGCAAGTTAATTTAATGAAAGCGATGCGAAAATCTCTGATTCTAACTGAGTAAATAATTGGATTGAATAACGAGTTCCACGACGCAATTGACGTAGCTAAAAGGTAAAATACATATGTTGTTTCTAAAGATATCTCACTTCGATGTCTCACTAAAACAGATCTAGCAAAGAAAATAGGTATAAAACACAATATTAAAACCACTATGATTATACTTGTGAGTTTACAGGCCTTTTTGTTATTTTCGAACTGTTCCCTTGCCTCTTGCGTAACTTGCTGTGCTGCAATTTGTTGTTCGTGTCGCCGGGTTTCACGGTAGACAGTGATATGGCAGAAAACGACAAAGGCAATACACAGAAACACGAGTGTCGTATGAATGGCAAGAAATACAGTTTTGTCAACGAAGCGGATTGGGATGTACAGAATTAAAGACATAAGCCACGCCAAGGCAGAAGCAAATAGCAAACGAACTTCGGTGACGAGGGTCGTGTACGCGAAAGGGTGCTTCATGGCTAGATACCGCTCAATACTTATTAAGACCAGGTGGATTAGCGAAGTAACAATAAGCAAGTGTCCGACCATAATTGCGAAAACTTGCAGTGCACATGCCCCACTAGACGTCTCGTCAAGTAAGAAAGTAATAATCAACGCGATGAGAGCAGGCTGAAATATGATTCCAACCATGAAATCAGTGGACGCTAGTAAAGCAAGCAAAATGTTCGACTTGTGGGCTCTTAGACGAGACTCCCTCTTTACGGCAACCATCACCAAAGCGTTCAAAACAGCGGTGAAAGGTACGGTGAGGATGTGAATGATTATAATGAATATCAATATTGCCTGAACTGGTGGAGAAGGTTGATGAAGTCTTCCTCCAATCTCCAAGTTGATATCGCATCCAGAGGGAATGGTCTGGGCGGATGACGAATTCGAATTCATCTTTCTTCTGCTTGGCTTATGCGTAGTTTTTGAAGTGTGATATCTTGTGAACCTTCCTTGTTCCTGTTTTGGTTCTAACTGACTTGCCTCAGAGAGTTTGCCTTGTTAAAAAGTATTTTCCACCTGGCTTTTCCCCCTTTTATTCAATGCTCTATATTTAGTTTCAGAAAGTTTTGTGGAAATTATGCAGATCAGTACATTGTTATCTGGAAAGTATCTCCAAACATGGAATCAAAACATCTCCCTCGCTAATCCGCTTCGTTTCCTCGAACTGTAGTGAGCTTGTAAAATGAACGAGCTAATTAACCAACCAATTCAAATACAGCCAAACTTCCGATTGCCGACACCACGGGTAAGCGGACACCAAACTGGGTCCGGACGATTTCTCCACTTATCCTCTACATTTACAACCTCTCGTAAGCGACCACCTATGCTTGGTCCCGTGGGTGTCCGCTTATGAGAGGTTCAACTGTATAATCTAAGAAATCCAGACTTTACTCCTCCACTCTACAAAACTCTATGGGAACACCCCTTGAGTGTTCTGGGTTCAAAATTATCAAAGGAAGAGCGCAGTACAGACAGTCAATATTTCAACCTTTAAGTCCTAGCAGTGATCAGCATCCAATTTCTCCTTGTTTTATCAATTCTTATTCAACCCCAGGGGTCATGAAAATTAAGGATATGATCACCCAAGGTGAATTTTCTTGATATTTTGATAACTTCTCCCCAGTACTTTTATAAGAAAAGTATGGGGACAAGATAGGAGAATTTTTTCTTTGATATTAAAGGTTAAAGGGTTCATTTACAACAGGGAACACGGAGCTTAAGAAATTAATTGAAGGAGGCCCACTGAAACAACGGCTACCATTGTGCTAGTTTCTGATTCTGGTTGATAATTTGAGAGTAGCAAAGGTTTCGCTGAATACTTTCTGGCTGTTATTTTTGCTTTTATTGTATAATGAATTATTCAAATAAGTAGAATTCTAATATTTTGGTTAAATTTTTATTTAACATTTTAACATGATTATATTATATTGATATATTTTAAAAGCTTTTTTTATAATATACTGTCACCAAAAAGTGTGTAAAGCTACAAGTAGAACAAATGACAGACAGATAAAGTTACAGATTTACATGCTATAAACCTGCGATAAAAAAGTGAAACTTGACGAAATAGCCGCGTAAGTTTACGCCTTTTAATTGATTTATTTTGCAAAGTAAATCCTTCACAAAAATGGTTCACTCTTCTTTTGTTTGTTTGTAAAAACTTGCTTTTTGCGCACAACTGTTCGTTTCACATCGTTTCCAAACTTGTCTTCAAGGGCCGGAAAAAAAAGGGTTTGCCGACAAACCAATGCGAATTCTTGGCAGTTTATTTGTGGTATTACGGCAAAGCATCAGTTTGAACCTAAACAAGAGTTCAAGTATCTAATGATTTCGATAAAAGATCTTCCTACCTGTGTACAACTGTGTTAATTTGCAGGATTTAATCCATCTTGTCAAACCTCACTGTACTTACAATGTACATTAATTTAACTGCTACTTCTACACAGCTGTTGAAAACGGGTTTTTTTAAACTGCTTCAAACGAACGCACCTAATTTGCCTTAATTCATGGCCCTGAGCAACTAAACGTATATCCGCAAAGTTCTGAAGTAAAATTGACGACAGACAGCAAAATTTGAAATATGATTTCGAGAAACAAAAAGTGTATTTATTTAGTTACAAAGAAAATCTCTCAAGTTGAACAACGTAAATTTTATTATTGTTTTTGGACTAACAATTAGTTGCTACTTTGCAAAGATGTTCGTTAATCAGAATAATCACTGATCATTACAAACTATTTGAGACGAGCCGCAGACAAGATGCGCAACACACAGTCCAAATACATTGGAGACATCATTTCAACGATTGTGTCCAAGTTAATGCGTTCATTTGTACAAGTTAGCCCCTCTTGTCAACTACGTAGATTCATTGAATACTGTTTTGCGCTAACAGTTATGTCATCTTCTTTACAACCGTTTTATAACCGCGACGGCGGTTCCTTCCAAATGTCTTTACGTAAACCTTGAATAATTTGCCTTCTAAATCCACGGCCTAGAACTAAGTATGGCTACATTCACTACAGTTTCTATAGAATCTCAGTAACAGTTTAATTCCTAATAGATAGGGGTAACACAAGTAGGAAAAACTTAACAGAAATATACATTTTACTCTTTTTCCTGTGTATACTGCGTTTATTGTAAACGCGTTAATCTCGGCCCTCAAACTCAACTATACACACTTCTATCTGACTGCTGTCTTTTTTCCCAACAGCTTTGAGTAAAATGTTCTTTCCCAGGTTCATTTAAATAAACAGCCAACAACGAACCTTCAAAAACGACCCAAAAAATTGCTGTTCATCTCACGGCGCCAGTTGGTGGCGGGGGGACTCCCCAGAATTTCTTTGAATTTTTAGTGGGGATTTGCCGCCCAGTCTCAAAACCCTGATCCCAATTCCATCAAAAAGGCTCAAAAGCCATACCCTTGGGGGGGGGGGGGGGGTACATACTTATGTAGTTTATATAAGGGAGTGCTCCCCCCTTCTCCTCGAGATCACCGCTATTTTAAACAGAAAATTGTTTTAAAAGTGTAACAGTTAACATGGCCAATGATTATAAGTACAAACTGTTTGATTCCAAACACACACTGTAAAAACAATGTTGTGTGCTTGTGTGCAGATATGGGGACAAGGGCGAAAAAAACGGAAGGGGGGGGGGGAGGGGAGAGAGGAGAGAAAGGAGACTCTCTCCTCCCCCTTTACCTCCGTTTTTTCTTTTTTTTCTTTTTTTTTCAATCTGTCCCAATTTCCGTGCGTTCACACAGCAAAAACCGCACAAACCCCTACGGAAATGCTTGATACACAGGCTAGCAATTTGAATGGTCACACTTTGGGATTTCGTTCAGACTCAAAGTTACAAGCAAATATTAGACATTTAATGCTTGTCGCAGTAAAATCGATCAAATTTATTACCACAACTTATGCTGCAGATACATAATTAAAAACAAACAATCAGTGCCATTGCGTCACTATCTTACATTGCGTCCAAGTTGAATTACTGTTCAGTTCAGCAAAAAAAGATTTTTACAAATTGATTCAGCTGCTCGGCATTATACACGGCAAATGATTGCTGTTCGTCTGGGGCAGGGAATCATTGTTACGACAGTCACTGTTGCTCATGTTCCACATTTCGTTGATCTTGTCCTGTTTCAAAGGGAACCACAGCATTTGGCGCTCCAAATATTCTCATCTCAATTTCTTCAGCCTCAGCAAAGTTCACGGTTCTGCAAGTTAATTTAATGAAAGCGATGCGAAAATCTCTGATTCTAACCGCGTAAATAATCGGATTGAGTAACGAGTTCCACGACAAAATTGACGCAGCTAAAAGGAAAAATACATATGTTGTTTCTAAAGATATCTCACTTCGATGTCTCACTAAAACAGATCTAGCAAAGAAAATAGGTATAAAACACAATATTAAAACCACTATGATTATACTTGTGAGTTTACAGGCCTTTTTGTTATTTTCGAACTGTTCCCTTGCCTCTTGCGTAACTTGCTGTGCTGCAATTTGTTGTTCGTGTCGCCGGGTCTCACGGTAGACTGCGATATGGCAGAAAACGACGAAGGCAATACACAGAAACACGAGTGTCGTATGAATGGGAAGAAATACAGTTTTGTCAACGAAGCGGACCAGGATATACAGAATTAATGACATAAGCCACGCCAAGGCAGAAGCAAATAGCAAACGAACTTCGGTGACGAGGGTGATGTACGCGAAAGGGTGCTTCATGGCTAGATACCGCTCAATACTTATTAAGACCAGGTGGATTAGCGAAGCAACAATAAGAAAGTTTGCGACCGTCATTACGAAAACTTGCAGTGCACACACCCCACTAGAGGCCCCGTCAAGTAAGATAGTAATAATCAACGCAATGTGAGCAGGCTGAAATATGATTCCAACCATGAAATCAGTGGACGCTAGTAAAGCAAGCAAAATGTTCGACTTGTGGGCTCTTAGACGGGACTCCATCTTTACGGCAACCATCACCAAAGCGTTCAAAACAGCGGTGAAAGGTACGGTGAGGATGTGAATGATTATAATGAATATCAATATTGCCTGAACTGGTGGAGAAGGTTGATGAAGTCTTCCTCCAATCTCCAAGTTGATATCGCATCCAGAGGGAATGGTCTGGGCGGATGACGAATTCGAATTCATCTTTCTTCTGCTTGGCTTATGCGTAGTTTTTGAAGTGTGATATCTTGTGAACCTTCCTTGTTCCTGTTTTGGTTCTAACTGACTTGCCTCAGAGAGTTTGCCTTGTTAAAAAGTATTTTCCACCTGGCTTTTCCCCCTTTTATTCAATGCTCTATATTTAGTTTCAGAAAGTTTTGTGGAAATTATGCAGATCATTACATTGTTATCTGGAAAGTATCTCCAAACATGGAATCAAAACATCTCCCTCGCTAATCCGCTTCGTTTCCTCGAACTGTAGTGAGCTTGTAAAATGAACGAGCTAATTAACCAACCAATTCAAATACAGCCAAACTTCCGATTGCCGACACCACGGGTAAGCGGACACCAAACTCGGGTCCGGACGATTTCTCCACTTATCCTCTACATTTACAACCTCTCCTAAGCGACCACCTATGCTTGGTCCCGTGGGTGTCCGCTTATGAGAGGTTCAACTGTATAATCTACGAAATCCAGACTTTACTCCTCCACTCTACAAAACTCTATGGGAACACTCGTTGAGTGTTCTGGGTTCAAAATTATTAAAGGAAGAGCGCAGTACAGACAGTCAATATTTCAACCTTTAAGTCCTAGCAGTGATCAGCATCCAATTTCTCCTTGTTATATCAATGCTTATTCAAGCCCAGGGGTCATGAGAATTAAGGATATGATCACCCAAGGTGAATTTTCTTGATATTTTGATAACTTCTCCCCAGTACTTTCATAAGAAAAGTATGGGGACAAGATAGGAGAATTTTGTTCTTTGATATTAAAGGTTAAAGGGTTCATTTACAACAGGGAACACGGAGCTTAAGAAATTAATTGAAGGAGGCCCACTGAAACAACGGCTACCATTGTGCTAGTTTCTGATTCTGGTTGATAATTTGAGAGTAGCAAAGGTTTCGCTGAACACTTTCTGGCTGTTATTTTTGCTTTTATTGTATAATGAATTATTCAAATAAGTAGAATTCTAATATTTTGGTGAATTTTTTATTTAACATTTTAACATGATTATATTATATTGATATATTTTAAAAGCTTTTTTTATAATATACTGTCACCAAAAAGTGTGTAAAGCTACAAGTAGAACAAATGACAGACAGATAAAGTTACAGATTTACATGCTATAAACCTGCGATAAAAAAGTGAAACTTGACGAAATAGCCGCGTAAGTTTACGCCTTTTAATTGATTTATTTTGCAAAGTAAATCCTTCACAAAAATGGTTCACTCTTCTTTTGTTTGTTTGTAAAAACTTGCTTTTTGCGCACAACTGTTCGTTTCACATCGTTTCCAAACTTGTCTTCAAGGGCCGGAAAAAAAAGGGTTTGCCGACAAACCAATGCGAATTCTTGGCAGTTTATTTGTGGAAATACGGCAAAGCATCAGTTTGATCCTAAACAAGAGTTCAAGTATCTAATGATTTCGATAAAAGATCTTCCTACCTGTATACAACTGTGTTAATTTGCAGGATTTAATCCCTCTTGTCAAACCTCACTGTACTTACAATGTACATTAATTTAACTGCTACTTCTACACAGCTGTTGAAAACGGGTTTTTTTTTTACTGCTTCAAACGAACGCAACTAATTTGCCGTAATTCATTGCCCTCAGCAACTAAACGTATATCCGCAAAGTTCTGAAGTAAAATTGACGACAGACAGCAAAATTTGAAATATGATTTCGAGAAACAAAATGTATTTATTTAGTTACAAAGAAAATATCTCAAGTTGAACTACGTAAATTTTGTGTTTTTGGACTAACAGTCAGCTGCTACTTTGCAAAAATGTTCGTTAATCAGAATGATCACTGATCATTACAAACTATTTGGGACGAGCCGCAGGCAAGATGCGCAACCCACAGTCCAAATACACTGGAGACATTATTTTAACGATTGTCTCCAAGTAACTGCGGTCATTTGTACAAGTTAACCCCTCTTGTCAACTACGTTGATTCATTGAATACTGTTTTGCGCTAACAGTTATGTTATCTTCTTTACAACCGTTTTATAACCGCAACGGCGGTCACTTCCAAATGTCTTTACGTGAACCCTGAATAATTTGCCTTCTAAATCCACGGCCTAGAACTAAGTATGGCTACATTCACTACAGTTTCTATAGAATCTCAGTAACAGTTTGATTCCTAATAGATACGGGTGACACAAGTAGGAAAAACTTAACAGAAATATACATTTTACTCTTTCTTCCTGTGTATACTGCGTTTATTGTAAACGCGTTAATCTCGGCCCTCAAACTCTACTATACACACTTGTAGCTGACTGCTGTCTTTTTTCCCAACAGCTTTGAGTGAAATGTTCTTTCCCAGGTTCATTTAAATAAACAGCCAACAACGAACCTTCAAAAACGACCCAAAAAATTGATGTTCATCTCACGGCCCCAGTTGGTGGCGGGGAGAATCCCCGAAATTTCTTTGAATTTTTGGTGGGGATATGCCGCCCGGTTCTCCAAACCCCGATGCCAATTCGATCAAAAAGGCTCAAAAGCCATACCCTTGGGGGGGGGGGGGGATTCATACTTATGTAGTTTATATAAGGGAGTGTTCCCCCCTTCTGCCCGAGATCACCACCGTTTTAAACAGAAATTGTTTTTAAAAGAGTAACAGTTAACATGTCCAATGATTATTAGTACGAACTGTTTGATTCCAAACACACGTTGTAAAAACGATGTTGTGCGCTTTCCATTTGTTTTTGAAGTAATAAATTAATATCAGTATTTACTGTTTTCTTTCTGAATTATAATTTATTTATCTATTTATTTAAAATTCTAGTATAGCATAAGTAATCAATTAATATCAGGACAGCACTATTCAGAATCTTCCATTTGAAGAGCCGGCACAGCAAGCGTTTCCGTTGGATTTTGCGCGTTTTCCCCTTTTTGACCGCGCAGATATGGGGACAGGGCTGCAAATAACGGCCGGTCAACGGACAATGTCCGGTCAAAATTAGGTATTGACCGGACAAATCCTTGGATTGCCGGACATCTTGTCCGGTCCTTTACCGACTCGTTCAGAGAAATTTTAATTTTCAACGATTTGATAATCACGAGGGATAACATTCATGTTTCCGAAAGAAAACAAAACGAATTAACTATGATAAAACTATAGACAAATTAGTGGTCGAGAAATTCCCGGTAGTCGCAAATTTCCACGATGTCATCAAGTCCTGTCGCGACCGCAACGCGACCGTTATTTTATTTACTTTAAGTGTTCCCAATTAGTAGAGGGTTTTGCCTTTGGCTAGATAGCATGATTGACTCTTAAATAAAGTGATTGATTATTTGATTGATTGAATGATCGGAAAGCACCCTCACGAAGAATAGTCTCGCTGCACCGAGAATACTCCACGTAGCATTTGTTGCAAAGTGCGAAAAGAAAACAAACTATACGTTACTTCCGGCACACCCTGCAAAACATGTTTGGTTACTAAGCTTTCTGGTGATTTCATCACTCGATGCAACTCAAAAATGGAGCGTATAACACAAAAAGTGGAAGAATAAAGTTGTCTTAAAGGGATTCTAAATGGAAGAAAGTCAGCGAGCGCAACAGTTGTACTTGGAATAAGACGCCATGCATTTAATACAATTACATACAGTGCTGCCGAATTTCGAAACCCTTAGAGTCCTTAGACGATATGAATTAAAGTTAAGTGTTTCTTGTTTAAGTTTACATTTCAGTTAACTTCTTTTTTCAAATTAATTAAGAGATCGATTGAACCCTTCAGCTTTAATATGTTCTGCACATTTTACTTAAAGTTCAGTTGTAGAAATGATGTGTCGATTGCCAAAGTGTTATATTTAATTGTAAGTGATTTTGCCAAATGCAAAGCAAAACGGACAATTGCGGTTGTACATCTATCTTGCGTAACCGTTCTACGTACTGAATGCGAGGCTGCTTGTGCAGTAAAGAGTAGTAAAACTATCAACTTGTAATTTTTATTGCCAAACCGACTTGGATTCAGTTGTTTTTTAGTTATAAAAGGATTACTGTGCAATTTGGTTTCACTATCGCAAGAGTTACGACTGTTAAAATTTGACCGGCCAAAAACGGGTAGTGTCCGAGCAAAAACATGTTTGACCGGACAACGTGACCGGCGCCTGCCCGTTTAATAGTTATTTGCAGCCCTGTGGGGACAAGGGCGAAAGAAACAGAAGAGGGGGAGGGAGAGGACACTCTCTCCTTCCCCTTTCCCTCGGTTTTTTTTTTTCGCTCTGTCCCAATTTCCGCGCGTTCACACAGCGAAAAACGCACAAACCCCAATGGAAATGCTTGATGCGTAGGCTAGCAATTTGAATGGTCACACTTCGGGATTTCGTTCAGACTCAAAGTTACAAGCACATATTAGATGCTTGTTTGGCAATAAAAGGATCAAAAGGTGACTAACCTTCCCATGGGAGCATTACTGGATACATTCAGCTTGGCTCCACATCCTTTTAAATCAGCTATTACAGCCATTGCTGACTGCGACAGTGAGTAGAACATAACTCTGTTATGTGCTGCAAACTTCTGATTCATTGCTATCACCATGATCTGTCCATCAGGTGACACGCGTGCAATGTATGCCTTTCTCTTCTTGATAACTCGTTCTGCTGGTGTTAGGTTGTACAAAGAATGCTTAAAGGTGCGCCATGTTGGGGTGAAAAGTGACTCAATGCCTACAAAAAAACGTTTTCCATAAATTAACATTCTTAATATTGACACTCCATTAATAACGTCTCTCTTTTTCTCATCTCAACAATGTCTACAATAATGCGTTAGACTTTACAGGGCTCAAGACTAGCTTTTTAACTCACTAATCCAGTGGATGGTGATAGGTCTAATTTCAATAGCCAAAACAAAGTTTTCACTAACCAAGAATTGTCATACACAGTTTCACTAATTTCGTTTTTGAAAGGGGGAGGGGGGAGATGAATAGTTTGTTCCCTTTGTAGTATTTCCACTAATCATTTTAAAGAAGTAGAAACTATGTTGCTTTTGTAATTAATTTAAAATATTTTTTACTCGTTTTCCATCCAGTACTCCAGTGCTTGAAAATTTTTACTACCCAAAATGGCTAGTGATAGTGCAAAACCTACTAGCCAAAACTGACATTTTACTCATCAGTGACAAGCTGGCTGCTGTTAGTTTTGAGCCCTGCTGTATAAGTCTCACCGTAACTTAATGGTGAGAGCATCTGACTGATGCACAGAAGGTCTTAGATTTGACTCACATCTAGATTTTTCTTTACAGCTCAGAGTATGCTTGTGACACATATGGGCATATATATTATATGGGCAGTCTGTCACAACACAGGGTGAAGTTTACAAGTTTAAAACATAGGTTACCTTCTTGATTGCTGGAGCTATCAACTGGGAAACTGTAGTTTTTCTCTGGCGGCCACAACAAGTGAAGTGTGGTAACATGAATCTTGTCACCTCTGTTAAAGACCCATGATAAAGAGCAAGATGTACCACTAACCTTTAAATGAAATCACAGTGGGTTAATCTAAGGATCCTCAAAATTAACTACCTAAAAATACAGGTTCTTTAATAAATACTAACCCCTGAAAAAGTGCAAGATTTATTATGCAATCACTGTGTTCACAAGATCAAGTATAAATAATGTTGTAAAAAAGCCCTAAGTATCTCTTCCAGCTTTCATTATAATTAAAATATATTTGTTACAGACTTACCGGATCAACAAAGAAAACTCCATCAATTGCAGTCTCCTTGTCTTTTTCATCTGGTAAAATGTAAGTTCCACACTGAATCTGCAGCCAAACGCCTCTCAAAGTTTCACCAACTAATTCACATAAAAAGGAGTCAGAATAAATTGGATCAAGGGTTACATAAAGGAATCTTCAACTGAGAGGGTCCATGTAATAAGGCCCTAAGTGACTTTTGATGTAAGGCCAAATTCTCCTTTTGTTTCACAAGCGAATACAAGGCAATTTGGAAGGAGAATCTAGCAATTTATCAGAGATCATTTTGGGTTTTTTTCAAAACTGGGCTTTTCCTTTTCAAAACTGTGCAAAATAACTTCATGATCATCATCTACTAAAGCTTGATAAAGGAAGGCAGCGTGGCTGTGTGATTAGCGCACTGGACGTGTCATCCAGAGGTTCTGGATTCAACTCCTCCACTCTGACCACTCAGCTTTGTTGCACTGATAGTAATGAATGTTTTGAACATCAGCCATTCGTCAGAGTGAATCCATTCTAATGAAGGACTAATGCATGAAACATCAGGGCTTGAATATCTTTATGGTAGCCTATTTACCTTTGGTTTGATAAACCAAACATTCGTTTTTACTCCCCAATGAAGCAGTACTGCAGTTTCTTTAGAAACTAATATGCCCTTATCCATTTATTTCACAGTAGTTCCTTGTTTAAGTCCTGGGCCATGTTATTTTGATAGCCTACTGGTCAGCCTTCCATTATTTTGTTACAAAATTTATCGTGTTATTTTCTTTCATCCAACAGTGTCCCCAATTAGCATATGGCCATTCTTTGACATTCAAATTAAGTGATTTTTTCTACTTACCACCATTTATAGTTTCATCATTCCCTTGTGTTTCCCAAAGAAACACTTGACGAAATCCTGACAAAAGCAACACTTTGCTTCCACAGTCTGAAATGTTCAACTGTAGCAAGGTTGTGTGCTCTGGAATGAAGATACATTGTACGAAGAAAAAACAAAGAATAGATTATTATAATATATAATAATATAATAAATATAATAAAATGTTATAATATAATAAATTATTATTATGACGTAGTTTTTCTAGCTTGTCATTTATAATAGTGGTGATAGGTAGGGGTAAGAGGAGTGAAGAAAATGTAGAAAGAAATGAAACTTACTTGTTCCAGGCTGAACATTCCTTATCTTGTCCAACACGGCAGTTAACTTCACTGTTGCAGACTTCTTATTCCAGATAAAAATTCTTCCTGAGTTCAAAGCACCAGCCACAAACAAACCTAGATAGAAAAGATAAGAAATGAAGAATATCAACAAACACCAAGCACTTTAATCAGTTTTCCCTTTTTCCTTAGATTCTGCATATGAGTAGAAACATGAGGAGAGGTCACTTGCATCTCCCCTGATAAAATATACGTTTAAGTATCTAGAAAAGAAAAAAACAAGAAGAAAGAGACTATTCACTGTGCATGTCTTGCTGTAGATTCATTCAGTTATGGATCCACCCACTGTTGTTATTACTAAATATGTCAATGTGCTTGGCAAGCACTCCTCTCTGGTTTCTATAGCCTGAATCGTAAGTCAGTCAGTCAATCAATCAATCAATCAACCAACCAATCAATCAATCAATCAATCAATCAATCAATCAATCAATCAATCAAAACTTTAGAGTCAAAGTGAATATTCCTGGCAAGTTATGCCGCTTCAGTCACAAGTACGTACCATTGGGCGAGATCCCAAACTCCTGCACATCTTCCAAATAACTTTGAAGTAAAGGAATTTTTTTCTTTGTTTTTCCTGATGGCAAATAAAGTTGGCTGATGCGATATGAGTCAAACAAGAACAGATCTCCAACATCCTAAAAAGAAAAACAGAAAATTTAACGGTAGATGCCAGCTGGTACTTCAACTTTGACTCATGGGATCTGGCCAAGAATATAATAAGTCTGAAACAGGCTCTATCCGCACCCTCTCCTCCCCTACACCACCTTTTGCTTGTTCTGGGTCCACTACTGTTCTTATCAGCTGTGCTGGGATATAGCAAGTTCAAATTTCAGTTGCCTTCAAGCACAGAAAAGGGAGAATTACTCCCGTATAAACGTGATGGTGTGCCTCTAAACTTTAATTATTCAGTTAAAGCTAGCTCGCTACATGTTGATCAAATTGATAGCCCCTTTAGTTGCATGTACAGTAGAACCCCGGTAACTCGAACTCGGATAACTCGAACTCCCCCGCTAACTCGAACTGAGTCTCAATTCCCTTGGATTTGACCCAACTTTTCAGTCATTTTTACTCTGTGAACTCGAACTTGGATAACTCGAAAACCCTGCTAACTCGAACTAAATTTTGTTTCCCTTGATCAAAATTTACCCCGATAACTCGAATTTCTGGTTCTTATAACACGTCACGGATGCCCATTGAGATATCCCATTAGCTGACTTCCTATCGTGTGATCGAATTCTAAGTTACATTCATAGTATTGCATTGTCGTAAGAATGCATAATCGTTACAGTTGTCATACAAAATGTATAAGTTTCTCGTGAAATAAGTTTAATTTGCACTGTATTGTATACCAAAGTGCTGAAAATCAATAAACTATTAATTATTAACCTGGAAAATTGAATTTTTTAATCGACCCCGATAACTCGAAACCCCGCTAACTCGAACAGTTTTTCGTTTCCCTTCAGAGTTCGAGTTACCGGGGTTCTACTGTATATAAATTATTTTGAGTTCGAGATTTTCTTTCAACCTAAAAGCAACAAAACGACAAAATCTTAAGACAAGAATTGGCGATACGTGTACTACGGAGTTTCGTGGCTCACGAATTTGAAAGAAAGAAGAAAAAATCCTCCGAGAAGGTCTTTTGAATAATATAAAGCTTTTTTAAAAATATTACCTTCCCAAGCCATGCTAATTTTGGCCAAGGTTTCTTCCTCTTGATCGTGGTTGACGCTAAAACGTCAAGCTTCAACAACATAGTAAGTTTGATTTTCACATTATATTCTCTCCTGCAGCAAGCCTTGAATTACACTAGGCAAACCTTGGCGGGGTAAACATGGCTGTGCATTTTGTACACAAACATTCATGTTGTCCGCCATTTTTGGTAACTGACGACCTAGTTCCCAGCTCTCCACCGTTCCCGTCGAGTATCTGTTCATTTTTCTACGAAAAAAGAACAAAAAGAAAAGAGATAATTCTTACAAATTTTAATAATACATATTTTTGAAACCTAGTGTACTCTAATTTTTAATTTCGACAACAAGAGAGAAATACACAAACAAAGATACGGTAATTCCTAAAAGTAGCAACTTACGTATTTCGAAGAAAACGTAGAGAGCTGGTAACTAGAGACAAGATGGCGGGCATTCTAGGTAGAAACTTTTTGTAATACTGTTTGATTCATTTATTATGCTTATAGGTGTGATGAAAAATACCTGCTTCATTTGTAAACTGCTTTATTTTATTTTCTTTCTGTTTTTCATACTCGTGCTTTCTTCATGGACGACGCATTAGCGTAAGTGGACTTTTTCAGTTCGCCTGAAATTGACCTTTAAATTTAAGCGATTTCTTATGTTGTCAATGCTACACCCTCATCCATACCCTCTGTATTGATTATGTTTTTAACATAATGAAATCTTTGTCATTGAATATTATTTATTCTGATCTTTATAGGATAATTGGTCTGTCCTTCGGTGGAGCTATTGGAATACTTTTCGTCGTTTTGGGGTGTGCTTTGAAGGAATATGGGTGAGTTAATAAGCTTACGTTCACTTATTCCTTCTGCGCATTGACTGCAATGGTTTTTTATAGTATTGTGTTGATTTAAGAAAGCCTTACAGTTAGTTATGCACCTATCAATGTTAAGCCACGGAGGAGGAGGCCAGGTAAAGGCAGGCAAATGTCCCTCTGCAGGGCATTTGTGCATGGTTAAAATCCCCTGCGTGGTTGATTGATTGTCCCACCCTCACCCTCTAACTAACATTGAAAGGCTAGGTGGATTATTTTACTAGTTTATGTTGTGCCATGAAAGGGAGTTCTCATGTGTTTAACAGGCTGAATGTGTTCATGCCTGCAAACGTATACATTGCCCCGAGTCTACATAGGACAGATTAAATTTTCAAACTCTTCATGGCAATACTTACAACTTGGCTTTGATCTTGTCTGCCCTGAGTATTTAAATTCCAAATTCGTAAGTTGAACTGATACAACTTCATACTCTTTTTGAGATTCTACGAACAACCTACTAGCTATTCCAATTTACTATTAGTTTTTGCTACAGTGGTGCTGTACTGTTCTAGATCTGAAGTATAGTCCCCTCAAAATAAATTATGCAAGGCAAGCAGAATCTCTGAACAAAATTCAAGCGTTGTTAAATGATTACTACTTCAACAATTAGAGGTATAACATTCATGGAAAACAGGTTTATTCGTATTATTGTTGTCAATAGTAGTATTATAATTAAACTTTTAAGTAAGGAGCCTAGGGGAGCAAAGATGGTGCAGTGGTGAGAACACTCCCCTCCAACCACATGTGGGTTGAGTTTGTTGTTGGTTCTCATCCTTGCTCCAAGAGGTTTTTCTCTGGGTACTCCGGTTTTCCACTCTCCTCAAAAGCCAACACTTTAAAATTCCAATTAGATCTCCCCAATTAGTGCTCTGCACTAAATATATTGACACTTGGATAAAGTGATTTTTTATTATTTTTGTAACCTGACTGAATCTGCTATAGATAAATAAAGATTACTTACTTACTTGCTTGCCTATTTACCTGGTAAGTGTGAACGTCATTCCAGCAGATAGGGAACAGAGGATGTTGTCAAACTGTTGGTGGCAAATCAAACCTAGTCTCTAAAGGTTAAGACCAGTATCAGAGCACTACCACTCCTCCCTACCCCTGCAGGGATCTGTACTCAGTACAAAGTCCTTGATGATCATGCAATGTTCATTTATATGTATGTATTGTAATAATGTGATTGATTCTATATATAATCTTTTTTCTTTTTTTTTCTGTTATTGCAGAATATGGTGGCCAATGTTTGTTTGTAAGTTAATGTTTTGCACTTGATTTTCAAGGTGTACTGTTTCTTATCTAGTAATAAGGTCAAGGTCCTGACTTTCACTTCTGAAATTCAGATTTAGTTTTAAAGAAAATCTTACGTTTTCTTTGTCAAAATGTGAGCTGAAAAATAATTTCATAACACTGGAAAACCAATTCCTTTCATTTTTGGAGCGGCAAATATTTTGTTAAAAATGTGAAAAAAGGTAAGCTAGCATTTTCATAAAGCCAATAACAGGTCAGGAAATAAGATGCTGTTTCCTAAAATGTTCTGCAACTTAAATTTTCAGCTCAAGTATCTGAACACATCAAACTGAATTAGCTTACACATATGCCACAAAAATGAGTTGAGAACACAGGACACAACATTTGAATGCTGAGATGTTACACGTAAAGGCAGTGAGGGAACGTTGTGTTAACAGATGGTCAATTTGCCTGGTACCTGACCGTAAATGAAACCTTTAAACTTGGTTATAGTATGATGTATTCTGTACATATTGAGCTTCATTTTCTGTGTAATTAAGTGCAAAGTTGCACCAAGTGGCATGACCTCTTTTTACCACCTGGGATTCTAGCCCCCACTCTTATTCCCTCTAGGTAGCAAAAGTATGTATATTGTGTGAGGAGAATGACTTGCCATCCATACTGTGAGTCTTCTTGAACTATATTGATGCTGATTGATCTATCCTTTTATCTCTGAATGAATGTTGTGTCTCTTGCAGTGTTCTTTTATGCTTTGGCCCCAGTACCAACCATTATAGCCAAAAGGTTTAGTGAGGACTTCTCCTCAAATGCTTCAAAGTAAGTCTAAAAGAATTCAGAGTAACACTAAGTTTTACTTTGTAACGCAGACAATCTGCACAATTGCTTATCATAGACCTGTTACTACACCCCTGTTTACAATCTGCTCTAATGATCATACTGCATTCCCTCATTCCCACCCTACTCCCTCCTCTTTTACAGAAGGACACTTGCTTGGAAAGCTTGCAACAATTGAACAATCAGTGATTCACTTCAGTCACGATTCCATCTGGTGTATTAAACGGCTTTCATCTTGTACAATACCAATGAAAAATATGACAAATTTTCAAAAGTTGGTCCTACTTGTTAGATTTAATCTATAATCATTGCACATTTGAGGAATTTTTGTCCAGAGGCTCAAAAGCTAGAACCCCCCGAAAGTGTAATAAAGTATAGCACCACAGGAAAGTTATTGTGCAAACATGTTTGGTTTGTTTCAATGTGATATTCTTGTTTGCTTTTTGTATTCTCAAATATGTCCTTTAAGTAGTGTTTCTCATGTGTTTTAGTGTCATCAAAGAAACAGCAATGTTTTTCACTGCAGGAAAGGTTGTCTCAGCATTTGGTGAGTTATTTTGTCTTAAAAAAAAAAATGAGATGTTAGATAAACGATTCAGCCTCATTAGGTGTGACCATTGTGTCATACCATGAGATATTGAGTCAGTTTATATTTACCACCCTCCTTTCTAATAAAAATTATGTGGCTTTGTAATTAAGCTCCCCCACTTCCTAGTTACCATTTACTTTAATATGCATCCCTGTCTTGAGATGTTTGTGAGAGGTTGTCTTCATATTGCAGGGTTTGGACCTCCACTGCAATCTCATTTCATTTCCTGTTACTGTTTGTCTTTTATTTTTAAAGCATAATTTTACATGTTTTGGTGGTGTAATTCAGAACACCCTGTCTCCAACTCCTGTCTTTCTTTGAGGTATGGAATTGAAGTTAATGGTGTTGTGAGTGTTAATCGAGTCTTAAGGTACATTCACAGATGTAGAATGACAAAACAGGAATGATATACATGTTTTGCTTACAGTCTGTAAGGGAAATCTAATGAACCTTTTCCTATCATATAAAAAGAATCAGCAACTGGACTACTGACTATGGTTTCTGTTTTTTTTTTGTTTTTGTTTTTGAAGGTTTGCCAATGGTACTGGCACACTGTGAAATTGTAAGTACATAACATTAAATATGTGATCATCTCATCCTCTGCCCCTCTACTGTCCAGCAAATAGACATCCATTAGAAGAAAAAATATATGAACTTGTGAACACTCTTATCTGGGGAAGAGGGTGAAGTTTAGGAGAAATACTCCTTTAGGCTTTAGATTTCAAGTTATGATGTATATTGTTCGAAATTCTTTCCTCTTGGATTTTCAGTTTTTAATTCTTAATCTGCACTTTATTTCTTTTCAGATAAAGTGGGGAGCCGCAGCCTTGGTACTTTCTGGCAACGTCTTCATCTTCTTAACCATCCTGGCCTATTTTCTAATTTTCTCTGGTGAAGATGACTGGGGAATTTAAAGAGGACTTCAGTCTGCAACCTACACTTTTTCCAGTGTTGTGTTAATTTTGTACAAATAATTATACATATTTACCGCTAATTAAGTTGAACAAGCTGGAATGCAGATTTCCAGAGGAAAAAAATTCATAAAAAAAAAAAAATTATTTTGGCAGACCAAACCTTTTTCTTTTCAATCAGCAAATATTTAGGTTTTTTAACGAAGACAGGCCCAAGATGACTTTACTATCAATTCATTGACAAGTCTTATTTTTCCCCTCTCTTTGACTACGCAAAATATTCCAAATCTTTTAGTCTGTAAAACTGGTGTAACGAGTAGTTAACAGGTTTGGCAAATGTATGTGCGACTGATCTGCGGACTTAACTAACTGGAACCAGTATTCTTTTTGCTTGGCCAAACAAAGGATCAAATTGATCGCTAGGAGGCAGATTGTACAAACTTTGAAAGTCATAGGCAGCTGGTGTGGTATCCATACCAAGGACAAAGAAAAATAACACTGACTAAAGTCTGTGCTTACCGTTCATTCATCCTTCAAGTTGACGAAGACAGTCATCTTTGGGTTGTCAGTATACAGTAGGTTCAGTGACAGTTGGGACAAGGGGGAATATGTTTGTTGGCAGATTGATGGCTCAAGCTTTCCTGGTCAGTCATCTTTGCTTCGCTGCTGTATTCCTGTTGGCTTCGCATGTTTTAGTGTTGTTGTGAAAACAAATGCGCCATTTCACCTGGTCCTCGCTTGTGAATGTCAAAAGAGTTGGCTCATTGGTCAACTCCTTCAAAGGAGCACCTTATAGAAAATGCACAATGCAATACTTTGTAATACTTATTTCTCTCTCTCTGCAAAAGAGAGACACTTTGGAAGGGTGCTGGAAGTCGGGTTTACTACTTGCGACACAAGGTGGTGGAGAAATTGGAGAAACATGTAGTTGTGCAACATTGTGTAATATTTTGCTTTTGGAGCAGGGAGGTGGAAGCCGAGAGTGAACAGAGTTCAATGTATATATTTGAGAAAGAATAAACATTTGCTTTGTAACTTTATTTAAAACATGGTTATCTATTGAACTGTATCATTCACCATTTAGTCATGGTTATTACCATTCAAAGATTGCTTGTTCTCGTTTCACCTTGCCGTGGCTCTTCAACGAGTTCCACCTGCGGGAATTTCTCATTGAGGTGTGTCAGGGGTTGGGATTAGTAGAGAATAAAGCAAAACGAAAATCGGCGAGTGAAGCAACCAGAATGGGTACTGGGACAGGCTCTAAGTGGGGCAAGGGATGGATAGAAAATCAGCGAGTGGAACATCCCTGCTCTACTCTCCAATTTTCTTTCTTCATATTGCCCACTGAGAACATGTTCACAAGGTAGAGGTTTGGATCGAATTTATAAAATGAACAGGCAGATGTATAAGTTAAGTCATCAAAGAACTTGCTGTTTAATAAGTTCAGAATTGCTGCGTTATGATGGATAATACGTTTGGAACTGTCATTACAGATATTTTGTCACGAATTTGTACGATGCTAGAAACTTACTGTTTCTCAAAGCTAACAAGCTGTGTGAATCTTTGAGAAAAGTAACATGATCTGATGACAAGGAATGCCTTCGTGAGAATGTAGGGGCTAAACTGTATTGGAACAGAATCAAATTCTTGCTACTTATCCTTTGTACATCCTTCAAGATCACTAAGGATTACTGTTGAAAGCAAGGCTTGACGGATTACACAAAATCAAATGAAGAGGAAGCAGTTTACTCAAAATGTTAACTCTAGCAACTCGCAAGGAAAATGTCTTAAAAACTAAAAAAAACGCTGTCATTCCCAAAGATTCTTATATACATTACAAACGAAACTAAAATAAAAAGAACCATTAATGTAAGTATAAAACAAAACCTTTATACATTTATAGAAGTCTGCTATGTTATATATTTCATGATCAGTGAAAGACTGGTTACCCGATAAAATGCTGGTTACTACAATAATAATAAAAAAAACCCAACCTTTTAGCCACAAACTGCGAGTTATAACGAATTCTTGTTCCTAGAGCTTGGAATTTTGAGCGCCTTCTCCGAATCTTGACCTTAAACTTGGGCAACTATTTTCTGTGATTGCCTTTGCGTGCGTTTACAGTACAAACGTGGGTTTGCCGACAACACATGGACGTGTTACCCGTCGTTGAACCAACTGAAACTGTTGGTAAATTGTCAAACGAGTGAAAAGTAGAACAACTGTCCGTATTCGCCAAGTTTTTCGCGTTTGATGTTCGATCGGCTATCAAACAGATGTGCGACCATTCAAATAATTACGTACTATTAAACGCAATACGGCCTCAAGTGAAGAAAATCAGAAAAAGTTCACGGTAACAAATGAATATAGGACAATAACGCCGGGCAGAAATTCCCTCTTTTGTGGAGTTTTTTTTTAAGTGAGTATGCTTACGGGTTTGAGAAGTAAGAGCACCAATCTACCAATATCAGTTCGGAAACCAAAGGGGTCTTTACGCAACAAGACTTTTCACTTTGAATTTTCGCGAATTCTAAGGAATTTAAAAGGCCCATGAACATTAAAGGTATCTGGGTATTACTCAAAATTACTGGAGCAGATTTCTTAAGATAGTGCACAGCTGTACCAAACACCGTTGAATTAGCTTGAACGTAAATGAGCAGCAAAATGAATGAGCGCTGGTAACCCACGCTGTGAATACGAAGATAAGAAAAAATATTTACAAGGAAATAAAGAGCGGTATAAAATACAAGAGAAATTTTAAAGCTTCTGGCTCTATCAGTATGGCCGATTCGCGGCATATCTTACAACAATAACTTCTTTGTCAATAATTTTGTAAGCTAAAAATTTTGCATTAAACTTCAACTTTCTACATTTATAATAAAAAAGATGGTTGTACATTGTTTATCGCTCAGGGTTCACACAAAGGCTTTTGAACAAAACTGACGTTTTGAGAACTTAAATAAAATTCAGTTGGTGTATGCTCGCTCTTTGTCTATAATAAATTTTAAAACGCTGTATCGATCGGTGCAAAGCTCTACAATAACACCAACGAAACGCTTACCAGAAACGGCTTATCTTCACGTTAAACGACACTCCCAAGCTAGGGGAACTGGGGTCCCTAACAGCACGTCTGGGATTAGCATCGACGTTTTCAGTGATATCAATAAATTTCCATCATTCCTTGCCTAGCATTTTCCCACATGCTGTACTTGCGGGATGCTTTGAATCGGACGATTCAGAACTGAACCATCCCGTTTGTTTTCTTGTTGATTGAATCGTGATCAATTAGGGGCTGGCAAACTAATAAACTTTTAAATTCCGTGAGTGGCTGTTTGTGTGAACCCTGTCGGGAAGAACCAAATTCAACAATTCGTGATTTACAGGAGCTGATGTTAAGCGTCACTGGTACAAGAAATCCACGTCTTCTCTGTCACTATCCTCAAAAAGGCTGTGATCCAAATCCACGGATGCGTGTACATTGTTAAGAAACATGAACGGTTTTTTTACAGTAAACTAAAAGGAACAACGAAATAAGGGAAGGAAAGACGGGCTGGCTGAACGAACGAAAGAACAAAGAAATGAACAAGGTAATGAATAAAACGAATGCACAAAGTAGGGAGAGGAATGCACGAGCAAACGGAATAACTAAAATCAACGAACGAAGCAATAACTGAACAAAGCCGAGCGGACCAACGGATGTCCGCTCGGTTTCGATAGATCATCTGACTCATCTAAGCGACTGGCTGACAGACAGACTACCGAACGGACTTACGGACCGAAGTGTGTCAGTCTGGCTGACAGACAGACTGACAAACGGACTTACGGACTGAACAAGAAAAGGTGATTAGACAACATATAATACTTGAATCAAGTTACGTAAAAGGATATTATTTTCTTCTTGGGTCTTTTTCCCTTTGGTTTCGTCTTGGCCTTTGCCTGTCCGGCTGGCGGTGTTTTCCGACCCTTGACAACCTTCCTTGGTTTTGGAGCACGTTTTTCCCGTGCCTTTGCTGTGGGATTTTTAAGATTTCCCTGAAATTGGAAAAGAAACTTAACAACGGAATTACGTGCTTCATAAGTTGAAAATATAAAGAAAAACTAGGTACAACAGTACAACATTAAACAAACTACCACTCTGAAAATAGTGACTGCCTGAAAGAAACGAACGACTCTCTCCGGAGGTAAGAACAATGTATCTAAACTTTCACTAAATGCATCGATAGAAAATAACCAGGTTACAAAGAGCTTTCAAAAAGAAGGAATTACTTTTGAGCTTTGGCATGGATTTTCAGGACATCTCCGAATTCCAGTTGTTATGCAAGAAGTAAAACCCGATATGAGGTCGCAACGCATGGCAAACTTGCTACACGAAGGTGATGGTTCTTAGGATGGGTCCATATTAATTTGACTAGATTTCCAAACATGGGTTATCCCTTTATTTAAAACTTGCAAAAGCTAGTGTTAAATGTTACCTCAAGGTCCACCATCTGTCCCTCTCCCACAGGACTCTCTCGTCCACCATTAGCAGAGTCATCACTGTCTTCCTCAGATGGATCCAGTCTCATCATAAGACACTTAAACTGCAAACGATAGCAATGTTCCGGCTACTGATAAGTAAGGGACATTTAGTGACACTTACATGACCTGCTCAACGCTTGTGCTGTCATGTAAGCCTCTCGTTATGAGACTCCACTATTCAGAGACCAGGTTACGAACTCCTGGAAGGCCTGTTCTAGTTAGATCGTGAAAAGGTCATTATCAATTTTAGGTTAAAGCTACACCATACCATAAGAACTCCACGGAGGGGCCGGGATACTCCTTTGTAACCTATAAAAGGCATTTTCAGTTTCCCCCAACCCCCCAAGTGGCTAGGAAGACCGGTTTCCATTGGCATTCAAACAATAAGACTAAATGAAGGGAGAAGCAGAGCTAGCGGTACGAAAAGAAAACTTCAGACCGCTCAGGGAGCCAATCAGAATGCTCCTTTTCAGCACAGACTAATTCAGTTTTATAATAAAAGAAGCTGCCCAATACCTCTAAATAATCCCGCACTAATTGTTCGTGGCTCCTCACAGCGTCTGGTTCTTCAACATATCGCAAAACTTGCTCAGGTTCAAATAACACGCCTACTTTTCTTGTCACCGTCTTGTCATAAGCCTTTGTTGGTTCAGAAGGTGAATACTTGTGGCATTTACTAGAAACAACAACAAAGTCAAATGTGTGAGGTGGTGATGGCTGCTACCTTGCTACAACGTTTGGTACTACACCATCAAATGCATTTTAATCCTCATTATTTAGGGTCGTTGTTTTCTTACCTGTCTGAGAAACCATACAGTTCTTTGAGGTGCTGTTTTAAGTACAACAACAGCAAACAACCTTGCGAAGAAACGCAACACTTTTCAAAGTTTGTGGGATCCGGTGGAATCCGAGCTGTAATGTAAGGAAACAAATAACCTTTGTTTACTTACAAAGTTGTTGCAAATTAATGTGGACTCTATCTACAACTGATCCCTAGACTGATCAGAGCCAAACCCTAACCCCATTTCACACCAAAAAATGTAGAACTTTTCAAAATGCACTTTAAATCCATACCTTGTTAACGCCTACATACATTCATGATGGCTTTGTAACGAACTGTGCTGTCACCTCACCCCTGGGTAACAGGTCTACTCGTGACCAACTCCGAGATGTATTCTTGCAATATATTTTGAATCAGTATGGTTTGGAATTCAACAAAGATCACTTACCAAGAACAGACTCAAAGGTTTCTTCTTCATCATACTGGTTGTCCGCTACAGGAACACTAGCATTGTCTTCTCCTTCAATTGGTGGTTTTGCTTGAGCAGTCATGGCCTTTTTGAAATGAATGAATCATCACATTTGAAAATAGAAATGCGCCTAAAAAACTTAAGGCTCCTTCTACATAGATTTTGATGTGAATTTCTTAGTGACTTCACCGGCTTTGGAAGAGGTATTTCACGGTAATTTCCTCCATGGAAGTCACCATGGAACACTCATTGGAGAGAAAATAAAAAGCTGCCTTGCAGACACACTCCATGCGAACTTGGGCTTGCTCTTCGTTTGCGCTTCTCGTCATTAACTGCTGTACGACACATGGTAAACGCGCAATGAAATCACGCTGGTGATTTACAGAAGCGATTTAAATCGAGACTTGAAATCATTGATTAAAACACGTCAAACATTACCCGTGTCGATAGACCTTTAAATTCAAGGTTTTTCAAGGCTGTTACCTAACAAAAATTTCGTTGAGCCCACAAGTCCAAAAACGGAGAAGTTAAGAGCCCCACCTGTGAAATGTTAGATACTGATGCAAAAATTTAGGTGCCCACAGCAATTTCTTGGGTGCCCCAGGCTACCGGGCTCCTGTAAGGCAACAGCCTTGTTTTTCCAAAAATGTTTCTTTACACTGTTGTCAAGAATGCCTACCTCTTTAAATGAATGGAGCAAGTTAGCACCCGTGACGGAGAGAACAGTGTCGATGTGGTAAATGACGAAGAGTGGCTCCTCTTGAATGGAATACGGAAAGTGCGCCATGTTATCCGCAATGTATAACAACAAATCTAACTTGGCACCCTGAAAGGAATTCAAACGAGATGCTGGTCCATGAAAACAAGGTTAAATGACGTAACCCTTTAAGGACGGTGCCTGCTAATAACGAAGTATTTTTGTGCGGTTTATGACTATGCGGGAAAAGCAGATCTTAGGAAGGCCTATTGGAATCCAAAAAGAAAATTGGGGGTAGCCACGCATTTTTCAGAGATAATTGAGCAATAATATCTCTAAAAATCGCCAAAATATGAAGCAATGTATGGGATTTTTTCCTAAATTGAAGCTTAATTATCTCTGAAAAATGCATGGTTACCCCCAATTTTCTTTTGAGATACCAAAAGCGTTTGCTAAGTTCTGCTTTCTCCGCATAGTTTTAAACCGCGCAAAAATATTACTGTATTAGCAGGCACCACCCATAGGAAACCCGAGTATTTCGAGATGCGCAGAACGTATGCGCAGTAACAATAGTAGGCACCGTCCTTAAGCCATAAAAGTGATCAGAATCAAATTTCTCCTTGTAATACCAATTCTTAATCAACCCCAGATTATTAAGGATATGATAACCCAAGGTGAATTTTCTTGATAGTTTAATAACCTTAGTATGGGGACAAGATAAGAGAATTTGTTCTTTGATATTAGGGTTAAAGAGTTAAAGATACCCACTCACCTTATGGTCATCATATATTCTCAACATGGACTGTAAAAGTGAACGTCTTGGCTGTCTGCCTGATCGTATGATGGAATATAAATGACTCAATAAACACTGATTGGATTCTTTTCTGTAGCCGCGGATGGGCGTGGTCTTGTCCTGTGGATCAAACAAACAGTTAAAGAAATACAATCAAGGTGTATGGTGTTCAGGCGATCTTTCGTTTTTCGTATAAATACTTGACTACAGCTCTAAAGGTTGCAAGAACCTGCCCTGTTCCAAAACTTTTAAGTACACCGTGAGAAGAAGCCATTTGTTTCTCTCTGAAATGGTAACACGAGAAGTGAAACACGGAAGGGAGCTAAAATCGTTGGCTGCCTGAAACTTTAGACAAACATGGAGGCGAATCTCACTTTCCTCTTGAGTTATTTTGAGCCTAAGGTAACAAGTTATAAACCCAACTTGTATAAACTACAGGTACGGCGAGGCGCCTCGCAATGGTACTCACGCCACGCTTGTGTAAACTACTTTGTTTGTTTGTTGTTGTTGTTTTCGGAAGCACACAACTTTGTTGTCTTTGAAGTATAGCCGAATAAAGTTGTTAACAAAAAACATATATCGTATATTTGATCTCTTTTTATCACGTCCTAGTTCTTTCAACTTTCACAAATCTTGAATTGCTTGCCCAGTACAACTTTGGTATAAGATAATCATTAAATGTAACAAAGTTACCTAAAACAGTGTGAGGGAGATAATTTAACTCTTCCATACCTTCTGCACCAGGCGCTGGAGTTCAAACGACATCTTTATTCCAGCTAAGGCTTTCATCTAACAACAAAAGAATAATAAATTGGTTAACAACACTCTGTATTCACTGAAAAGAGTGTTTTTTTTGCGAGGTCGCCTTACTGTTTATTTTGTCTTGAGGTATTTGGTGTTGGAAGTTTAGTACACCTTCTTTTGCTTGTGCGCATACGTTCTGTGCATAACAGGATCATCCGAGAAACTTATTGTCATGGTGCTGACAATATATTTATTTACTGTAAGAAAACATCTTAGCTTGGTTCAGAAAGTCTTTTTTTTCCCAATTTATCAACTTGTACGAAAAACAAATGAAACGGAAAAGAGTTTCGCTTGGGATCTTAGAACAGTCACTCAGTGACTAACCTGGACAAACATGGAGTATTTGCTATCAATTTCTGACAGCTGCTGGTCTGATTTGACTCTCATCTGTTGTTCTTCGTCAGTTCCAATGGCGATAAGATATGGAACACACTGTTAACAATAAAATAAACATCACCGATCAACAAGAACCACTCAGTACTAAAATAAACATGGCACACTTCGAACACACACTGTTTGGGTTTATCTCCAGTTTGCATTGCCTGAGGCGACTGGAAGCATTGTTATTCCCTCTGGATGGCATGATAGTCCATCACAGGTTTACACTTGGCATTCTGTTCAGTCATTTCCCATGCAAAAGCATGCGTGAAGAAAGGAACACAACATAGTGTAACAGACCACAGAAGGTACTGTAGCAACTAATCTGTCAATGGGCAATCAACACCGCGACTTTAGTGTTGCCAATTGCATTTTCATTGCGCTTAATTTACGCCCTTCTGGCGCGCCTATTCTACTCATTAGCACCCTTTAGCGTTTCCTACATATTTCTGCCATAAAATAGTCCTATTTTACTGTTGTCGGTCCTTTTTTTGCTACTAATACTGCGCTGTTCTCAGCGAGTCGTATACGTACGCTGTTCTCGGTGTATTTAAGATTTTTGCTGTTTTCGGCGAATTTTCATCTCTTATGTTTCTAGCCGTTCCATAGTTTTTGAATCGTTTTCTCCGTTTGGGCGTTTTCGCCGTTTTTATTCCTGTCTTTTTTTGTATTAAACGAATTCAAAATGTGGAACGTTTGATTGTTGTTGTTTAAAACGCGCAATGGTTTGTGGCAGAAACGAGTGAAAGTTACTAAGGAGAATTTTTGCTCCACTGCAAACAGTAATTGTACTGAATAAAATAAGTTAGCTAAGGCACTAATAAGAGGTTTCAAGTCTCATTGTCACAATGAAGTTTAGCATAATGATAGGCCATTTCCAAGTTACTTTGAACCTCATTATGAAGGCGAGGCGAGTGCAAAGTTTTTATTATGAAAATTAGTTTTCATTCATACTCAAACAAAACTAACTTTCATATGAAAAGCTTTGCACTAAGCCTTGCTTTCAAAATGAGGTTCACAGCAAACTCGGAAATGGCCTATTAACAGTAAAGTACACTACCAACCTGGACAGGATGAACAAGGCCTTGTCTCAAAATCAAATTGACAACATGAAGTGAAGCCATGCGTACAGAAGGCTGAGGGTGCAGGAAGCTTTCCAACACACTCTTGAGATATACTTGCATCACTGCACTGGTAGTACTGTCAGTCAACGAACAAACAGATAAAAAACGAATGAGAGAGTGAGAGGGCAAACAAACAAATACAGATAAAACGTTTGATAAAATATTATCTTGCAGTCAGAGGACTAAAAAACGTGTGTACTTACAACAAACAACACAAAAACGAAATTCCTTAAGAATAAACGATGACTATAGAGTGTTTTCACATGACGTCACGGCGGCATGTTGGTGTCCCAAAACAAAGAAATGGCGGCCATATTGGTGTCCCAAACTAAACCTCTGGGAATTGAACTCTATTCTTATGCAAATACTTTCTTTTGTTTCAGTAAACCAATATGGCCGGTAGTCACGTGAAACATCTATATGAACAGCAGACACAGAAACAAATGAACAAAAACACGACCAATGAATGGAAGAGTGAATGAAAGAACAAACAAAACATAATAATATAATAATAATAATAACTTTATTTATCCTGATAAAAGACCGGTCAGTCAAACAACATATGAACGTATGACAAGTAGAAGAGTAGACAAACGATTGCACAACCAAACAACAAACAAATGAATGAAAGAATGTAAAAATGTACATGCTGTGGTTCAAAATTTTTTGTTTAAAAATTTTTAAAGCAGTTTGATTTTTATTTCCCTTTGTCTCAGATACTGCACAAACGAAAATAAAAATTAAACTGATTTGAAAATTTTAACCCCAAAAAAATTTAAACCACAACATATACACGAATAACACAATGAATGAACGAACAAACAAACAAAAGAAAAAATGCACAAGTAATCAGTTGAGTGAGAAATTAAGTAACATACCCAGACTGAGTGTCCCCCAGTTCCTTGAGATTTTGATTTTCCTTTTCTTTTTCGACTTTCCTGTGCCCTGAAATTAGATATAAATTGATTACATTATAACACTACAACCAAGACTCTTTACCAGATAATGGAGGCCTTTAACAATAGAGGACTCTCTTACGGTGATGGCCTTGGACATGCAGACGTTTTTCTTCTTCTAAGAGATGCGTCTGCAAGTTCTTCAAAACCTAACAAATAAAAGATAACTAACATTAAGATGTGGCATCACAAACAGCATATTTCGCAATGATAATGATAGCTCTTTTTGTGTTAATACGTTGGGTATACGTTAGGCCCAACGAAACTCAGAAAACCTCCACTGTGTTAATTTACAAGTTCCTGCCGTCAATCCCCAATAATTTATTTGTCATTGTTATCCTTTCCACCCTCCCCATCAACGACGATTGCCAATATTGAAAATGAATGTTTGGTTTAAACCTCGAGCGTTAGTCCTTCTACAGAGCGAATCCAAAAGTGGATTCGCTCTGACAAAGGACTACCGCTACATAAAACCAAAAGTTCATCTCTAAACCCCCACCGACGCAGCACCACAGTTTCTTTAGAAACTAACTCCCTTATCTCTCTGCCAACATCGTAGCCAATCGCAATCTCCAAGTTGGATGCAAATGATCAATGCAGTCAAAAGCACATAGCAAGTACCAACAATTATGCTAACCTGAAGTTTGAGCTTCAAAGGCTGCAAGGGTTGTGACAAGATTCCTTGGTAAAGATCCTTAGCTTCTCCCTTCAGTAGCAGTTCACCATACCTCATGCAAAGAAACCCTAAAATAAAAACACGATTTCAGCTTCTCTGTGAAACTTGCACATTAATTTTACCCTGTGGTGCATTTAACTAAAATACAATGATAGAGGAGTTGAATGACATTTTAACTTCAGAGATAGGCAAGTGAAAATAAACAATAAAACCGAACGTTTCGGAGTAATCATGACGCCATTATCAAGTTTGAAGTGATAGAAATAAAAGTCAATGACATAAATAGTTCACCAAAAATTAACATACAGTATTTGCGTGAACTTAAATATTCAGACATTAAGTTAATTTTTGGTGAACTATTTCTGACATTGACTTTATTTATTTCTATCACTTCGAACTACTTATAACTTCAGAGATAGCATACAATATCATGGCATGCCTTAGTACTCTTGATGACAAGAATAATCTTGACAGTTGTAGGTCCATGTCCGTATTTTGAACGAGTTTTCAACTCCGAGACGTAACGTGTTAAAATAAAATAATGATGACAATGAATTTGCTTCTGAAGCAAAAAGGCTGCTTGGAGTACTTTAACATTTTGGTACACAATTTTTCCACAGAATCCAGCTTATACACACTAAACAGTCTATTCTGGTGTGGTTTACCTACCTAGTCCAGTAATGGCCTTCTGACAAACTTCTTCATCAGGGTGCTTAGTAAAGTAGATATACACAGCAAACACTCTGTCCTTAGTGGAACCCTGCTTAAGGGGGAAAATCACCACATCAGCGACCAGCGTCATTCTATAGAAATGGTCACTCCAAGAGTTGGACCATTCTTCATTTAATGTGGTTCAAGCTTTTAAGCCTGTGGATGAAATCCTTCAGTACAACCATTCAAATGAAAGATTCAAGAATGCTATTGACAGCACCTGTACTTTCCCGTGATGTACTTCATTGTGCTGTGCAAGACTGTTCTAACTTTTGAGTCTATGGATTAAATCCCAAAGTGTGACCATCCAAAGAAGTAATTTCCTGTGACACTGCTTATTACGCTATACAAGGGTTTGAATCACTGGATATATATATGTAGCAAAGACAATTTTACAGTTTCCATTATTTTGTTTACTGCTCAGATGAAAGTGTAATTTGCAGTTTCACTGTGTGGGGCTTACCTCATTTTTTGGCTTGACATCACTATCAAAATCAAACTGCTTACAAAGCAGCCCCAGAGTAAACAAGGATCTCAGCAGGGTTGGTCTGTTGACTTGGGCTTTCCCAGGATTCTTACACAGATCTGCTTTGGCCTTTGCCAGGTAGCCTAGAAATCAAAGAGTACCAAATATAAACTAAATTTTAAATAAATAATTGCAGTGACATAACTCTGTGCATGATGTTGTTGATCAGAAAGTAACTGCATGAACAACAACCTTTGTCTCCACTCATCCATCACGGCACCATGGAAGATAATAAAAATGCATATAAACATTTCATGAGGTAGCATGCAATAAGTGGGTGAGGACATTGTCTTACCATGGTACTTTTGGAAATAGTCCTTGACAAGCCTGATGTTGTGTGTGACTTTATTCACCACAGCACCTAAACAACTGATGCAGCTTTGTACAACCTGAAAATAAAAACAAAACATTCGTTATACTATAAATAAAAGTAACTGCTTGCAACACCCCTTTGAGTGCATTGACACTGAGGAATTATTCCACTTTAAATTGACATGTAAGTACAATATTTATTGAGAAAGAAGACGTGACTTCATTTGTGTTTTGTGTGACGGGAGGGTATTGGATGTACCTCCTATTACATTTGAGAATGCATGTGGATAGTGTTGGGGCATCTATTTCAATACTACTGTACAACACATTCTTCAGAAACTGTTGAAACCCTTGTGTGTCTTGTACTACAGCAAGTTTTAAGATGCCTTCTTCTCAAAATAATACTGACGACGGTAACAGAAATAATTTGAGCCTGTACCGTCTGTCCATGCTTGACAGTCAGTCTCATCAAGTCTTCTTCTAAGCTGGCCAGGAATGTCTCACTGGGATGTTCCATTAGGGGAACCACGAGCTCCAAAATCCGAGCAACATTGTGGATTACAAGGTAATCCCCCTGGGTCTGCATGGAATGAAACAAACAAGAATCAGTCAACTAATGAAATGTAAATTGCGCAGTTATATTGACACACACATGTACACTGTATTTAAAGAAGACTTTCAGCTAGGGGAACTCATTTCATTATTACCAGTACACAACTTGTCATCTCATCAAATTCCTTTTACTAACACAGTTACCCTAGAATCACTTAATAACGGTCCACTGTTGACATTTTTGGCTGAAATCCTAAACTGTACCCACTTAAATGAAAGCCATTAAGTATTACTTTCCTGTGGAGCTGTTTATTATGTTGTAAAAGGTGGTTCTAACTTTTGCGTCTGTTTAGTATATTGTAAATGGAAGCTACAGTACAGCTGTAAATGTTTAACTTTGAGTGAATAATTTCTCTGTACTTACACTGCACTTAGTGCTGAGGTATGGCTGCAAGGTTATTGCATGCTTCACCAACAGCTGTGGTTTAATCTTGCTAATCAGGTACAAGGTTGACAAGCTTGATACTAATCTCTGGCTACTTGATCCCTTGCCTTCAGACTGAGCTGTAGAATAATAAACATCAATGTACAGTGTGGCGAATAGGCATGTTCCTCATTTAAAAAGCTACACAAACAAGACTAAAGGGACAATACAATGCTCAATAAACCAGGGTCCTTGCTTGTATTGTACGTCAACCCACTGATAACTATTGTAAGAGTTATTTTCACTTCAGAGTACTTCAATTTTCGGTAGCTATTTAGTGCATGTTGTAGTGTGTAGAAATTCCTGGTCATGTGAAACTTGAGCTTGACTTGTGAACTAATGCACATGTTTATCATCGGCTCTGGACATATAACTAAGGATACAGGGGCCAGATTCACAAAGATTATGTGTTAACTGTAGAATACTGTTGGACTAACAATATGCTATAGTTGGACTGACAATAGGGTATTGCCAAGAAACAATACTTAGGAAACATCTTAACCTAGGAAGGCTTCAAGATTGCAGCCTAGTTTAATTTAGTTTAATTTCCAACTTACCAACTGCTCTCTCCTCCAGACTCAGCACATTCTCCACCAGACAATTAACAATTTGTCCACTGGCAATTTCTGACGCTTTAGAAATAGAATCCTCCTCATTGTGAAGAAGCTGTTGAAAAAATTATTTTAAGAATATAAAAGACTTGCCTGAATTAATTAGTTTTAGAGTACATTGGAGGAAGTCCTAATAAGTTCTAACTTACATTTTCAAGGAGCTGTTCAAACCAATCTCCACTCTCACCACATGCTGCAACCTGAAAAGAAGGTGTTACAGATGTTAAGCCATAAGAAAATACTGCTGGCAAAAGAAAAAAATGTCTTTCTTGTACACTTAACCATAATGCATACACCCACTGTGGAAAAATAAGGAAAAAAAAACTTTACAGAGAAGGGGAGGGGTGTGGCATCCCTCTCTTGTACATCTGAGGATTGCTCAATTGAACATTCCTCCAGTGGTTTTTTATGCAGATTTTACATGTTAATTTACGTATCTTTTACATGCAAATGTAATATAGGTAAAGTAAACCCCTCTTGTTTATTGTTAACCGAAAAACTTAGTGTACAATTCACTTTAATTAATTAATTTAATTAATTATTCGATATTACATCGCAAAACATTTCAAAACATTTCCACCCGCAAATAGCAGGTGCTAGTCGAGGCGGGCGGAGAAAAGGGGGACAGCAGTCAGTAATAAATTACCTAAATAAATATCATATACAAACGTAAATACATAACAGTTACAAAATCAACCACTTTTAATAAGTAATATGTAAATCCAAGGAAATTTACGTCTTTGCAATCAACATGCAGACCTTTTTTTCAGTACAATGTCAAGCTGCAGTGTACTGAGTGACAAAAGAATAAATAACAGATTCAAGAATAACTACTTACTACATCAGTCATATGAACAACACGTTTGACAAGAACATCAGAATTTTCATCGCCCTTCAGTGGGGTAAACCACATCTGTTGAAACACTTTGGTCACCAGTTCCTGAGTTAAAAAGAAAGTATATCCAAACCATCAATACCATAAAATGTAACTAAGTCACTTTTATTGAAAGGTTAAGCACGGCAGCACTAATTGGGAACATTGCTTTTACCTTAATTCCCTCCTCATCGCATATTCTTCTAATAATCTTCACACATATTTCTGTAGCCTTTGGGAAATCTGGATGGTTGATGCAAATGTCTCTAAGAATTTTGATCACTCTCTTTCTTACACTAATGCCAGTGTCCTACGATAAAAAAATATAATTTTATAATACAGTTAAGCAAATCAAAAAACTGCAAACACTTTTACTTAACTTTGAAAGAGAAAAAAGGCAGTTGGTATTGTTTTGTCATTGAGAAATAAATTCATGACAAAAGAAGCATGAACAATAAGCAAATTGCAATGGTGATTTCTCTAGTTACTATACAGTGAAACAAAAATAAAAAACAAAACAAAGATAATGCGACAATATCATTTAAATGTAATTTAGCCTGAGCTAATGAAAACAGTCTTTACATAGCTGAATCAGAGCCTACTTACCAGTATCCTCTCAATAATCATGTCATAGTATTGAAGAATAAGCTCTGGTTTATTGAGAACAAAGCGTCCAATGAGTTCAACTGCTGCTTCTCTCACACTGGTTGACATGTCAACAAATTTAGCATGGACTCCTTTCTGCATATCATCCTGAATATGAAGTAGATGTGGACACAACATTTTGATTTACAAATGTCACATTATGGTCCTGTACATTTATGGGGTTGAAGGGTGGTAAAGGGTCCTGGTGGAGTACACTGGGGCCACCAGGTGTGCTTCAAAAATGCTGGGAAATGCCCACCGTGTCATAGGCTCTGCCGCCAAGTCGGCTGTCGTATGTCCTCATCATAACCCTGTTAATGCAGTCCCACTGCCGCTGAGCGACAACGGCATAAGGCAAGTAAAGTACATGTATCTGGTGCCTTTATAAATAACAGGACATAGTGGCTAAGGGAGGGCTTCCATGGCCCTCCGGCCAGGTTGGGGGTTGAGCATGGGGCCAATCCCCCCATCCCGTAAAAAAAAATTGTTTGTTACCAAAACCGCTAAAATTCTCAAACAAGAAATGTTATATTGGGAGCAGCACAACTACCTGCCTGTCTCCAGATGATGACTTTATCATTATTAAAAAAAAAAACTGGCCCATTACCCCCCCTTAGGGTCACAGAAATAAGACAAGTAAGTCACATTTATGAGTTCTGTATGTAACGTAATTTTAAAAGATCACTCACAAGTTTCCCTCCTGTATAAAATTACAAGTCAAAGGCAGACCTCGTATACATTTGTAACAGACTACCCCGGGAAAAGCTATTGTAGGTGGATTATGGAGGACCTAACTACTAATGCACCACTTACCCTAGAGAGAATAGAAGGATCTGCAGAGATAACAGCAGATAGTGACTTCATTGCCTTGGTTCTGATGGCAACAGCACTCTCATTCAGCACTCTTAAGATCTGCCAAATAATAATGAAAATATTAGCTTCCTATTTTGACTGCTTCAAACTAGCTTTTATATTTCACTTTGAACAAAGGGAGACAAAAGCCAGCTTTTGTCACCATAATATTTCTGAGTAATACAAGACTTTTACCTGGCTCAAGTAGGCATCAAAACTCTTTGAAAATGATCTTGATGAAGCAAGATATCTTGCGACCACAGTTGCCTGCTCATAATCTAAGCGATTCTGAGAAGATCTGGAGAGAGAAAGACAATATGATATCAGATTTAAGACACCTTTCAATAATTATTTATAACAAGTCCATGAACAAGCCAGTAAGATAAAGATCATGTTTAAAAATAATGCTATTTGCCTTATATCTTCAAGTTGGGCAGAAACAAATAACATTGACTTGCACTGTATCTGATAAAGGTATTGTGTACATTTATCATACAGAAGGGTAACGAACTACATAGAGCGCATAGTGGGTAAGGAAGGATGCCATTCTATGCCACTTGAGAAGTTGACAGCAATCACAAAACTGGTTATTCTTGGTTTTCATCGATATGATAAAATGACTCACAAACAGAGATTGAAGTTTAACACTACATGTAGGTAAAAAGTGTGTGCTGCTTCCTCCAGACACTATGACGTAAAATTTAAGATTTCCCTTCAGGTTGTCATTGCACATGTGGGTATCTGCTCTTAAGACAACTTGTTGTGACCACATTCACATTTACCATTACACCAAATATCATTGGTTTTATTGTTGTTACACAAAGAAAGGCAAAATCCTGTGTTTACCTGAGACTTGACATACTTCCTTCATCTAAAACAGAAAACAAGAAAGCTTTTCTGTCCTCCAACTTGGCCAGACTTTGACCAGTTAACAAGGTGTCAGTTTTCAGCCCTTCTCCACCTTGCAGAATGTCCTCAGTAGGAGTTCTGAGGGAACGTTCTATTTCAACATGGTTGTCTCTAATCCATTGGGCCAGAAAAAACTGCCTTGCAAACTGAAATAGCAAAGTTCCAGCATCACAACTCTGTTTTGTCCAGTCAACATTCTGGTGAAAATCTTGTTTCCACTAACAGTGTTTTGGTAACCTAACAACCTTATTACTATGCAACGAACTCAACTGGGGCCACCCAACATTGATAAGCCAAAAACAAGAACATTTCTTTAAATTTCAAAGTGTCAGTTTTTTTGGTGGCCCCGGTTGAGCTTGTTGCACTGTAAGATATAAGGGTGTTAATTTGTTTTTCTTTGTCAAGACCAAATGGCACAGAAAACTGCACAAACAGGTGCTCCATTCATGCCATTCTTCTGGGTGCACAAGTTGAATAAACTTGAAAAGTACACATAGTTAAATTTGATTGAACTAATCCAACTCTGCACACCACTTGGTATTGTACTCCTGACAAAATTCAAAAACTAATATGTTGGGAACAGATTCTGCTTACACAACTAAACAAGTGTTTATATCTCACACATGCACCCCACACATAAATATCTTTTGCATACAGTAATAGCCCACGTATAAGAACCTGAATTTTTCAATTTAGCCTAAATAGGTTCTTATATAAATGGTACTTAAAGCAAATTTAGGCTACCAAGGTTCTTAAAATAGGTTCTTATATTTTCATATCATTTTGATCTGAATATACTATATATAGTATAATGGCAAACACAATAGACATACAATATGTCACTTGAGCTTGAAAGAAAAAAGTTATGTCAAAGTACTTTTAAATAGATGACGATCTTAATTCAGCAGTTTCTACCTATACAATTTCACAGCAACCCCACTGATAAGAACCTAACTTAAAATTTTAGCCTAAATAGGTTCTTATGTGGAAGGGGCTTAAAATGAAAATTTTAGCCTAACAGGTTCTTAAAACCCAGGTTCTTATACGCGGGCTATTACTGTAGTTAATATCGCATTTAATTCTCACCATGAAAGCTGCATCACTGTTGCCCTCTGAAAACAACCAGTGTGCAAGAGCTTTTTGTAAAATCTGGTTTCTTTTGTCAGAGCGTTCATCCTAAAAAAGGGAAAATATTATTTGTTTTTAAAATTTGTCATTAACTAATTGGTCATATCACTGTTATCAAAAATTAATGTTTGTTACAGACATCATTCTATCAAGTATGATTATGCTGTTCATATCCATATGCACGAAGGGCAAACATTAATGTACGAAATTCACAAACTTACCAGATGAGAAACTTCATCACCAGAGTCATCAGAAATCTCTCCAAGTTGCTAAGTAGAAATAAAAAGTGTTGTTATAATCATATTGTGGCAAAAAAGAAAAAAAATCAAAGATGAGTGTATAATTAAAGACAATAGCCCAAATGTAGCGGGAAGCCTTCAATGAAGTTACCTCTACTAAAATCTCTGTTATGCTTTCTGTATCCTGTTGGCTGTTTACAGCATCTTTCCTCAAATGAGCTGCAACAACTCCCAGATAGTCAATAGCTGAGACCCTCAGACTTACATCATTTGTTTTGTTGTTGAAGGTGACAATCTACCAAAAAGAGAAATTAAAAAACAAAAGTTGAAACAGTGCCAGTCTGGCTATTGTTTAGACTTTTACTTCAAGTTGCGCTCGGCCATAGGTGGCTGGTTTAACAGACAGCTGTTCTAGAAAGCAGTGAAGCTTCATTCTTCTGAGATCAAAGTCACCTCTTTAAATCATTTGGATTCTGTTAAAATTGAAGGGGAACAAGGAAGACAATGAGAAACTAGACTTATATTTTTTCATCATGCAACATTGGCCAGAAAAGAAGAAGAAGATGGTGGGATTCACTAAGGAAGTGGGTGGGAGGCAGAAACAAAGGTCCAGGCATGGTGCACAGGAGTGACTCTCTTACGCATACAATCAGTTGACCTACCAACAGTCTGCCAAGGAGAGTTAACAAGACCTCAGCAGCAGGCCAGTCAGGTCTGTTGAGTGTCACCAGCAAGTCTTGAAGAAAGTTCTCAAATAATGGACGATAATCCTCTTCATCTTTTCCAACACTGATACACCTGTGATTCAATTGATTTTTTGATAAATCAGCCAACATTTGCTTGAAAGATAAACAACAAAAGTAATGTCATGTAGGGAGATATCGCTGAGATTTAAATTAAAAAGACAACATACTTGTTCAGAAACATCGACAAGAAATTCTGTGCTGTTCTCAAAGCATTCTCATAGGAAGTGATGATAAGAAGGTTTCTGTCAATCTGAAATCAAAATAACAATGCATCTACAAGTGCATGACAATATCTCTAACTGAAAAAGTTTATGAGACTGTGTATAGTGTACATGTACAGTGTGTACTGTCTGCAATAATATCCCGTAAAAAGAAATGATATACATGTAACTTCTAAAGCCCTTCCTGCCAATTACAAGTAGCTTTTCTCTTGTTTTCGAGAAGGATACACAATAACATTACATGCTTTAAATGTTACATGTATGAAGCAGCATAGATCATGACCACAAGCGCTATTTAACACTTCTGTCAAGTTTCTCCACCAGTTTGTAAGAATTCTCTTGGTTATAAAGAAACAGTTTACTAGGGTTTGAATGTTAATGGCCTGATGTCAGTCTCACTAGAGCAGCAAACAGTTTGCCTTGACAGGAACATAAAAGCTACTCAATGTTTAACAAACAATGCTTACAGGTTTGTTGTCCTCTTCACCATCTTCAACACTGGGTGCAGCTTGCATTTCATCAGGCTTTTCTGGAATTTTAACTGAGCACTGAATGAGCTGAAGAACAAGGGCAGTGACCATCTGAATGGATACATCTCCACTGAGCCTAAAAAATGGAAAAAAACACAGCTACCATATAAGCAGAGTCTAACTGCATAAAGCATGCGTGCACTATTGAAACCTTGGCAGGAATCTTAATTTTTTTTCTTCTTTGTGATCACTGATGTCCCATTAATTTTACTTTCAATTATTTATTTCTTACTAGGGCTAATGCTCAGTAGGAAATTCATAGGTTCACTAAGTACGTACTTCAACATAATTTATACTGCAACATTATATGTGCTAGATATGATTGTCACACACGACAAACCTGTAACTCCGGAGGGTCCGTTTGCTGCTAGGAAGTCTGGCTAATGATGCAAAAATTTCCTCCAGGATCAAGTCCCTGTGCTTCAAATATTTTCTGAAAATCTACAGTACCAAGAATAAAGTGAAAAATTTATATAGATAAGAATTTTGAGTCTGAGTATCACTCTTGAATCAAAGTGCAAAGACATTATTATTATTGTTTTTATAATGTCTGGTAGCTTATTCAAAAGGCACATGACAGAAAAAATTTACTAGCACGAAAAAAAAAAAAACCCATCAGACTCTGGCCCTACATACAGCTACACACTAATAAGAATTTTTGTTTGCAAGCTGAGAAGATCAATCCATCTACATGTACTTGATGAACTACAAATAAAGAAAACTTCAAACTTACTGATCTGACAAGCTTGAGAGCACTGTGTTGAAGATCACTGACATTCTCCACAAAAAATGGGGATGTCCCCAGATTAGACACCTGAAGAAAAAAAAAAAAAACAAATTAATGATCTTTCACATGTACATGGTGAATAACAGTTATGTCAATAAACTACTGAACAACAGCTGCGAATGATATTAACCAAGTAACTTGAGGAATCTTTTTTCTTTTGTTAACTACAAAGACGGAGCTACATTGTAAAGGAAGGTGGGGAAGGAGAGAAGAGGAAAAGAAGACAGTATACAGGAATGAAAATAGCAGAAAAGGCAGGAGTAACCAACGAAAGAGTGTATACAATATGCGAGCCAGCAAGGCATGCGAGGCAGACGTGCGAGGCACGAACAAAACATGCGAGGCATGCGAGGCATGAACAACCCCTACATAAACTGCTAACCGTTAAGCTAACCAGGGAGCTATTTAAGCTAACCTGAGTGCTCTTTAGGCTAACCGGAGTGTTTTTAGGCTAACCTGAGTGCCTCACACATCTGCCTTGCATGACTCGCATGCCTTGCTGGCTCGCAGATTGTGCATCCCCCCAACGAAATGGCAGAAAATGGGAAGTTCCGAGTACAATTGGTCAATTTCTTATTGATGGAAACATGTTACTGGATACACACCTGCAGAATGTCAGTATCAGTGAGGGACTGTATATCCACGAGGTCACCCAGCAGTGAAACCAATTCACAAACTTTGTTATAAAACAGCGACATAGACTTGAGCTTTGGCTGAGAAGACTTTGCTCTTTTGGCTTTGGACATCATAAGAATGCTCTCTAGAAGACAAAATACATGTTTGTACACATAACAAATAATTTAACAAAATTATAAAGGAGGCAAACATGATGCTCCCATTATATTTCTGACTACACATAGCAGTTAGGTTTAATAATAATATTATTAGGCAAGGGTGTACATGCAGAAGAGAAATACACAAAATTATCTGATTTTTCCCTGAAAAGTAGGCTGCCAACCTACATATTAACCAACAGAAAATTATCAGAAGGAGAAAAATGTAGAAATTAAACAATTTTGACATTTTCAATATTGATAAAGAGTATAATTTTTTATTACCATTTGGATCTGATTCTCTGTAAAGAGGATCAAACTCTGGGAAAATGTTGTTCTTCAGCTGAAACTTGGTTAGAGAAATGACCCTGTCAATGACCTCTTCAAGGTACAACTGCTTTGGCACAGAGGGAGAGGTGAGGATTATAAGCACTACCAATGAAGACTCCACTGCTCGTATCATTCTATCAAGACACAAGCCACGCCATAATCTTTGCTCTTCATCATCATCCTGAAAACAGTATAGCAAAATATAAACTGTTTGTGAGTTAATTCACTTGGAACACATCAAGGTTGCTGGAGAGTCTTGGGTCACAGAGTGTATTGAATTTAACACCAAAAAAAACTAGTTGTTTTGTGAGTATAAGGGTAAGTTTGATTCACACTATTATGGATAGGAATACATGTACATACACTGTACAATGATGACAAGAAATCCCTCATGAGAGGTTTTTGGAGTCACTGAGTACAAAGTCGCTCTTAAACAATAATTGTTTAAGAGCGACTTTGTACTGTACTCTGTACTTTGTAATTATTATTATCATGTGTCAACGAAAGTTTACAGAAATGTCTTCCCAAATTTACTTTAAAAGAGAAATCTAACATCTAACGTACTTATGAATTCTTAGACTATAAGTCCAGAATAAGGTCAATCGAACACAACCTAACAAAATAATCCAATAAGTGTATTAAGCCAGTACAGGTGTTGGTGGTTATGGACTTCAGTAACAGCCCTGTTTGACAGCTGTGGTAGAATAAGCTTACCTGGTCTGCACTGCACTGTAGCTGCAAATGTAAGCCGTCTCTTATGTGACGTTCCATTATTGTCAAAAGTCTCATCAAATCCTCAGAAGGAACCTGTCACGGTTAGAAGGGATCATTTAAGGTAAACATGACTACAGTGTCCAGAAAACAAGGCCAGATATTTGAGTGAGATCTGATGCTGGGCTAACCTTGTGTAAAACTCCTAAGGACTTCAACTTTGCTGTCTCTGTGTAAAATTCCAGAACTATGGATCTTGAAAGCAGGGTTTCTGGATTTGGTTCCTGGTCATCTAAAGTGGAAACAAAGTAGCATCCAGTACAGCTTCAACAGCATTAACACTACATTGCTACATACTTAGAGTAAGTTGGGAGTGGGTTAATCATGGGCCTTTAACATGAGAGTTTACTTCTATAACAGGCAATCTATTCAACCCAGCCTAAGCCCAGATTCTGGATCAACAAACACTCGCCACCGGGCCCATATTAGGCCTATATGTTTTCTTGACTTCTATATTCACGAGAGACACGGCCTTATTTATTGATGGTCACCACATGCCAACAGTAACTCAATGTCCCTGCTGTCAATGAGAGCGTTTTATACAACTTCAACTTATTTTAAAAACTTATTTACATCTGACGATCTTTTGACACTACTTCATGCCATACAATAATTATTGTCATTCTAACATACTTGAGAAACGGCTTTCTCCTTTTACAGTGTAGCCACTGGTTGGTAGTTAAAAGAGGAAGAGTGATAGGGGGAAGGGGGTGTGGGGAGGATCAGATAGAGATACTTTTGTCGGATATAAGGGTGGATGAAGGTACGTAATCGTCAAATAAAGGCCTATCATTACATCAAAATGATCTTCCTAGGAGAAGTGTCAAAATAAACTACATGTACACTAAACACAGATGAGACAACAGCAAGGTAATGATGACAAAGGGCTCCAAAAAAAAAAGATAATGGCCAAGAATTACCAAAGAGCAAAGAACACATAACTTACCCAAATCATGAAAACTTGGGACATCGCATTCATCATCAAACTCAAACAAGTTCTCAAGTAAATCTCCAAATTTCTTGAAAGCTGGTGATTCCATGATATCTAGAACCAGAAAAACTACAATTATATTTGTATAAAGGAACATCCAACTCTTACAACTTAAAGATAAATTAAAATAAAGGAACTGTCCAAACTCCTTCACATGTTTAAAACATTACCTTCAGATTCATGAAACTCCTGTTTCTTTTGTTTCTTATTTTTGCTTTTCTTTTTGGGTGGAGCTGAAACAAAAAGAAAAGGTCAGGAAATTACATGTATTTTGCAAAAACTACAGAAATTTCCATTGTACATGGATATGCATGTTTCCAGTACCTTGTAAAAGAACGGTCTTAAGCGAATGTACATAAATGCATTATTCTCTTATACTACATGAAGGTACATAGTATGATTATATCACAAACAACTTTAACATAATTTTACTTGGGTTAAAAAGTGCAGTTCAAGGATGAAGATTGTGACTTATTTGAACCCTAGTGAAAGGCTGTACTTTTTTAACACTGCATTCCTGTATAAATAATTAAAACAAACCAGAGTGACATATTCTTATATATGCAATGTAAAGAGCTTACCTTCATCCAAATCATGACTACTAAAGTGTTCTGATTTCTCATCACTTGATCTCCGTCGTTTCTTTGTCTTTTGCAAATCACTTTCACCTCCAGGCAAAACTTCTCTCACTTGATGTGTCTCCACTTCTTTTGATCCCCTCCGCTGTTTAATCTTAGTAATAACCAACTTGGGAACATACAACTGTATTCCTTTAAGAGCTGGTGATAGTTTCAGAGTTGGTGAAATGCAAGTGACATGGTCTTTGGACCCATTTGTTGGTGATGTGGGTATTTCAGTTCTCTTAGGTAGTGCATGCTGTTCTATATTCAAATCCATGGCTGACATTGGTACTAAAGCCAGCGCATCATTCGTACACTCTGTGGCCATAACCTCAGTTACAGAATGTTGCTCATCCGTAGATCTCCTGCTTGATCTCGAGTGTCTTCGCTGAGTTGACTTTTCATTCATGGGTGTATTACCGGTAAGCATGTTGTTGATCTCGATGCCAGAACTTTGCACCTGTTGCATACAATCACTTAGTTGTGCTGGGTTATTCTCGACATCCACCTCAGACTTGCTTCTTGATGATTTCCTTCTTTTGTTTGGTTTGGACTCTGAGCTAGAAGTTCTACTTATGTCAGCTTCGTGATGTTGCAAATATTGTGGTTGTTCAGCTGTTCTTAAATAAGCATTTCTTGGCTTTCCAGTTAATGCCGCAAGTTGCTGTGATGCTTGTCCCAGAACTGATGCATCAAAGTTGAAGCCATTCTGCAGTGCTAGTGCTTCCAAGGCACTTATACTGTTATAATCATTCTGGTTATAATCATCTGCTGACACATTTTGCACTTGGGCTTGGGCCACATGACGATAAAATTCACTGTCATTTAAATTCCTTCTTGCTGTTGTTGTTGACAAGTCAATATGTCTTTGTCCCTTGCTCTGATGAGGAGCTGTTGTTGCACCTGAATGCACATGTAAGAAACACAAAACAACAGTATAAACAGTTCAGCAAAGCTTCCTATTACCACATACAGTACCGTGCAAATGTAAGTTGACAGTCTCGACTCGAAACTCGATCCTCGAAGCTATCGAGAATCGAGTATCGAGGTTCGAGGCTCGAGTTTCGAGTATCGAGTATCGAGACGCTCGAAGAATTTTTCGAGGATCTCGATGGCAGCTTTCGAGGAAACGATTAATTTCTCGAACCTCAAACAATAAGAGAGAACAAAAGCGATTTTCCCATGGCTCTTGCATGTGGTCTTTTTTTTAGTTTGGTCGAAAGTTGAAGTAATTCAAATCAGCGGCAGTGAGTGTTCGATAAATCTGTTTCGGTGCGTTTGTTCCTTCCGCGTATTATTTAAAACAAATCCATTCGTCGTTGTTGCGAAATTAAAACATGCTTAAATTTTTTTATATGCTAAACCAATTCTTTTTAATCAAACTTTAAACTCAACGAAGCGAGCTCAAAACTACAAGATTGCGGCTTTTTCGCGGAATGTAACACGATCGCTTCTGAAATATCTTCGCTGCACAAGATTTTACTTGATTGTATTTAAATCCTTCGAATGAAAACTTCGAAAAAAGCATTTCCTTATGTAAAAACGCACAACATTTACGGTAGATTCGGCAAGGAACCGGGGAAACTTCAACGTGGCCGTTCGCTTACCTTTGAGCGGACTTTGAAAGCCGACGCGAATGTTTACATCTGCGGTGTAGCATTACAAATTTGCATAAATATTATCGAGATCATCTCAAAAGGCAATGTCACGTTTTCTTCATTTTCTATCAACTGTTGATTGTAACCGTGTCCTCCTCTGACAGATGACTGGATTACTTGTTTACTAAACCCAGTTTTAACAGTGAAGGAAGCGAAACTAAATGATTGCGACTTTTTCGGCTGCTGTTTCACAAGCTGAAAATGGAAACACGCGCGATCGCTTTTAGCCTCGCTAACGCTGCACATAATTATGCTTGATTGTCCTTTAATCTTTCGAATCAAAACTTCAAAAACAGCATTTCCTCGATTGAAAACGCACAATACTTTCGGTTGTAATCGGCAAGGAACCGGGAAAATGCTTGAAGAGCTAACTCTTTCCAGCTCAAGCATACACGTGCGCACATCGTTCCAACAAAAATGCAAACACAGATGGCCGTCTCGTGGAGTTGGTTCCTGTAAAAAGGAACTGAACTGTGGCCTCGGATAAGACGTGTGAAAAACTAATCACGCGAGAAGTTCTTTGTTTCCCTGCCTCGAAACTCGATGCACTCAACTCGATACTCGATGCACTCGACTCGAGCCTCGATACTCAAAGCTTTCGAGTTTCGAGGATCAAGGATCGAGTCGCGAAGTTCGAGTTTCGAGGGACTGTCAACTTACATTTGCACGGTACTGTATGAAAATTAGGACGCATAGTCTCTGCCCTTATTATCTGTCTATAAAGTTTGATTGAGTGATCTGTCAACATCTGAGCCTTACATGCAGCAAAGAAAAACTGTTAAAACACTAACCTTGATTAATGTTGGGAACCTCCTGTTTTGCTTTGAGCTGTGGTTCACTATTAGAAAAACCCTGCCTCATCCGCCTTGTTTTGAGAGGTGAAAATGTCTGCACAGGGCTCAGTACTATTTGAGGCTGTCTCAAATGTGGATTTGGTGACCCTCCATTCACAAGTAAAGGATTCTCAGCTAAGGATAGAACATACAAATACTCAAGGCAACCATACACCCTTCAGGGTCAACAGTTCAAAAATCAAGAGCCCTTTGCTTAAAACTGCAGTTAAATTGTTCACATTTCTAGGAATAAAAAATTAATGGTCCATTCGTTTGGCTATTTTTTCATGTAATTACATTTTTTCTAAAACTACTTTACTGTACCAACACTGTTAAAACAGGGCAGATGTGGGGTATTAAATTACTCTTTCCCTCCAGACTCATTTCACAATCAATTGGCCTAAATTTTACAAACAGGTTTGATTATTGTTTTCCTTTGTTCCAGATTATGTAAATGAATCTGAGACAAAGGGAATAATAAACTATCATTACAGCCAAAGAAATCCCTAAGAATAACCCTTATTACGTTGTTAAAGCCACTTATAACTGCGCAAATATTTGAACATCATTCATATGTCATGTATCTTACCTACAGAGTGTCCAGGAGTGTTATGAACAGCCTTTGGCACCCCTGTATATGGTGAGTATACAGTTGTTTGGTTTTGTACTGCAGTCTGACGAGGACTGGGTGTCATCTGACGTACACTACCAGCATTATCTGGAGGACTGTGTTGAAGAGCATGTCTGTAGGGTGACTGTGGCTGTACTGTGCCTGGTGAGCCTGCACACAGAGGAGATCTCACTTTCGTTGGGCTAACTCTGTGATGGGGTGACGCATGATTGTAACCAACAGGAGAGTAAGCTGCAAAAGCAGTTTATCAGTTAGAAATTTACTTCAAAGTAATAATGCAATACATCAGGCTAAGATAAACAAATTGGTCATTTCTCTTATAATATATCTGTTGTTAAAATGAATCCCAGGTTAAAATGATTTCAAACTAGGTTGATTTGTATTTTCCTTTATTCATGTAAATACAAAATCCTTAAACAAAGGAAAATACAAATCAACCTAGTTTGAAATCATTTTGACCTGGATTTAGTTTGGCCTACACTGTACAACATATCTGTTGTACCAATTAAACTTTGGATACTAACAAGAAAGCAAGACAAATCAAACATTACATCTACGTCAATGAGTTAACACTACTTCCAGAATGTGTCAGATAGGTCTGACATCAATAATTATTTCTATACCAACTTCACGTATTGGCAGATCCAAGGGAGGGTTAGGGGGCATATAACATCCCATCACCATGGGAGAAGCTGAAAACACCTCAGTTTGCAATTTCCCACCAGAAATATTTGAACATGGAAAATCTCCATGTTCAAACATTTCTGGATGTCCATGTCTTCTGACATTCTTAAGGGAATTGCAATGCTTACACCACCCTCTTAACCTTCTTTCATAAAACCCTGGATCAGCCCTGTTCCATTTAAACAGGGTTTGAAGTCATACAAAAATTTTTCAAGTTCAGACTGGTCTGAGGTACAAGTAATAAGCCTCTTTAGTCTGTGATTACACGCATATTATGAGTTACCCTGAAGTTCTTGGTAGCTGTCAGCTAAGGTATTCACAGGCTGTGGCTGCTGTGGCTGTGAACTAAACAAACTTGGTGTCTGGGCAACAATAGCTTGTAAAAGCAATGGGCCTCCTTGGCAGGAAATGCTATCATCTTGATTGACTTCATCTTTCAAAATCCTATCCAAGACAACAACATGGAAGTGGCACAAGTACACTTAGAAAAATCCTCGCAGTATGCAGGATATTTGTCACATGAACCTACAATAAAGTTTAATGGCCTATCTCTCACGAGTCTCCTCTTAGTACAGTATGACAGTGGTGAATGCATAATAAATTATTAATATATGGGGTTGCACAGAAATCTCTCCAGAAATACCTAATAAAATGGAGCAGGCAGGCATATATTTTTAAAACATTTGAATGGTCCAGTGATAGGACACAAAACACTTTATAGGGACCTCTATCACATACAACAAATAAATGAAAATCATAGCAAATATCATATTGCATTGAGTCCCACTGACTTGAAAGAATAAGAAGAAAAACAATCAGAATAAAAACACTTCATTACCTCTTTACACAGTTTGTATACGCACTTAAAAACAACACTTGGGTAAAGTTACTCGGAATAGCTAATATTAATATCCTTCAACAAGCAAAACAAAAGGTCACATTTTTTAGACTTTTCAAATGCGAGGATTACAGGGAGGCAATGTTCGTTTCGGTCATCCACGACAAGGCAAGGAAGAGCTAATCAAGCTGAGTAACAAGAATCTATTATTAATACAGTAAATATTAGGTTGGTTGTTAAAAAATCATATATAATAAAAAAATAAAATAAAAGGATTTTTAATAAATGTGTGGTTCCAGAAAATATCCATACCCCTACCACGGAGGGAATTGGAAATTCCAGGGGGGTGGGGGGGTCAATGGCCCAGGAAATTCCAGAGGGGAGGAGGGGTGAATGGTTGGATAAGTTTCCAGAGGGTCAACTTCACGTTCATGTCAGACATAAATGTTCAAAATTGTAACTAACCAACTTTGCAACTTTGTGGATCTTTCTTGAAGAAATTACTTTGTTTAACTGTTTTAAAGAAACCCTTGTTACATTAAAAACATGCCGAAGTTCCCTTCTCCGAAAAGCCTTTGTAAGCGAAGTACTCCAACTGAGACAAGAAATTAAGTCTGCGTTGCGTGACTCAGTTATCATAAAACTGTTATTTGTGAAACTTTCTTGCGTAGAAAATATTGTTTACTGGCAACAATTGAATTTGTATCAATGTTTAAAAGGGACAATTTTGTAAGGCTATAAAGTGAAAGCCCCAATTTTACATAAAACATTGAAATATTTGTTTGTTATTTTTGTATGCTGTGTAGAGTTACGGGCAAAGGTCAATTCCCGAGGTCAATTATAACTGGTTTGTAAAAACTGACCCGTGTTAAAACTTACTTTGTCCAAAGTATTTCAACTTAAAGTCCAAAACTATTAACCTAATTTCTATACCAAAATTCAACAAAATAGAGCCAATTCAACATTCTTTTAATGCGTTATTGATCTCATACAAAATTTGCATAAGAGCGTGAACATGCTAATTTTGTTTTGCCGCTCCAATTTCGTCTGCGGTTTCAAGTTACGATCTGAAAGCTCTATTTGTCTCCCTGCGCGCCCTGATAATGCTTATTTTGTCCATGCTATTCCGATTCAATAGGAAAACTATTGGAGAAAAATCGTCAATTGAGTAGAACTAAAGCGATAATCTTTTTGATCTCCTAAAATTTGCATAGGAACGTAAACATGACTTATGCAAATTAAATGAAAAACACATTTTTGCATTGCCGGACTTTTTCCAACAATTTAGATTTAAATCTTCAGTGAAGCTAATGGTAAAGTTTGATGTCAATGACCACAGGTAAATATAAAACACAACAATTATTTCAGTATCAAGAGCTTTTTGGCAAACTTCTACCGGTGAAATTGAACGGCGCGCGCGCTCTTCGATAACGCATATTTTCTCCTCGTGTAGGCAGTTCTTGATATTTCTGAAATGTTCACATCAAGCTGATTTTTGAGGCGTTCTTTTGAAATAAAACTTTTCCAGAGGGGGGTGGGGGTATATTCTGTATTTAAGGAATTTCCGAGGGGGTGGGGGGGGGGGTTAAAAAAATACCTCGAGAATGGAAAATCCTGGGGGGTGGGGGGTCCTATGTGAAATTCCCTCCGTGGTGGGGGTATGGATATTTTCTGGAACCACACAATGTTAGTCACAAAGCTGTTAACCCTCTTCAAAATAATTTTAGATTGGTGAAAATTAATCTGAATGATAGTTTATAATGATTACTTAATAGTTTTTAATGACCCAAGTGCTGCTTTTCAATGTAAAAGTGATAACCAACTGATCATCTACCGGTCTTTTAATGTATACTTTCAATACTTCGCACTTTTTAAAGGTTACATTTCAAAATTAAATGAGAATAACTACTCACAATTGGTCTGTAGTAGACTTTGAGATGTAAAGTGCTTGAGAAAGTTGCTGAACCAGTGCACGGTCGGGTCGGTTAAGAACTTCCCTCGCTTCTTCAGCAACTTTTGGGCTATGTAGCAAGGTATCTCTCCTTCTGGAAGACGAAGGTACAGGAAGAGGCAATTCTGGAAGAACTACAAAAAAAAAAAAGACGTTTCGTTAATCAACAAATGCAACAAAAAAACACGTCACTTATTGTGTACATGTATTGATTGGAAAACAGAAGTCAACATTCAAAACGCAAAACCAAAGATTTCCATTGATGTGTATATTCACCTTTAAAAAGTCTGTAAAACTGGATGTAAGCTTATTATTTAAAATGTATGAAAGCTTGAAACAAGCTCGATAAATTGACAATTTTTACTTACGATCGGTCAAGCTCGTGATGCCAGCAAGTGTTGCAATGGGCACGCTTGAATTCATCGTCCCGAAACAAAGACGACAACACGACAGGCGAAAAGTTGACAAACAAGGTAGACAGAAATAACTAAAAAGAACTTTAGGACGATTTTTAGCCCATTATAACGAGAAACTGGTTGAAAAGTTGTAAAATTTCTCACCGCCGGCCATGTTGGATTTTAACAACAATGGCGGGAATAATCAGCTCCATTCGAACGCGCGCCAAACTACCGCGGCCGCTCAGCATCCGGGATATTTAACGTGCCGAGAGACTGGTGCCAGCGTTTCGTGTATGCTGTATAATGTCTGGGTCAATTCCAAAAGCGATCATGCCCCCCCCGGGCAAACCCCCGGGCATTTGACTTTTTAGAAAATGCCTGATCAAATTCCCCGCCATATGGGCCGATTTCTAGGTCAAATGCCCCACTGGTTGGGGCTGAAAAGTCATCGTGTTGTTTTTTTTTTTGTTTTCGCTAGTTATATAAAAATCAACGAAATTGATACATTCATAAATTTAAAACAATTTATCATTAAAGATAATGCATAACATCACATACGAAACTCAACAAACAGGGAGTTTAACGATATATGTACCGATACTCGCTTTTCTTTTATATTTAATGTACATGAAGTTTGCAAATACGTGTCCATTTTTCGCAAAATATTTGACTGCATGATTTGTTAAATAGTTTACGCATTGATTAAATAAACTGGATGATAATCATCTCTTGTTGCAATACAATGGGCGTTTACGTTTACGTTTACCTATAAATTTAAAAGCATGCAACTTTATCACAAAAAAATGTAAAGCACATTCACTTCAGGAATATATATTTCTATTTCAAGTAGAACTGTGAACAGTTTGTTAAAAAAAACAGTGATAACAAGAACAATAATGAAAAACACTATGTTATGAAACCTAGACATGCCAACAAGTCGAGCTTCGAACGCCCAGCAAAGCGAGAACGAAGCTTGAGGGAACTTGGACATACCACTGAAAATGAGAAGCGAAGGGCAATACGTAACCCCGCCATGCCAAAAACAATCTGAGATATATTTGTTGGAACGCTTCTCTATGGTAGTATTAAATGGCTTACATGGAATACAAATCATTTTTAAACGCGACCGCTGACCAACATTTTTTCGACGGGTCATATGCCCGATGGGTCGGGTTTCTATTCGCGTCAAATGCCCCACTATGTGGAGTCGAACAGGGGTCAAATGCCCGGGGGTTGCCCGGGGGGGGGATGATCGCGCTTGGAATTGACTGATACATAATCGGCATTAGATAACATAGGGTGAAGCGGTCCCGACTGATCGGAATTTTCCGATCGTCCTTGTGACGTCATCGTCCGACTGCTTTCACGAAATAAACAAATATGGCGCTGAAGTGCTTTATTATCCTTTGCATTGTGTGATAAATTTGCCGGCGGCCAGCTCTGTTGGGACAACTATTCCTCAGTTTACACACTGAAGGACTGACAAAGCAGATTTTTTCGAGGAGTGGATGGATGTTTACATGCCTTTACCATTTTATCTTTGCCCACCGCTTCACTCGATGTTACTTCTTTGTACTGTTGCAGAGGACACTACATAACATAGGGTGAGGAGGATCCGAGCCCAACTGGATCCAGTCTTCGTTTGGAAAAGTATTCCTCATTAATTTATTTGACTCAAAAGCAGTTCTTTCGATGAATACATGAATTTTCAACAACCTATGTTGAAGTGTATAAAAATATATTTATTTATATTTTTTTAATGGGAGGACTAGCTTCTTTGTAAAAGCCCGGAAGGTAAATGCTTTAGTCCTCCTCCCTGTTGTAATGTTAAAAGTAACTATATTGGACAATATTTTGCTATCTTTAATCATGGGAAATAAAATAAAGTCTGTGATTTCCTTTCCTGTAATCTAGGCACAGTGTTATAGTTTGAAAATCAATCGACCACATTGCAAGCATTGATGTCTCTATATTGGTGCCTGTTTTTATTTAAAAAAAAATTGTTTGAATTTCGGACATGATACCAAGACCAGAAAGGGCATGCATGTGATCATGAAAGACTATAAACTGCAATTTTATAGGAATTATGTCTCTGGTGTGTACCCAGCAACAAATAGCATCTATGGTGACATTTGCATTTACAACTATGCAATTGTTGTATCCAGACTTCTGAAATAATCCAACCACATTAACAATTTGAGTAAACCTAATCAGAAGTTTTCCCCTTTTTTTTCAACCATTTGATCCTTTCATCAGCCTCTCCAGGGCATGGCAATGGGAAGGGGGCGAGGGGGCTGGGGTAGATTTCTTGTAAGGGGCATTCTCCTGGGGTTGAATTTGTAAAGTCACCAAACATTCTAAATAACAAAAGAGCACTGTCCAGAGTGAAGTTCCTAATTTTCACTAACACGTTTTCTTCTAATTGAAGTTTTGTGTATGTGAGGAACTCCATAATTCAAAAAAAGGATCACAGCATGTTAAGTTAAAGGAAGGATTGTGTTGTTATTGTTGTAAGAAGTGTCTCAGTGTCATCCTGTGGATTCTAAATCCATTGATTTTCTTTTTTAATTATTATTATTCCAAAGGTTAGATCCCCACATTTGCAGCAATTGACAGGACTCAGCAGAACTGTATTATGGGGGCAAAAGTTAACCAAAAATTAATAAATATTAACTCACCATGATTTCCAAAGTTACCAGTACCCTTGTAACAGGAAAACTTTACAGTATTTTTCGTTTCAAAACTTGAAAATTATTAGCTTTGCGACCTGATCCATAGAAGAAACGTAGCAGGTTCTTTTGGGAATTTGTTCGCAAGGAGCAAAGTCATCATAATTTTCTTCCATTATCAAGACGCGAGCTACGCAAAGGTAAATTACAACTCAAATCTCCCGCCAGATTTTCCCGGGTTCCCGCTAATATAGGCAGTTCAGCGGAAAAAGGGAGTTATTGCTACTCTTCCCAAATATCGGTCAAAGAACACAAAAAAAGCGCACGCGTTGTGTTTGACATTATCGCGCTTTATTTGACCTGCAACGAAAAATCACTTGTTGTTTATGATTCATTTCTGCAAATGCCACTACACGTCACCCTCACCCTATTATGTAGTGCAAAAACAGTACAAAGAAGTATTAAACAGTACTTTCGTGAAAGATGTAAACAGTTTCATCAGGTGTTGAAAATTCATATAACAGCATATGTTCATGTATTCATCGAAAGAACTGCTTTTGAGTCAAATAATTAATGAGGAATACTTTTCCAAACGAAGACTGGATCCAGTTGGGCTCGGATCCTCCTCACCCTATGTTATGTAGTGTCCTCTGCAACAGTACAAAGAAGTAACATCGAGTGAAGCGGTGGGCAAAGATAAAATGGTAAAGGCATGTAAACATTCATCCACTCCTTAAAAAAATCTGCTTTGTCAGTCCTTCAGTGTGTAAACTGAGGAATAGTTGTCCCAACAGAGCTGGCCGCCGGCAAATTTATCACACAATGCAAAGGATAATAAAGCACTTCAGCGCCATATTTGTTTATTTCGTGAAAGCAGTCGGACGATGACGTCACAAGGACGATCGGAAAATTCCGATCAGTCGGGACCGCTTCACCCTATGTTATCTAATGCCGACCACATTGGTCGTATAATGTGTCCTTTGTACAATCTGGTAGGAAAATACTTCATGGGTGAATGGCATAAGTGCACCAAAGTAAACAGTGAATACTCCATAACGTAAAACCATCTGGTAGTAAGCAAAATTAATTAGAAAATGCAATTAACGGGGAAAACTAGGGTTATAGACTGCACATTTAGTCTACATTTCGTCAAACAGCGACTGACTTCCGTCTTCGCCAGGAAATAAACTGACCTTATAGAAAAAAACAAAACAAAAAAACGTCAATTAATTAATAAGACAACTGGAATTAAGAAATGAAAGAAGTCAAAGAATAAAACATTTAATACACGGAAAACTCCACAATTCTACAATTCTTCGTTTTAATAAGACAACAACAATACAAAAAATAAAAGAAGTTAAAAAAATATAAGATTTAATACACGGAATTGGGGAAACGCTACAATTCTTCCAAATTGGAAATAACCGGAAACATAAGCCTGCCAGTTAAAAATAGAGCATGAAAGAAGATATGTCCAGTAAATATATACAAAACTATATGTCTTCTCGCTTGTAATGTGCTTGAGATCGAGGGTTTGGCCCGTATCGATAAGATATGCTTCCCGCCTAGTTTGGATATGACGTCACATGATGAATGCGGTGGATGAATGATTTATCACTTCGGAAAGAAAATTAACTGAATTATAAACTGCAGCAGGTCTATATAGGGAGGGGTGGGTCTGTCAGCTGGTCGTGGGCGTTCAATATAGCCATCTTTTACCGTCCGTTAACTTGCCAGAAAAAAATAAATAAATAAATTTGCCGTTACTGGTCTCAATGTAAATTTTACTGTTACTTGCTTAACTAAGATTCTTGGCATTTTAAACAAGGTTCAAGGTTTCAGGTTTCAGTTTACTTACACTTAGATATAGTATTTACATTTATTACATCCTTCCAAATGTTCCAAACATCTTATTAAGATTTCACTTGTTCTGTGGTTTCCAATCATGGAATCATGAGGTGGTCGTGAAAGGTTTCAATAAAGGCTATAAAGTTCGTTAACACCCGATGGGCTGTCAATGGAGTCCCAGAGGATATATGGCAAATTAAAGTCACCCGAAATTACCATATTGTCGAACTGGTCACAAACTTCATGCAGAAAATTATCGAATACATCCATCCAACTTGAGTCTTCATTTGGTGGCCTTCACCAAAAACAGAATAAAATTCTTTGACCAGTAAGCGTAGTAATTTCGGCAAAAATGATTTCAAGCTGTCCACCACCCCCTCGATAAGACCTATTTCTCCTAAATATTGTTAAGCCAGAATGCAATATTTCAGAGTTACTGATATTGAGTTCAACCATGTCTCAACGTATATAACGTCAGAGTTTTCGGCGTACACCAGGTCCTGGAAGCGATGTCGGGAAGTTACACACGGACTGCCAGTTTGTTGGGCTGTCTTTGTGATAACTTTTTAAGCTTCTGGCATTCATCGCGAGGCAATTGATCTTACCAAAAGTCGAAGCAGAAACCGCCGTTCCAGGGTTAGGATTGATGTCACCAGACATCAAGAGGCGAAAGGTAGCATCTGAGTTCTTGCGGTAACAAACGCGGCACATTTTCCTTACATGGCACGGTAATAAGTGTTGACTTAATAGCTAAAAACAGCGGCGGCTTTCACAGAGCTCTACTGAAGAGTGACGGCCTGATTCCTTTAACAATGTCAACAATCCATCGAAGGAGCAATCGTTTTCGGGAAAACGGCAATAAAAATTGTAAGAATGAAATAAGGTAAAAGGAGTCCAAGACTAGCGGTACCTCCTAGACTACAGGTCGTTTGACCACGAGTCATCCTTCTGTCATTATATCGTTTTAGGCCTTGCGCACGCTCAAACCTCAAAACGTACCACATGGAAGACAAAGTGACTACATTGTCATATATATACATGGCTGAATCTCAGTTTAAGTCAGTAAGGTGGAACTGAGGTGCTTTACGAAAGGGATCTGTCTCATATGGTCTAGGGGCCGACTTTTCCCTCCCTTACTGTCTTGTCGGGGACAAGGTATCGGAAAGTATCGCGGAACCATCTCCGGCTGGCATAAGCGAACCGCGGGCCGAAATCTCGTGGTGCATCGTCAAGGTACAACGCTCCGGCAAAGTGTCCAGAGGTACCGCTGTCGGCTGTATTTTTCTCTCTTTTTCAACCATTCTGATACAAAGGCTGGCAAGTCGCCCGAAGACATCGTAGGGAAAGAAGCGTTTCATTCATGTCCCTTGTCATGTCATTGTCAAATTGTCGACGGGTATTGTGTACTATTCATAGGCTTTGAGCCAATTCTGCACATTAAACACGTTCCCTTGAAAATATAACATCGATAAATACATTTACGCACAGGGGGGGGGGGGGGGATTGCAGTCCTTAGGTGTCGAAGGTCAAGGGCCTGTTTCACAGGAAATAAAACAGGGGCGTAGCCAGGGGAGGGTTCCAGGGGTTCCGGAACCCCCCCCCCCCCCTCTCGGGTGAAGGAAACCCCCCTCTCCTATTTTTTTTTAACAGTGATTTTATCACAGCAAGAGTGTAATGGACTCTCGATTCCTAAAATCTTCATCTGGACCGAGTGGTTCGATCTGGCGGTCACTACCGCGGCAAATGTAGGTGTTGTGCCTTCCATCCCGCGCCGGACCAATCAGGAGCAGCCTCGCGACAATGTACCAGCCCAGACATCATCTGATTACTATAGGAGGGCAGTTGCTATTCCCCTTTTAGACCATCTACAATCAGAGATGAAAACATACTTCAATCCTACTAATGATGCCGTCTTGTCCAGCCTATTTAATCTTCTTCCTGAGCTGGTAGCCGTCGGAGACAGAAACCCTGACATTGAAGCAGCGCTGGAGTTTTATGAGAACGACCTTCCTTCTCCTCATGTGGTTTATGTTGAGCTCCTGCGATGGAAGAGAAAGTGGTGCAGAACTGAGGATGCCAACCTTCCCACCAGTGCAGTTCAAACACTAGCAGCATGCGATCCGGCGAGAGTTCCTTCCTAACATCCACATCTTGATCCGCATTTTGTGCACGTTGCTGATAACGTCAGCTGAATGTGAGCGCTCATTCAGTGCACTAAGAAGGTTAACTGAAAAACATATCTGAGGTCCACCATGTCAAGCGAGCGAGAGTCTGGGCTGGCGTTGATGAACATCAATTACCACCCAGACATAAATATCGAGGAAATGATAAACACGTTCGCTCGACGGCAACCAAGGCGTCTTCTGTTTGCGTAGCGTAAACGCCAAAGTCTTGTACGTACGTAATGTAAGGATTTTAGACCAACCGTTTTTGTTGGAACCAATTTGGAACCCCCCCTCCTAGAAACCCTGGTTACGCCCCTGTAAAACCTTCTCTAATATATTCAGTTCCCAGCCAGCTCTATTCCAGCCTGCAGAGCGGAGTTTTAGTCGAACGGCCCCATCAGGTACTCCTGTAGGTCCTAGTGTAGAAAACATTTCAATGCATTTGGAGAAATTCAGTTATCTATTCACAGTCTATGGTGATACATTGTTAGGTTAATTAACACCAAAACGACACCATGCCCGTAAGATATTTGACATAAGCAAGCCTTACCCGGGTTGTTCGAAGCACGATTAGCGCTAATCCAGGTTACCATGACAACTTATAGGTTTTGTGCACAGTTAATCCAGGATTAGTGCTAATAGGGTTTTGAACAACTCGGGCTAGCTGCTTAAGAATCCCCGTGGGGGTGGACCAGAGTGGGTGGGACGGCTCCAAAGACTACTACCGGTAGCATTTAATCGCGGAATGTGTTTCGGAGTCATATTCGTTTAGAAACTATCTTTACACCAAGATCATCACTGCCAACCAATCGAAGGATGCAGCACCAGATCGCAGCTTGATCTTTGCGACCTTTTCACAGGTAAGGCTTACGCCTCAGTTAATTATCGCTTAAAACGACAAAAATTGAGGTGGCGAGGAGAAAAACTATTATTTTTAGGTCCTTCTCAATCTAACTTTTGTAGCAATACTTGAAAAGGTAAGAATTAAGTCTTATTCTAGTTCAGACACTAATTTTACATTTACATGTTATTTGGTCGGTAAAATCGTTAGATATCACACCAACCGTAAAAATAAATAAAATTAGCAAATGAATAAAATACAGATATATCAATAAATAAAACAATGATATAAAAGTCAAATAAAGAAAACTATATAAACTATATACTAATACTTAAGAAAAGCTAATAACCTATGTTTAAATATTTCTAAAGAGGTTGACGAAACAATGGCCTCTGGGAGACAGTAGTCTGCTATAGTTTTTGGGAAGAACGAAACCTTAAAAACGTCTTTATTTGCATATGGCACGCGAAATTTAAATTGATGGCTTCTCCTCGTGCGACTCTCGGAGTGTTGAATTAAATATTCTCGGCTATCTATATCAATAAGACCATGAGTTAGCCTATACATAAGTGTTAACCTAGACTGCCTTCTCCTCGTTTCCAGTGTGGCCCACCCCAAGTCTTTAATCATGTCCGTAACACTAGCATATCTATTATAATTCTGTGAGCAGAACCGTGCTGCTTTACGTTGAACCCTTTCCAGAGCACTGATATCTTTCTTTAAAAACGGGTCCCAAGCCGCACTTGCATATTCCAGCTTCGGTCGAACTATCTTTACACCAAACTGCAAAAGTACCTGCCATTGTAAATCTATTTTCTGCTTTGTTTCTTCATATAGTGCATCCTGACAGTCAATCAATACTGACAACTCAGTCGGTTCCAGAAAGACAAAAAGTAGAACCTGAAAGCGATGTCAAGGAGTCCTTCTCAAGATGTCTCTCAAGAGTCTAACGCCCTGTCAAAGTTTTTCTTACAATACAAAAGTCGTATTTTCGTAAGTCTCTTTTACTTCTTTTTTGAGACTTCTTTCAGCTTCAAAATGTTCTTCTTCCCGGTTTACTGGCAGCAACTGGGCTTGTCTCCGACTCAGATAGGGATTTTACGGGCCTTTTGGGGCGTGGCATACTCTGTAGGAGCTGTCCTCTTTGGAGAATTGGCGAACAAATGGCACATTCGACGAGCATTGCTGTTGATGAGCATCTTTTCCACAGTTCTAACACCGCTGGTTTCTTTAATTCCACAACGATCTCACGATAACTGCTTCGACTACAAACCAGCTCACACTATCAATCAAAGCCACGCCCTAACCAATGCCTTTGCACGGGGTCATCCGCATCTTTATCCAAGTGGAGAGGTGAAGAAGCTGGACACAACACGCGGCAACGCTGAGGCCAAGTTCTTTGGTTATGATCCTGGTAAACTGATATCAAAGCGATTTTCACGGCAACTGCAAGATCACCATGAAAAACACTCTGTCCTGGAGAAAAGCCAGGAGGACATCAACACCATCTTCATAATATTCATCTTCATCGTGTTCATTGGAGAGCTTCTTTCTTCTCCAGCGTTCAACTTAGCCAATTCTGAGATTGTTGAATTCCTCGGTGAAAACAGCCGGGAATTTGGTAAAATCCGGCTCTGGGGGCCACTTGGACATATGATCGCAGCTCCCACAACTGCAGTGTTGGTCACTCATTTCCATTACGTGCTTTGTGGAGAATACCAGGATAACTTTGCCATTGCATTTATTGTTATTGCATTGATGGCCTCTTGTGCGTTTGTATCCGTAACTCAGTTGGGCTCTGTAAAGACCACCGGGTACAGTGGAATTAAAGAAGGCGGTGATGATGAAACACCAATGACCTTAGCAGCGTTCTTTGCTCGATACCAAAACTTGATATTCATCATCATGACTTTCCTGGTCGGATGTTTTGATGGCGTGGTGCTGACATTCGGGTTTTGGTACACAAAAACTCTTGATGTCAGTGTCGCGACTCTGGTTTTCGGTTTGTCCAGGATGACTTGTTCAGCTGTCAGCGTGGTGTTCCTTGGCTCCATCGGAATGTGCGTGAAGAAGACAGGGTACACCGGGGTCACCATTTTTGCCATGTTGCTTTTTGTCAGTTGGTTTATTGGAATGTCGTTCATGAAGAACCCGTGGTTCATGCTCATTTTTGAGACTATTGGTTACATAGCATATGTCATGGGGTTTACAGGATTCATCAGCTACTTTGGTGAAGTTACACCGAGTCATTTGACGGATACAGTTCAAGGTAGGCTTTGAAGTGCAACTAAGACGTTAATAAATATCAAAAAACAACTGAGGGGTGCGAGAAAGTTTCACTGAATTTCAGAGCTCAGGGAAAGTGCCAAGGTCCTTTTTTGGATATCTCAAGATACTCTCGCCAGATAAGAGGAGGAGGTAGAACATTATGTTCATGAATGAACTGGTACCAGCCTGCATAAGAGTCTGATACGGGGAAATACAAGTCGAACCTCGGGGAATGGCTAAATGACCGCTTAATACAGGTGGTTAGCTTAGTACAGGTTACACAGAATACAATTCAAACACAATAAAAAACGCTGTTTCTTCAAAATTTTTGCTCTTAAAAAGATTCTCCTTACGAGTCTTCATTTCACTTCTAGCTCAACGTACTCTGCTGATAAAAATATGATAAAAATTAAAAGATCACTGGATATATACAATTCTAGAGTTTCGATTGGTTTAGCAGTGAAATAACATTACTTGTGTTTTTGCAGGGAGAGGCCGTATCGGTGATAGAAGCAAATAAAGCTCAATTTATTAAAAGTAGTCAGACACAAAATAGTACTATTTCAAAATTCAATATCTAAGAGGATTGTCAGTTTCCCTTTTAGATCCCTTGTGCTTATCGCTATTATCTTACTGACCGCTCTATTCTTCGTACATTTGTTTTGTAGGAGGAGTTAACAGCCTTTTCCTTGGAGTGGGATGTGGAATAGGGACTGCCTTATGTGGATTCTTAATCGATTTATTTGGTGCTGTGAACGCGTTTCGTTTTTGTGCTATCGGAACTGCGGTACTACTCCTGCTTTTTGTCGTCTCCCAAGCAGTGTATTATTACGTCAAAAAACCAGAGAAAGGAAAAGGGGAACAACGTGATTCTTAGGTTTCGATATTTTGCCGTCTGCTATGACCACACCCGTTACCTTGTCCTCAGACTGCTCAAGTGACAGAGAAGTCCCCAAAGAAGCGGCGAAGTGGAGGACCTGGGCATGGTTAGGAAGGGCGGGAAAAAGCGTCGTTCGACAGTGCCGTCGCGTTTCTCTTCCTCCTGTCCCTCTTATCCGGCAGAGGCCTTCGTGCGAGAGGCCCCCGCCGGCTGAGAGGGACAGGAAGCTCTGGGACGAGAATGCTCCTGACGGTGCGCGAAGAAGTTCAGGGTTAAGGTCTAATTATATACAAGTCCAAAGCTGTAACAAATAAGATGATGGCTAAATCCTTGCTTTTTGATGAGAGCGAGTTTGTCCGGATTATAAACCGAGAACCACTGGGAATGACTTCAAAGGAAACAGGACGTAAATGTTGTTTTCGAACCATTGACCGTTATTTATTTATTTATTTTTGTTTATTTATTTTTTTTTTTTTTTGCTTAACATTTCAATGAAAAAGTGAATCATTGTTTAATACTAGATACTGTTCCATGGATGTTTCGTTTCTAAATACTACTTCTACTAACAATACTAATAAAACCCAGTTTAATTCGTTTCCCGTTTCCTTTGGATATTGCTTACAGTAATTTATAATTAGCTTTCTTGTACTCCGGCTTTCTCAAATAAGCATGCGCTTTCCACAAATGACATAGTAGGAATCTACCGCATTTGCGGTGCTTCCCATCCTTGAAAACAATATTCTAAATTCAATTCACAACTGAATAATAATTTACTTCACAACATCTCATTATTTTATACAGTAGTCTAAGATTCATTGCTCGTGATACAAGCAATAAGTCAATACACCCAATATTGCATTATTTTACACTGCTGAACTCAAGGTATGTCTGAAAAATACAACAATAGTACTTAAAAATGATACTGTTTTTCCTGCATCATGATAAATTTAAGCTTAAATAATTTTTTTACAGGAGCATTAAGCAAACAACACTCCGTCTCGGTACAACTTCCTTATTCAGCAAATGCTAAATGTTTTTCTGACTTTTTGTATGATTAACTAATGCCGTTATTTATGTTTTTGCACTGCTGAACTCTTCCTTTAACAAAATAGCCAACTGTAAACTTCCAAAAGAGAAGCTGGAGGCATAAAAGGCCTATGGTGAATTTTAGGTTGATTCATGGTTTTTATAAAAAAAAAATATGACCAAATTCCAGGGAGAAAATGGACTAAAAGTTTCTCGAATGAACATGTCCCATGCCAATATAAAGGAAAGAGGAAATAGGATTTTTTCTGTATTCTTTGCTAACCACGCTTAAACCAGCCATGTTGCTCTTAAATTGTAAGTGTGAAATACTCCTTCATAATGTAATGTTAGATAACATATTTTATTGCAGTGTGGCTTAGTGTTAAGTGCAACATACAAAACTACTCAAAAGTAACTTATCACTGTCTCACGAGACTACAAGACACAACCTTCCTCTTGAGAGACAAGTCTATCGCATCACAAGAGCCTTGAAAACTGAAAGTATGAAAGCTTCACCTTCTTGCGAGGTATAACACAAAAATACAAGTAGACACAACTAACAAAACCAACTGCTATGTAAGTGCTTGACGTATGAAACAGAAGAGATTGTGAAAACATAGAAAATGGTTCCCTGCCTGGGTTTAAGGACCATTAATTTTACAACTGAGCTTAAACTAGCTCTTATTCTGCCAATAATATTATTAATTTTATAACTGAGTTTGAATGGAAGCTCTCATCAAAAAGTGTGATACTTAACACTTTTGCTTAATAACTGCTCTCATTCTGCCATGGCTTAAGGAGAATTTCTAACTAAGTTTAAATGATTGGATAGATTTGCACGACTGTACCTGAGCTAACAGAATCCACATCAGCAAGCTCCTCAGTGCATGCGGCACAAGATAAGCCCAGGAATCTTCTATGATCTGTCTTCCCTTCATTTAAAATGACTACAACATGGCTTCTTGTTTTACAAAGGCCCTCTTCTTTCCCCGCAGGGTAAGCCAAACCTCTCTCATTTCTTTCTCCTTGCTATGCAAATTATCAATCAAATCTCTCTAAAAGTTTCCATAAAAAGGTCTACTTGCCTGGAATCTTCCCCAGGGGATATCCAATAATAGCTGCATTCAGTTTGTGGAAACCCATCAAAAACTAAATTTTAACTTATTTCAGAATAAGGTTCCTGTGTTAGCTCCTTAGCTACTCTTGGCTTTGTTACAGTGCACCTTCAAGCTTTTGTGATTGCTATGCAAACTTATGTGGCAGCTGAATGGTGCAACACTTTATGCCATGTGTTGCTACCGGCAATGATGCAACCTTACTCCATTTGTTTTTCTCAGGGTCGTAGCACTCTGTTTCTAAAGTACAAAGGGCATTCCTGTCACATCCCCCCACAATGTAAATTTTGTCACTCTCTACAGCTATCCCAGCATCCCATCTTGCGGTGCTGGCCGGTGTGATCAATGACCACTGGTCAATCTCAGGTTCATACACTTCACCACTGTTCAGATGAACTGAGCCATCCCAGCCACCTGAGAAGTGAATGTTGAAATTATAAAAAATTAATAAAATGAACTTCAAACCTAAACCAACGGTTATGCTCTTCTCTGTAGTCAACTCCATCAGAAAACAAAGAAGTTTGCCAGTAGTTTAGCCGGGTCGAAAGGTCACATTAGTGCACTATCACTGGCAGATTTATATACATGTACACTTTTCAGTTGCCCAGTTTTTATGGTCTGTTGCTTGTCACTGTAAACTATTTATGATTGACAGCTGTAAATGAGGGTCTTGATTGTTGGGTTTTGAGGTTCACAGTTGATATTTCACCAAGGAATACTTTGCTCCTTTTACAAAAACACCCATAATATTTATGGCTCCACTTATCCTCTTTCTCCCTAGTGAGGCATAAAGCGCCACCTTTTATTCCGGATATTAATGGCTTACCTATGACATAAATTTTTCCATTTGTTGCAGCCCCAGACGCGCTGGCTCGTTTGTCATGCATTGTCGCAATAGCTCTCCATGTGTTAGTAACAGGGTCAAGATATTCTCCAGTATTGAGTGACATGCCAACATAACTCACTCCACCAATCACATAAAGTGCACGGCAAGTTAATACACAGGGGCTGCTGCGACATGTTGTCATAGGTGCCGTGAATGACCAGGTGTTGGTAGCAGTGTTGTAACGCTCAACGCTGTTCAGACGGAAGTTGTTTTCATCACAGCCTCCTACTGCATACATATTTCCTGTTTACAAAATAGAAGATCAACTACTAATCAACAGCCTTCCTTATAGGAAACTTGTTAAACACAGATGCCTAGCTCTCAAAGCAGAACCTCTAAAATGTGTAGACTTCTCTAAATCCCTAAGCACATTACATTAGCATCCCATCCAGGAAGTAATTACTTCATGCTTGTACAGTAACCAGATTAAGCTCCTGCCATGTGGGTCACTTAGGCCTGAGTGTGATTTAACCTTATCTTTACCACAGAAACATATTGGGCTAAAGCTACATGCTTGAAACTAAAGATAAAAGAGGCTTGAAAGACAAGATTCTCACCATCAAGTACAGCAACATTAAGCAGGCTACGCCTCATGTTCATTGGAGCGACCATTGTCCATGTATTAGTTCTTGGGTCATACCTCTCTACTGAGCTTAGCGAGCTCTGGGCAGCACCTGGAAGGACAAGAAAATCTTATGATTTCGTTGAAAATGTCAGCTCTCCAAGAACAGAGCTCCCAATAGAAATTTAAGCAGTCACTGCCGGTGATGCTTTGGTGGAGTGCAGAAATGAATGTTAGGTTTTAGTTGATAACGTAATAGACCCTTCTCCAAAATGGAGGCCAAAAATTCAAATAACTTAAAATTGAAAACATATACCAGCACTAGAAAGAGCACTTTTAATTTAGTAACCCTGCAAATTAAAGTTTCCGTGTATCAGGTATAAATATATCAGCTGAGAAAATGTAAGTTGAAAAATGAAAAATTTTCAGATGTTTTTATGACTGGGGATATGACGTATACCCCCAGTCATACAAATGTCTGTAAATTTGTCAAATTTCATCTCACATTTCCTAAGCTGATATAACACTAATATGCTGAAACTTTACATGGTTACTAAAGTAAAGGTGCTCTTTCCAGTGCTGGTTTTTCAGTTTTCATTCAGTTCAATTAACTCATTCAAATCTGCTACCGCCATTTTGGAGAAGGGTCTATTTGGCCACCGTAAAGAGATTTGAGCGTTAGCCCTTTGTCAGACCAAATTACTGATTCACTCTGACAGGGGGGCTATGCTCGAAAGGACAGCATTTGATTTTCTTTACATTGGCCAGATTACTTTATCAAGTCTGTTGATAAAAATTAAACAATGCCATTCATTTTCAGAAAAAAAGATTTGAGTTGTTACACTTACCCTCTCTTGACTGCCCACCCACTGCATATACCATGTCCCCAGTGACTGCCAGTCCGTGACGGCACCGGGCTGTGATCATATGTGCAAGCGGGCTCCACCTATTAGCACTAGGAAAAAAACCAAAAGTGTCTCTCATCACAGAAGACCCCTGAATCCCTCCAGCAGCAAAGATAACTGAGATGACACCCATTGATCTCCTGGGCTTAGTTCTAGAACCTTTGATCAAGTGCCTCCGATCAGGAAGCATGTGGTAGTTTTTAGCCTCTAGTAACAGTGTTGTGCATTCTGGGGATGAAAGGACAATGTCTTCGGTTTCGACGTGATCAGCCAGATAATACGGTGACATGAGTGGGAAGCGGATATGTTGGGCCAGTTGTTTGAAGTAGCCTCGACGAGCCTCCACATCGTGGTTGATCCATTCCATCAGACTTTCAAATACCTGCTCCTCTCGCTCAACCCTGATTTCATCACTGGTGAGATACTCAGTTAAACGTTCCGCAGAAAGCGACTTAAACTCATCCGTTTGCGACACAGCAACAAAATTGTCGTAGACATATCGATTAGCAGTGCTTCTCAGAGCTGTGCAGTCGAATTGAAAAGCAGCCGCTTCGATTCCAAGACAGTTTGAAGGATTTAACATGGACTTCATAAATGATATACAAGTTTCTTTCAAACTGGTCATTAAAAGATAATTTGAAGCAGATACGAAGTCCTTTACGTTAAAAGGAGTAATCTTGATGCTTCCGGTGTAAATAAAGTTTAACAACTCCTCCATAATTTCTGCGGTTAAGTTTTCGAGGATAATTGGTTTGTTTTCCAAGTGTTCTCGCATATTGCTCGAGAACATCGCACGGAAATACGGACTACTCGCCGCTAGGACGTTCCGGTGAGCGTAAAATTGCTTACCATTCACAACAATAACCACTTCACATAATATGTTATGTTTCCGGAACTCATTTAGGGCGTTCATCATCTGGACGCAATAATTTGCTACAGGAACGTAGACCTGGGAAAGTTCTACAGACGCCATTTTGGAAAAGCTTTGAATGTCGTTGGCTATTTTCCTTTAAAGTGGCACAGGATACCCAAGCTTATACTTGCACTACGGAAGACGAATATGCGAGAGCTTTTACAAAATGATTAGAAAAACTACAAAATTTAAATTATAAATTATTTAATCATGCCTTAAAATTCGTTGCCTTTTGACGTCTGTTCTTAGTGCCTTGCCCTTATTTGCGGTCCAACTGTACTCTACTTAATCGCCATCTTGAACACCGAGAGAAATCTGGGTACCAGACTCATCCGCTGATCAGACTGGCTCAAAAAGAGGAAATTCAAAATGGCGGACTTCGAAGTAGCATTGACCACTGAGGCAAGCGGAGACAATTTCTGTGTTTCCTTGTGGGATGTAAATTCAAGGATGCAACTGAAAGCGTACAAAGGAGGCAGCTCTCCTCCTCGTTGTGTCTGCTTGCTAGGTAAAGATTACATTTTGGCATCGCAGGTGAACAAACCCATTATCCACGTGTGGCATACTGCGAAGGTGAGTGGTTTTAAATTATTAGAAGTGAACTTCCTACTGAGCACCATCGTAAATTATGTGTGCGGTCATCTTTCATTCAAATCTTCTAGTATTCTACAACAGAGGGGTGGTCTGAGTCTTGAAGATTTAGATCTAACTTTTTGGGAGGGTGGGGTGGGGGTGGGGAGTGGGGGGCAGTTGAGGTGAGGGGGCATTCATGTAAGTCTGCCATATACTCTTGGATAGGATTAATATAAAAAATAAATATCAAAATAAATATCAAAACCATTTTTGCCACTTTTTGATATTTATTTTTATATCAATCCTATCCGGTAACAATTTCAAGTGTCACGCATCTCCAAGGAATTTTCCTTTTGCCATGCCATGTATCCTTCCTAGCATATAGTATCCCTGATGACCTGTAATATCCCTATGCACTCATTTCATTTCAATGTTAGTATATTATAGAGCCATGGTAATTGTCTGCTGTTGGTTTCCAGTGACTGTTGTTGTTCAGTTTGATGGTACCTGGCGGGTGGTTGCCACTCACAGGATTGCTATGAATACCACTTGTGCTCAACTGGTAGAAATAAAAGGGGTCCCCAACCTCAGCCACCCCCCCCCCCCCCCCGCCCCCTCTCCCCCTCTCTCCAAGCTCATTTATTAGTGATGAGTTTAATGGGTAGAGTGGAAAGGGGGTGGGAGTGTGGGGGTAGGGGGCCCCTCTTTTCAAAGCTCTTCTGATCTACTTGTAGTGATTTGATATCCATTGGAATAGTTGGATGACGTCACATCCCATCATGTATATAGGACGTATGATTACCTGATTAAAGATGATTTCACAATCCTACAATGGCGACGAGGGTCAAACTTCGACGATAAGGACTTTTATCGCTCGTAACTGAGCTTGGACGGGACCGACTTCAAGATTCACAATGGCTATGAACATTCAACCGATGCCTGCATTGTGTGGTTCCAGAAAATATCCATACCCCCACCACGGAGGGAATTTCATATAGGACCCCCCCACCCCCCAGGATTTTCCATTTTTGAGGTATTTTCTTAACCCCCCACCCCTTCGGAAATTCCTCAAATACAGAATACACCCCCACCCCCCTCTGGAAAAGTTTTATTTCAAAAGAACGCCTCAAAAATCAGTTTGATGTGAACATTTCAGAAATATCAACAACTGCCTACACGAGGAGAAAATATGCGTTATCGAAGAGCGCGCGCGCTGTTCAATTTCAGCGGTAGACTTTGCCAAAAAGCTCTTGATACTGAAATAAATGTTGTGTTTTATATGTACCTGTGGTCATTGAAATCAAACTTTACCATTAGCTTCGCTGAAGATTTTAAATCTAAATTGTTGGAATAAATCCGGCAATGCAAAAATGTGTTTTTCATTTAATTTGCGTATGTCATGTTTACGTTCCTATGCAAATTTTAGGGGATCAAAAAGGTTATCGCTTTAGTTCTACTCAATTGATGATTTTTCTCCTGGTAATTCAGTCTAGTTATTTTAGTCAATAGTTTTCTTATTGAATCGGAAAAGCATGGACAAAATAAGCATTGGCAGGGCAGGGAGACAAATAGAGCTTTCAGATCGTAACTTGAAACCGCAGACGAAATGGAGCCGCAAAACGAAATTAGCATGTTCACGTTCTTATGCAAATTTTGTATGAGATCAGTAACGCATTAAAAGAATGTTGAATTGGCTCTATCTTGTTGAATTTTGGCATAGAAATTAAGTTAATAGTTTTGGACTTTAAGTTGAAATACTTTGGACAGAATAAGTTTTAACACGGGTCAGTTTTGACAAACCAGTTATAATTGACCCCGGGAATTGACCTTTGCCCGTAACTCTACACAGCATACAAAAATAACAAACAAAGATTTCAATGTTTTGTGTAAAATAATAAATTGTGGCTTTCACTTTATAGCCATACAAAATTTTCCCTTTTAAACATTGATACAAATTCAATTGTTGCCAGTAAACAGTATTTTCTATGCAAGAAAGTTTCACAAACAACAGTTTTATAATGACTGAGTCACGCAACGCAGACATAGATTTCTTGTCTCAGTTGGAGTACTTCGCTTACAAAGGCTTTTCGGAGAAGGGAAACATGTTTTTAATGTAACAAGGGTTTCGTTAAAACAGTTAAACAAAGTAATGTCTTCAAGAAAGATCTACAAAGTTGCAAAGTCGGTAAGTTACAATTTTGAACATTTATGTCTGACATGAACGTGAAGTTGACCCTCTGGAAACTTATCCAACCATTCACCCCTCCTCCCCTCTGGAATTTCCTGGGCCATTGACCCCCCCACCCCTCTGGAATTTCCAATTCCCTCCGTGGTGGGGGTATGGATATTTTCTGGAACCACACATTTGAACCACGTAGTGATTCAACCAATACAAGCGCACGATGGACCCAATGGCTCGACCGCTTTAATACCTACCTTGTCGCTGCTGACATAACAGATGCTACTCAAAAACGTGCATTACTTCTCTACCAAGCTGGCCCTGAGGTATATGAAATTTTTAAGACGCTACCAGACACAGGAGAGACCAAGGATTTTCAAAAAGCAGTTGATGCCTTGACGCATTATTTCGAACCAGACAAGAACCGAATTTATCAAGTGTATTTGTTTCGTCAAGCGACCCAACAATCCACTGAGTCAGTGGATGAATTTCACACACGTCTCCGGCGATTAGCAAAATACTGTGAATTTACGGACATTGATTTTGAAATCAAAATGCAAATTGTGTGCAACGGAACGTCCTCCCGAATACGCAAACGAGCTCTGCGGGACCCAGGCTATTCACTAAAGGACATACTCATTGATGGTCGGAAAGCCCAAACTAGCGCGGTACAAGCTAGTGAAATGGAAGGACAATTTCATCGTCAGTCAGTAAATGCAGTCGCCACAAACCAGCGAAAATGTTTTCGCTGTGGCTTTGAGTTTCCACACGAACGTCGGCCGTGCCCGGCATTGAATTCGGTCTGCGCGAATTGTGGAACTGAAGGCCATTTTGCCAGGGTGTGCCGTAAAGATAAGACATTCCCCGCGAAACAAAGACCTGAACAACCTCGTGCGCGAGCAAGATACACGCACCCCCCAGACAAGAAATTCCAACAGAACATGCAGCAGGCCCGGGCTGTTCAAGAGGCCGAACCGAAATCTAGTTTCGACGACAGTAGCTCAGATGAGAATTATGCTTACACGATACGCCAGGATAAGAAACCAACCCTCAAAACAACGGTTAGAATGAACAAGAATGATGTCTCGTTTCTTGTTGACACTCAGGCGCCACCGTTGACTTAATTGATTCTGCAACGTATGATCGCTTGAAAAGAAATGTACCCCTCCGGAAGAGTTCAACAAAGATTTATGCTTATGGCTCGAAAACGCCTCTACCTTTGAAAGGTCAGTTCCAAGCGACACTTGAATCCAAGAAGCGTTACACGGTTACACAATTATATGTTGTTGAGGGCATGGGCGGCAATTTGTTGAGCGCCAAGACGGCTCAAGATCTAGAGTTAATTAAACTCATTAACACTGTGTCAAGCATTCCAGCAGTTACTACAGATTACATGCCCAGCGACGACTTGATGAAAGATGAAAGTGCACCGCCATCTTCGGACCTGACACAGACATCCATCAAGAGTGAGACACAAAGTGCCGCCACGTCAAGTGACCCCCATATTCAAGAGATCCTAAACAAATACAGCACAGTCTTTGAAGGACAAGGAAAATTGAACAATCAACAAATTGGACTGCATATACGAGATGATGTCAAGCCAGTTATTCAACCCCAACGCAGAATCCCGTACCATATGAGAAAGGAAGTGTCACAGGAACTACAAAAACTGCTAGAACAAGACATCATCGAAGAAGTAGTAAATCAACCAACTCCGTGGATCTCTCCGATCGTATGCACGCCAAAAAAAGACGGGGGGACTCGCGTATGCGTTGACATGCGAGAAGCAAACCAGGCCATTGAACGGGAACAACATGTCATGCCAACCTTACAGGATTTCAAGGCAGAGGTCAACGGATCAAAATTCTTCTCAAAGCTCGACTTAAAACAAGCTTATCACCAACTTGAATTGGAGCCGGAAAGTCGCTTCATTACAACATTTTCTACGCATGAAGGCTTGTTCCGATACAAACGCTTGAACTACGGAACTTGCAGCGCTGCAGAAATTTTTCAAAATGTCTTAGAGAAAAATCTCAGAGACATTCGAGGCGTGAAAAACATTGCTGATGACATAATTATCCATGCCAAAACAAAGAAAGAGCATGATGAGGCCCTTGAGAACTGCCTAAAACGTCTAGCAACACTCAATCTTAAGGTCAAAGGAGAAAAGTGTTGTTTCCTGCAGAAAGAAATTAAATTCTATGGGCTGATATTTACTGCAGAGGGCACCAAGCCAGATCCGGAATGAATCAGTAAACTGGTCAATGTATCCCGTCCCACAAATTCAAGTGAGGTTCGCAGTTTTCTGGGAATGGCAAACACCTGCCATGAATACATTCCGAACTACGCAACAATTACCGCGCCACTTCGAGAACTAACGAAAAAGAACTCTACCTTCGAGTGGAAGGTTCCACAGCAGTTATGGCTTACTATGACACTAACAAACGAAGCCTTGTAATCGTCGATGGTTCACCTCATGGGGTGAGTGCCATTTTGGCACAGAGGGACCAACAAGGTCTGCCGTACAAAATAATCTCCTACGCCAGTTGAGCCCTAAGCTCTGTGGAGAAGAGGTACTCTCAAACTGATATTGAAGGACTTGCCTTGGTTTGGGGCATTGAGCACTTCCGCATGTTCCTACTGGGATCAGAGTTTGACGTCATTACAGACCACCGAGCCTTGGAGGCCATCTTCAACAACCCACGGTCAAACCCTCCTGCCCGCATACAGCGGTGGATGATGAGGCTTCAACTATACAACTTTAGAGTAATCTACCAGAAAGGACTACTGAATGAGGCCGATTACTTAAGCAGACACCCGACTTTGACAACGCAAACGACTCCTCAAAGGTACGCGATTAGTAATTCCAGCAGAATTGCAAGAAAGAGCAACCGCACTCGGACACGTTGGTCATCAAGGCCTTGAGAAAACCAAGAGTCTGTTGCATGAAAAGATCTGGTACCCAAACATGGATAAACTGGTACACGAAATGATTGACAAATGCGTCGCTTGTCAAGCAGTGGGACCAAGCAGCGCTCCTCAACCAATGGAGCTCACACCCACTTCGGACACTCCATGGGAAAGCGTCGCAATAGATTTCTACGGTCCCATACCCCAAACTGGCGAATACCTACTTGTCGTGATAGACACGTACTCAAAGTTCCCAGAGGTCGAAATAGTCAATTCTACTGAAGCAAGAGCGTGCATACCGAAACTTGACAAGATCTTCGCAACCCATGGCATACCAAAGAAACTCAAAACCGATAATGGACCTCTGTTTAACGGACATGAATACGAAAGATATATGAACGTCCTTGGCATTGAATGGCATACAAGCACCCCACACTGGCCCCAAGGAAACGCTAATGCAGAGAGCTTCATGAAACCACTCGGAAAGCTGATGAAAACTGCACAAATCGAGGGAAAAAAATGGAAACAAGAACTCCAACGATTTCTTCTGAGTTACAGGTCTACTCCACATGCTACAACAAAAGTCGCACCATGTGTTCTACTGTTCAATCGAACAATTAGGGGACAGTTACCTGAATTAGTGAGCAGGAAAGTTCTCAACAAACACGCGATTGCAAAGGAGAACATTCAAACAGGGAAACACAAAAACAAAAACTACTACGACAAGCAACACCGAGTGCAAGAATCAGCCATACAAGAGGGTGACACTGTCATTTGTCTACAACAGAAGAAACACAAACTCACGCCCCGGTTCGACCCGGAACCACTCACAGTTACCACAAGAAAATACAACATGGTCACCGCCGAAGCGACCAGTGGCCGAACAGTCACTCGGAATATCTCCCATTTCAAAAAAGTAGAAAGGGAGGACAGTGATGATGAATGCGGTGACTTACAGGCGGAATCCGAACAAGAGGAAAGGGAGACGAGAAAATACGAGAGAATTCGACGACCGATCATGAGATATGGCTATGACTTGTAACACGTGTCCCTGTTCCAATCAGACGCTTAGACAGGCCAAAACAGTTATGACTATGGTTTAAGTCAGTTTTGTTTTCGGTTTTTCTTTTAAAAAAAAAAAAAAGGAGGGGGCGATGTAGTGATTTGATATCCATTGGAATAGTTGGATGACGTCACATCCGATCATGTATATAGGACGTATGATTACCTGATTAAAGATGATTTCACAATCCTACACTACTGCATCATTTTGTGGGAAGCATTCAAATGCTGATTGAAGTACAAGCAATGTGCAAAACAAATATGACAACAAACAAGATAGACATACCGTCAACTAGTAAGGTTTTGTTTAGAGGTTTGTAAGTGAGGATATACATGTAAAAAGCCTTGTTCCATTTTAGTTAGCAATAGTGGTATGTTCTTTAAAATTTATGACCAGAAATTAGCCCATCTATATTAATGCCCTCTTTCTTGAGACTTTAAAATAAATGTGCTCTCTGCCCCCAATAATACAGCTTTTATGACACTTCATATGCAACAATGGACAAAGTTTCCAATTGTTTTCGGTTTTTCTTTTAAAAAAAAAAAAAAAGAGGGGGCGATGTAGTGATTTGATATCCATTGGAATAGTTGGATTACGTCGCATCCGATCATGTATATAGGACGTATGATTACCTGATTAAAGATGATTTCACAATCCTACACTACTGCATCATTTTGTGGGAAGCATTCAAATGCTGATTGAAGTACAAGCAATGTGCAAAACAAATATGACAACAAACAAGATAGACATACCGTCAACTAGTAAGGTTTTGTTTAGAGGTTTGTAAGTGAGGATATACATGTAAAAAGCCTTGTTCCATTTTAGTTAGCAATAGTGGTATGTTCTTTAAAATTTATGACCAGAAATTAGCCCATCTATATTAATGCCCTCTTTCTTGAGACTTTAAAATAAATGTGCTCTCTGCCCCCAATAATACAGCTTTTATGACACTCCATATGCAACAATGGACAAAGTTTCCAATTCATCTGCTTCCTGTTGTCTCACAACACTGATTAGCTTGTATTCCCTGCCCCACCCCTTCCCCTCTTTGTTCCAGTTTCCATCCCTCTTTCTACTGAATTTTTATCCCAGCGCACCCAACCCTCCAGATTGGAACAGACTAATATATTGACCTTTTAGAATTTTTTCCTTTTTTGTTTAAACTTCAGGAGTCAGTTCATGCTAAACTTATTTGTCCAGGAAAAGTGACAGCTATTGCGTGTTCTCCTGATGGTGCGTACTGTGTAGCAGCTTGCGGAGAAAAGATTTACATCTGGCAGGTGTGAACTTCTTAATATCAACATATTGATTCTTCTTACTCACCAATGTACATTTAGTAGACATTGGGAGAATTGTATCTAATTATCAAAACAATTTCCATGCTGCTCTTGTTTTGAATAGATTAAGCCAATGTTTGTTCAGTGGACGCTATGTATGTAAATAGTAGTAATTTTGTGGAGCCTTGGAAATCAGATTCAAAACCCTTAAATTAACAATCGTACTTACCGGTATTTCATGAGTGCCTAGTGTCAAGTGATTGCCGATAATAGTAATAATAATGATGATGATATTTAGTGCTGATGGTGACAATGATGATGAGATCTTACGAAAAAGTTATGATTTATCTCTTTCTCTAAAGGTTGCAAGTGGTAATCTCCTAGCTTTGCTGTCACGGCATTTTCAGCGTGTTTCATGTTTAAAATTCATAGACGATGGCTCTCATTTTGTGTCATCTGGTGAAGATAACCTTGTGTTAGTGTGGAAGATGGCAAGGTATGGAAATGCTTGAAGTATTGTTCTCTTTATAGTAAAATTACTTTACATGTCATTGTCATACATTTGTATTCATGACATGTATCATGTGATACATTTTTATGACATGTATTTGAAGAGCATTTAATAACTACAACAGAATTTGACTGTTGTTTTTGTTTTCAGGATTTTGTCTCTTTCACCAAGCAGTACGAGTGTAGGAATGGTTGATGTAAACTTGAGTCCTCGATATACTTGGTCAGACCATGCACTTCCAGTCACTGATGTACATTGTGGTTGCGGCGGCATGAGGGGTCATGTCGTCACTTCTTCTGTTGATCAAACATGCAAGGTATGCAACTAAAAATAATATGAATTAAATAAAAAAATTAGGAAATGGCTTCATCTAAGTGTCAACAGTATCTAGCACAGAGTACTGAAAAACATTATTATTGGCGTCACCATCCCAATGTAATATTGTTGCTCCAAACTATTTATTTATTATAGTTTAATTTAATTGACATGACAATCCTTAACTATTAAGTGAGGATTTGTTTTTTCAAAATGTTGTCCTACAGAATGCAAATTTTTGTTTAAAGTCCATAACTGTCATAAATTTATCATAGTTAGAAAAAATACCTTTGTAAGTGTCTTACTGAATTTTTTTTTTTTTTTTTTTTTCAGTTGTATGACTTGAGTTCTGGAGAGCTTTTATGCTCCTTTGTGTTTGATGTTGGAGTTAAATCTGTCACTATGGATTATGCAGAACAAAATTTGTTTGCTGGATGTGCTGATGCCAATATTTATCTAGTGGAACTTTCTAGACGGGTATGAGCTTTTAACTTGTCTTCTCTAGACTAGAAGTTTTCTGCCTTGGTCACTATTATTATATTTTTTTTTTCAGTCTTTTTGTTAATAAAAAGATTATAATCTATCATTAATGAATATCATGAATCTTTAGGGTACGAAGAGTAATGTTCATACAGAGAAGGAAGGAGCATGTATCTTCAGTGGACATAGGTATATTCTTTGATTCTTCTTTAAGTGCCAAAATGCAGTATCCACTTTTTTGTGGCAAAAAAAAGAAACAAAGTACTGCTGGACAGTTTCTTTCTTTAAATGGTCACTCTTTAGGATTACATACACAAAACATAACTTAAAATGAAGAAGCTGTCCACCAGTGCAGTCAGCTGTCCGGTCAGTGAGCCAACCAGTTAGTTTGTCAATCAGTTAGTTGGTCAGAAAGACAAACAGATGGATAGACAGGCGGTCAGGTAGGTTGGTGGACAAGCAGTCAGACAGCTAAGTAGTCATTCATTCACTGGTAAGGTATCCTGTTGTTAAGGTGCAATAATGGGATTGTTATTCTTTTGCTAAAATGTTACAAATGTTTGACTATGTATTATTTATCATTTGTTTTAGCAAACAAGTGAACAGTGTGGCAGTGACCATGGATGGTTTCCTTCTGCTGTCGGGTTCTGAAGACCAGACTGCTCGTGTTTGGCACATTCACAGCAGGCAGTGTCTCCAAGTGCTGAATCACAGAGGTATTAAAAGATTGTGTGCAGGATGATGGGGGATGATGTGGGGGGCAGGGTCGTGGTTCAGGCAGTAACCTTTGATCATAGCAAATCAGCCTGACATGCGTGCTTTGTACGTTGCAAAACATTGTTGCTTTTTTCTTCTCTCAAACCTTTTGGTTTCATGAGGAGAAAGACAGATGTTTTTTTTTTACATGTATTTGGCTATGACCTATGATTTTGTCCATTTCAGAGATACTTGATTGTTGCTTACTTATCTCTGAAAAATGTGTGGTTACACCCAATTTTCTGTTTGGATTCCAGTCGCCCTTGGTAAGATCTGCTCTTCCCGTATAACCATGGCACCTTAACTTTGATCATTTTATTGGACATTTTACAGCTGCGGTGACAAATGCTCAAATCATATCCAAACCTCTCTACCTTGATGATGCTCCACCAAAGTCTTCTCTTCCAACAATTCAGCCATTCAAAAGACACTTGCATGTACCCAAACAGCCACGTGATCATCACATAACTCGCCACTCAGATTCAGCTGATGATGATTCGCACTCGGATGGTATTCCTGTAGCAATGCGAGGAAAATTAACTGAGGTATGTTTGAGTCTCTGCCAAGTTCACTTTTTTAGCTCACCTAACTAATTAGGTAACGTAAACCGTTTGTACGCCTAAGGATTTTAAACATTTAAGGCCTTAAGGAATTTGTTTAGTAGCGGCCGGACCAAGGACTGTCTTTTAACCTGAAAAGTATTCTTTTTTCGTCCAACTAGGAAGACAGTTTTGAACATGCAGAGGAGAACCGTACGGTTACAGTGCGGCAGATTCTTCGCGAGGTAAAGTACAGTTTGTCTTGCGTTTAACACCATGTCAGGAACAACAAAGCTGGTCAGAAAACTGTTGTGAAATTTGTAGCATCCCACGGGCGTATGCAGAAATTTTCGGAAAATCTTAGCAACGTAGTCGCGCGTCTTCGGAAATTTTCGGGAAAGTTTGAAAAATGAAATGCACCATTCAATTAACATGAAGCTGCAGCAGTTAAAGAATCAGCTGCTTTCTTATGGTTTATGGATGAAATCCTGGACTGAGCTGTCGCTACTGTTTATCGCACTGTTTAAACTTGTGCATTTGTTGTTGAAATCGTTAATACTGACCATTCAAATGAAAGCTATGGGATAGTTCTTACCAGTTCCTGCAGTGTTGTGCTGTACAAGGTCGTTCTAACGTTGGAGTCCGTGGGGTTAGTGCTAAAGTTGGACCATTCAAAGAAAGGCTGACGTGTTTCTGCTACTTTTTGAAGAATTTGTTGTTGTTGTTGTTGTTGTTGTTGATGATGATGATGATGATGATGATGATGATGATGATGATGATGATGATGATGATGATGATGATGATGTTTTTGACCCTTCCTAGCTTGGGAGAATGACAAGCATAGGTCCGTATGGCGTACTTACTGTTGTGTTTTCTCGTATAGGAAGCAAAGATGGAAGATCAAGGAACTGTAACTGGACAGAAGCGACAGCTCTCTCGGCGAGAACTGGAGGAAGAATTACAAAATGTGAAAAGAGTGAACCAAACATTTTATAGATTTGCCGTGGAAGAGTTAATGAAAGAAGTGAACGAGGCTACTGAGAAGGATACCACGTGAACATTTCTTGAAATCTGAAGTCTGCGGGTGAAATCCTAAAGTGTGACCATTCAAGTGAATGCCGCTGAGCAGTACTTTCCTGTGGTGCTGTTTATTATGCTGTACAATGTGGTTCTAACGTTTGAGTCTGTGGATGAAATCCTAAACTGTGACCATTCAAATGAAAGCTACTGAGCAGTACTTTCCTGTGGTGCCATTTATTATGCTGTACAAGGTGGTTCTAACGTTTGAGTCTGTGGATGAAATCCTAAACTGTGACCATTCAAGTGAAAGCCACTGAGCAGTTCTTTCCTGTGGTGCTGGCTCACCACACATGGACACGCGTATCCACAGCTCATAACCTTTCTACCGACAATCAATACTGCGTTAAAATTCAGATAACAAGAAAATAACCCACATGTAACGACGTTTTGACGCCGGGCGCATAGTGACACTTGCACTGTATGTATCAAAGGAAGCGCATGGTATGATGGGAAGTAGAGTGCGTATAACGAAGTTAGAACGCAATGGATTTGTGTATGGACCACACATAAAAGGATAATTTAAATGCCTCAATATAAATGCAAAAGTACTGCATATAATGACGTGACATCAAAATACAAAACTGAATGCGAGGCTGGCACTACGGCAAAGGGCAGATTTATTAGTGGCCAATATTTCGACTAATAGAATTAGTCTTCCTCAGGGCCAGAGCTATACTGAAGGAAAATATAGTAACGGCTCCTTAAATTAAAGTTTGAAAAATACATGGAAAAAAATGATTGGCTAATACATGATATGAAGACAGCGTACTTGTAAATATGAGATAACAAAAATATAGAAGTGTATAATCAAGGTTCAGCGTTCGTTTTTCCTGTTAATGCCTTCTGGAGATAACGTTTTCCCTCCATAAATTAGAAAAGCCTCGCGTGCCTTACGGCGGGAGGCATTGATGGTGGGTTGTAGTTCGAGAATGTTCAAGTGACGCCTGACACGAGGTCTTTCACAAGAGAGATCCGGCAAAATTACCCGCAAGTTTAATTCCTGCGTTGTGTGGACCTCTGCATTCAAAAGTTTTTCGTCGTGACTTCTGCATATAAAACACATCGAAAGACATATGACAATGTTGGCGTTCCATAGTAAAAAGCCACTATATGCCCCGTGCGCGCGCTTAATGACTTTGTTAACGAAAGTTGGTTTTGTATTAATAACTAAGAGCAGTTTTCAACTGAGCGTCGAGAGTAATTCTCGTTTGCTTTGGTTTTGCTTTACTGCGCTCTGTGATTAGTTGGCAAAACTTTTGCCACTTGACCCAACCGATGGAAAGGCAAAATCAGAACCAATCGTGACTTAAATCACACACTTTTTTCCGCGCTTAGCGTCATGACTGGACTTGCAATTCTGATTGGTTCATTATGTTGTTTATGCTTGTTGTTATCGACCAGAGTAATTTCTTCTATTTGGGTTTCATGTCACTCAATTGATAACTGTTCTATAAAGTCTGCCTTGTTAGGCTTAACAAATTGCAGAATGTTCTCTGCCTGACGTCATCTTTGTTGCGTCATAAAAAATGTTCTTATGCATGCTGTGATGCTGTCTTCCGCTTTTAAATTGAAATGGGAAACGGATGTTCTTGTGGTAAAAATTTAATTCATCCCAGTGTAGCACCTAACTTACCGTCAGCGAAATTTAAAAGTAAAGCGAAACGAATCAACGAGAAAAAAGAGGAAGAGAAAAATGACTGTAAATCAACCGAGACGCAGCAAGACACCTTTAAAGAAGCCGTGAAAAACAGCGTTGATATCGATCCATGTGAAGATGATGAAACAGCTATTGAAATAGTCAAAGAATACAAAGTTTTGCCTCCAATTCGCAACAAATCGATAGCTGTACCGCACATCTCTTATAAACCAGACAGAGTTTGGGGAGGAAGCGTGAATTCATATTTAGACGCAACTAAAAGAAATTCGATTATCGACGAGCATCTTATCACAGGTGGGTAACGGTGCATTTTTTTACAAATCTTTTGATTATTAAAACGACCAAAGTGAGTCTTTTGGGGAAATAACAGCATGATAAGTTTTTGCATCAAGTGGACACTCGGAAAAAAATCCGAGCTCCAGATGGGATTTGAACCCACGAGTCTCCGTGATCTACTGAGCTACTGAAGACTGACTAAAACGACTGGTAAATGCAATGGAATATGGGACAAGCGGACCGCATATCACGGATACACAATACTGGCATAGGTTGGTCCTTAATTGTAGTTCTATGATGATGATGGGATTAATAATGGACACTCTTAAATGAGAACAGGTTATTTAGCAAAATTTGTGTAGTGGAAAGGAGAGAGAACATTTAAAAAAAAAATGACCACTCCGTCGTATCACAACTTTCCGCGCTAAATCAGTGTGTCTGCCTCAGAAATGTTACTCACAACATTTCAAGTAGAAAGATGAAATAGTGTCCAGTGCGCACACAGGTTTAAACCTTCCTTTGTTCAATTACACGAAATATGTCATGTGACCCAGGGGCCGAAGTTGGAGGGCTTGCAATTTTGCTTAGAAACAACTGCTGCGCACCACAAATTTCTCCGTGCGTTCACCCTCGCTGTTTTGACCATATTTGACTAGGACCTTTCGCATCCCTGAGCCTTCTTGGCGTGCGTTTCTCAAAACGTCCGAAAAGTTCGCGGGTCTTTTATCACAAAGGCTGACCAAAAAGTCGTAGGCACTGGGAACGAGGAAGGTTCAAGGCTGATTACATTCAGATGGGTGACAATAAAAGAATGATGTACATCTGAACTTGTTTACAGGCAAGAGAAGGCAATGCCGAAAAGGTAGTTGTTCCTTAACGCGTCACAAACTTAGAAGAGAAAGCGAATCTGGTGCGTTGATCAGCTGGGAGGAGGAAGTTATCGAGTTGGCTGAGGTGGATGAGCCAAAAAGTAAGCTAGAAAAGGCCGGCAGCTTTGGAAAATAGACGGCGTAGTTTTAAAAGAAATTCAAAAGTGGTAAGTAACATACCGCGCGGATAGAGCCTTGTTTTATTTCATGGTCTTTCATTTATCTGCTCTAGTTTTTGATTTTGTGGGAGAAACTTCTATCGTTTCAAACCAAAGCTATGCTGTTTGTAAGTTCTATTGTTCAAGATCAAGGTTGTTCAAAGTTTGAGTCGGTGGATAACATCCTAACAAATGACCATATAAATTAATGAAAACTATTGGAAAGTATTTTGATTTTAAAGCTGTTTATTTCACGATACTACTTTTTTTTTTCTTATTTCGCTATTTTCTTCTTTGAAAGGGTTGCATAAAAGTTCCAGTTACCAAAACAGAGGCGATGGCTTCCACTTATGATTAAACTAACCGCTTGGACATTTTCTTTTACAGCTATCTCATGCAATTTTACATTCTTGCTGACATTAGCTAGGAAAAATTTCCCACCTTCTAAGAAAACAAACAAATATTCTGCAACTCAATTGCACCCTGTCAACAAAATTTCCTGTCATGGAGACTTAAATATTCTAGCTATAGAAAAAAAATTTCATACTCACTTGTTTCTTTCTTCCCTGAAAAAGTGAAGACTTTTTCACGTCTGTCTTACGATATCAGTTACATCCATATTGTAGGACACTCGCTTGGCTTAGCAGAGAGGCACCAGGAATCTTTGTAGCTCTTCTTTATTCTTTAAGGACTGGTTCTTCACTTCATCAATTATACACAAATTTACTCTAATCTGCCTCTATTCTACATATTATCTACGAGTATCACTCAAATCACACCTAGTAGTGTGCTGTAAACATATCTACGACTGTAATTCAGCCAAGGCCAGATGGTCCCAACCAGAGATAAGAATTGGTTTTGCCAAAATATACCAACAGGAAAAAACAACGCAACTGTTCTCAGAAAATAGCTAGAAAGGGAAACCAATCAGGCTGACAAAATCCTTATGTATTTTGCCTTGATTTCAGCCTTCGAGGAGGCCCAAGCCAAGGTTTAAGGAAGTAGGCAAACCTGCACAACTGGGACGAAAATTTCATTTTCCATCTTTTTGCATTTTCGTGTAGAATATGACCTTCTTACTCATGTTACCAAATTTCAATCCTTTACGGCGATTGGAAGTATTTTTTTTTTTAGCTTTTTATTCGAGATTTCACGGCCGCCATTACTTGGCCTTGTTCCGGAAGTTAAGGCTCAAATTACAGGAAGTGACGTCATTGGCTCAACACGAAAATATCCACATGGCTAATTTTCACATGGATTCTACTTCATAAACTGTATTCTACTGTTATTTAGTTCGCAACAGCAGAATACAGTTTATGAAGTAGAATCCATGTGAAAATTAGCCATGTGGAATTTTTCGTGTTGAGCCAATGACGTCACTTCCTGTAATTTGAGTCTTAACTTCCGGAACAAGGCCAAGTAATGGCGGCCGTGAAATCTCGAATAAAAAGCTAAAAAAAAAATACTTCCAATCGCCGTAAAGGATTGAAATTTGGTAACATGAGTAAGAAGGTCATATTCTACACGAAAATGCAAAAAGATGGAAAATGAAATTTTCGTCCCAGGGGCACTTATAATCTTTGAACAACAGGAAAATGTTAAATAATCTGAAAAATATCCATCAAAACTACCGAAAGGAAATAACAACTGTATTCTAAAATTAATGTCGAAAACACACTCTTACATTAGTTTCACAACATGCCCCCCTTGTTAATTTAGGCATCTTCCCCGATGCATCAAGCTAGTGTAACAGATAAAAACAGCAAAAATACGCAGCAATGTAGTAGTGAAAATCACGAAAGGCTATCAAAATAACCAAAATTACCAAAATTACCAAAATTTAAGAACTTTTCCCAAACTTTTACCGAAAGGAAATGGCAACTGTATTCTAAAATGGACATTTTTAAATTTTCGTTTTTTCCAAGAACTACAGCGGACTGGAACTGCCTTCCTTAGGCCATTGTTTCATCAACTTTCTTAGAAATGTTTAAATATAGGTTATCAGCTTTTCTTAAATAATAGTTAAATACAACTCACGTAGTTTTCCCTATTTAATTTTTATATCATTATTTTATATTTTAATATATCTGTATTTTATTCATTTACTTACCTTATTTATTTATTTATTTATTTATTTACTTATTTATTTATCTATTTTTTTTTTATTTTTACGGTTGGTGTGATATCTTAACGATTTTGCCGACCTAATATATGTAAATAAGTAAATGTAAATTAAAGTCGAAAACACACATTAGCTTCATAACAATATATTATCAGTTATTTACATGTAACGTATATCAGTTTCTACTTTTGTTACTCAGATACCAGTTTCTTCAGATTGAAGGAAGATGTTCCACGAGAGGTAGAAATAATGTAATTTGAGGGCTGTGTTAGTTCGATCCACGACGGACCACGACACCTGTTAAGCCGCCCAAGTTCCTGGAATTATTTAGAAGCAGTTTTGGCCTAAAATTATTTTAGTTGATTATGCTATAAAGATATGATCGTGTTTCTAATAAATTCATACTTTTTGATAGCTTATTGGTTTTCCCGGCTTTTTTTAATACCCACTTAAAGGAAGTTTTTCATCTACTAATAATACGTGCGGCTCGAAAGGGTATGGCTTCTGAGCTGTTTTAAAGTACTCAATTTTTGGAAAATCCTCCCGTTCGACGTCTTCGACGATCTTTTGAAAAAAAAAAAAAGAAGGCTAGTCTACGACAAAGACCATCTTGTTTAAGTCTCTCATAAGCATCTTGCTACAAAACTTAGATTTACGAGAAAGCGAGCATAAAGTTCTTGGATCTCCTTTCGCCTCCCTCCTCCTGTGAGGCTTCTCTCACGGGTAATAATTGAGCGGAGACTGAAGAGAAGCATTCTCGTCCCCAGAGCCCCAACTTTTTTTTTTTATTAATGAACGAGTGGCTCTGGGTCCATCCAAAAATATCTTTTTTTTTTTTATTGGCTGTAGAAAACCTGATGCCCTATGAGGTGAAAAATGCTACGCTTCTGTGCATTTGTCTTTATTTACCAATACTGAGCAATAATTATAATAATACTGAGCAAGCGCAATGGTAATTTATCACACTGAGCGTACGCTACCAGATGTCGTGAAATTCACGACATCCGGTAACAGCTGGTACCAGGGCCTACCATCCAACCGCTGACCAAAAGATCGTAGGCTCTGGGAACGAGGATGGAAGAGAAGCGGCTTGAAGAAGCCTCTGTGGAGGACTTGCGTGAAACTCTAAGAAGTGGGCCTTCTCGTAAGCCAGTCTTCTAAACTGTGTGCAGTCTTTTTTTTCTCTGGCGGAAGCACTGATCCTTTGTAACACGGAAGGATCACGGGACGGAGAATTGGTTTCATTGAGAGGAGATAAGTGTAGCGCTTGAGAATCTGTGATTGTGCTCCCGCAAATAAACACTTGAAGGATTTTAAGTAAAAAAGTGGACTTCCATTGTTCTGTAATGCTCTCGATGTCACTGACGACTTGAGGCACTATGATCATCTTGTTTTTTAGCTAATAAAGGGAAATCGTCTTGTCCAGTGTTCGGGTCGAATGCGGTATTCCTCCTACATCGCCTTTCAATTGCTATCGACGATAGAAAAATGATAACACTTAGGAGATTAATAATCAATATTGCTAGAAAGAGATTTCTCTCAATTTGATCAGCAAGAAACAGCACTAGCAAGACTGGCAGGTCAATTAAGACTCGATAGCTTAAAGAGATGGGCACAAGGCAGCGGTTAACATTGTTAGCGCAGAGTACGTGATATAAGCCGTGAATTGAGAGCAGGTAAAGGAATATGGACAAATATCTATGAGGGGTGATCTCCGCCAAAATTATGTTTCAAATTGTGTTATACAGATCTCCAATTTTTCTTATTGGCAATCAAATTCTTTTCTAACGAGAATGGAGCGGTAATTGACATATCACAAAAGAAATTGAAGAAACAGAACAGAATTTAAGACACGCGAAGTGAAATAAAGACATTAAAACAGAAATTGAAGCAACAGAACAGAAATTACAACACAATTAACAACCGATCCAATTTCTGTTCTGTTGCTTCAATTTCTGTTCTGATGGGGGTGTGGCTCAAACGGGGAACCGAGCAGAACCTGGGTAAGAACTAGTTTTACATTATAATTTATGAAAATACATCCGATTACTAAGTTGCCGCGCTGCCGCGTATAGAAAATTATTTCCTTGTTTGAAATGGCCACTCGAGAGGAAAGCACCTGCGAGGGAGGACTTTCAGCTCGATGTATCTCCTTGTTAGAGGAGGTTAAAGAAGTTATCGAGGGTTGGAGCAACACAGCGACCAACACCACAATGAATGGCGATGAGACATTAGCCCGGAGTCATGTACGCGTAGTCATAGCTAGTCATGTACTGTTAGAACAAATGAGATCACAAGTACGTGAGAATAAACAGAGTGAATCTTACCCTTGTGTCTTATCAGACTCCTTAGAAGTAAGGGGAAAAGGGAAAGCAAACCACAGAGTTAACAAAACGGCCAAAAACCGAAAAAGAAAAGAGCGGAGAAAAATCAAAGACAAAAAGCACTTTTGTAACGCCATTGAGTCACGCAAACAGCATGTCAAAAACCTGTCAAATGAACAACTGACAGATGAGCAAATTACTTTACTATCGCGTGGTCTTAAGTTTATCCCAACACCCGTGACAAAAGAAAATCTTATCAGGCGCAAACTTCTCGCGGATTTTGATCAATTTGCGAGACGAATGCGACTAGACCCGACTACAGTATATTTTTCACGGAGAAGAAAGCGAACCTCATCCTTTCCACGTTAAGTCAGACTGGAAACCACCAGTCCAGCCATCAGTAGCTCTAGAGACCTTCCTAGAGGAGGTCAAATTTGAGCTCGCAAGTATAGAATTTGACAAGCCAAAAGATAATATATCTAGGGGAGAGCACCAAGCTCTCAAAGAGCTATCGCGTAACAAAAGCATTATTCTTAAAAAATCTGATAAGGGGAGCACAACCGTATTGATAAGCAGACAAGACAAACTTAACGAGGGTCAAGTTCTACTAATGATTTAAATAACTACCTACCCCTAGACAAACCAATGGCTGAAACTACAGCCAAAAAAGCTCAACAACCTATTAAATCACTGCTTTCAGAAGGCCACATTGACGAAATGACGGCTAAATGGCTCTCTCTTACACCTGATACTCCGCGAATTCCAGTGTTTTACACACTCACTAAGATTCACAAACCGACACTTGTCGGAAGACCTATTATCCCAGGGTGTTCCGGCCCTACAGAACGGATCTCAGCATTTGTTGACCACCTTATTCAGCCAATAGCACAACAACAAGCTTCGTATCTTAAAGATACGACAGACTTTATTAACTTCATCGAGAAGATTAAACTGCCTAAAAGTGCTATACTTGTTTCAATGGACGACAGAAGCCTATACACGAACATACCACAAGAGGGTATTACCACTGTATGCAATGGATACGAAGAATTTCACCAAGGAAACCCTCCAGTTCCTACCAGGTTTTTAAGCGAGATGCTTAGTCTGATCCTACAAGAAAACTCGTTTCAATTTAACGGGAAAGATTATCTTCAAACCCATGGAACAGCCATGGGCACGAAAATGGCCGTAACCTTTGCTAACACCTTCATGGCCAAAATAGAAAAAGAAATACTCAGAGAGAGCAGCATTAAGCCTATCTTTTGGAAAAGGTTTATCGATGACGTCATATCAGTATGGGATACAAGCAGAAACAAAATAGAAGAATTCCTTCTAAAAGCAATTCCATCCCACAATCAAATTCACGGCTGAAATCTCAGAAACAGAAACTACATTCTTGGACACGATAGTGTACAAAGGTGTCAGACTCAACAAGGATTCTATCCTTGACGTGCGAACAAACTTCAAGCCTACAGAGACCTTCCAATACACGAATTTCTATTCTTGCCACCCACCAGGCGTCACGAAAGGTTTTATCAAAGGAGAAGCGTTATTCTAAGAACAAATTCCTCTGATAACACTTTTCAAGAGAATATGAGGAATTTTGCAACACGCCTCAAGAATAGAGATTACCCAGCTACAACTGTAGAAAAACATCTCTCGGAGGTCATTTTCACTGACAGAAAGAAAGCACTGGAACAGAGAAACAAAAATGCACGTAAGAAAATACTGCCCTTTGTAACGCAATACCACCCTGCGTTACCCAACCTCAAGAACATACTTATGGGGAAATGGCACCTTATACACAATCAACCATATCTGAGAAATATATTTAAGGAGCCTCCCCTCATTTCATATCGCAAAGGAAAATCCCTAAAAGACACCCTTGTAAGAGCTAAGCTATAAAGGCTTTAAGACCAATCTATATGCGAACTGCAGGAGTCGTGTAGGCCCGTCAACACTTTTAAATCCCAACGAATCTGCGTATCTGTTCACAACATCGAGTAGCCAGTCAGGACGAAACAAAGCTCTTTCAGTCATAGAAGCTTGTAGATCTCTCAATACTTCTCCCACAACATCTAGAATACTTCGCCGAAATACATTCTCATCAGCGGCCATCTTGGAATCGGAAAAAATTTCTTTACGCGGGAAGATCATCGAATAGATTTTCATAAATTATAATGTAGAACTAGTTCTTACCCAGGTTCTGCTCGGTTCCCCGTTTGAGCCACACCCCCATCAGAACAGAAATTGAAGCAACAGAACAGAAATTGGATCGGTTGTTAATTGTGTTGTAATTTCTGTTCTGTTGCTTCAATTTCTGTTTTAATGTCTTTATTTCACTTCGCGTGTCTTAAATTCTGTTCTGTTTCTTCAATTTCTTTTGTGATATATCAATTACCGCTCCAATCTCGTTAGAAAAGAATTTGATTGCCAATAAGAAAAATTGGAGATTCTGCATAACACAATTTGAAACATAATTTTGGCGGAGATCACCCCTCATAAATATCCGCTGGCAAATCCCTCAAATTGATCGAGGTTGAATATTATTTGAGCAAAATCTGGCCTCACCACGAAGACGTACCAAAAGATCACTTGAATTACGCCAAGAATGAAAGCCACCAAGATCAAGACCCCCGATTTAAGTCCACGGCAGTCTCGTATTGATTCGAGTAATTCTTTGAAAAAGGCTCGAAACAAAGGCTCTTCCGTCTCACAGTACCAAGTCACTAGGGTGCTCAAAGAGAGGGACGAATCGAGAGTCATGAAAATCAGTGCAAATGCTAGAGGTAACATATCTCTAAAGATCAGCATCAGACCAGTGGCCGGTACCCAGAGCAGACGGCTAAGGATTGAGGCTGATATGGTACCCATCCGGTATATTTTATGATCGCAACGAGCCAATACGACGAATATCAAACCAACATCAACAATTCCGAGTCCCACTAATCGTATGAATCCTTGGGAGTGTCCTCGGTAGTCCAGTTGCAGTATGATGTTATATAACTGTGGGGCGGCTAGAAAGGAGAAGCCACCGATACAGTAAGCAACCAGGGAAGACCACTGCATGAACTTCTCTGTCCTCGTCATCGGCTCTCGTCGAGGAATGGAGAACATGAGCTTGAACCAGTGATGCAACATCGCCAAACATGTGTTTGATTTGAGCTTGATTCGTGACTGTATTAAATGGAAAAAATATCGTAATTAAGCTGATGACATAGAGGTACCGAACAGCTGAAGTCACCCTATTCTGCAAAACAATACTGCTATTTTCCATTAAAAATTTGTGAAATGATGAATATGGTCAAATCACATAAATACCAGGTCTTGAAAACGACTGTTGCAATTGGTCGTCGGACTGAGAAACAAGGAATAAAGTGTTCTCTGAAACTACAGTGTGTGTAGTGTGAGGAAACGCCCAAATCTGTCCGGTAACAATAAGAGTTTGTTTTTCTTGTTAAAGGAGAATTGCCGGGGAAGATCTGCTGTGTCTTGGTCAAAACTGCCCAAAATATCTGACAAGCAGCCTTTGCTCAAACATGAAATAGCTCTTCAGTAGGGCCCCGGGACGAAAATGTCAGGTGATTTCAATTCTCGATTGACCAGTTCGTTTCAGCGCTTTTCGTAGTACTAAAGAGAAGAAATTTAAGGGGGCTCTATACCATTTCTTCAGTTTTCGCTAGTAGTGATATATATTTTTCTTGGTGTTCTGGTTCTTTCAGCCCTGTGAAAATATCTGGGTTCAAACATAGTTTCGAGTACCTAAGTCCTTATGCTTTGCTAAAAACACCCTTACAACTGGTAAACCCCGTTTCCATGGCAACCAGCGGATGATACATATGTTGATTCCTTCACTCCCAGCTAGTTTCAAAACGGGTTTGTCCGAATTTTGCGAGGTAAAATTTCGCTATTTTTTGTGTAAAGAAGAGAGAAACTCCAAAGTATCTCCTCGTAAAGTCAAAACAAATTCTGTTCATACGTTTGGCCAATTTTCGTTTTTACCATTTATTGGAGTTGTTCACGTATAATTCTCCCTAAGATTTTTTTGGAGTACAAATACCAGCTAAATCCTAATATTGAGCCAATTTTCAGAAAAATTCACAGTGCAAAACTCGTTAAAATAGCCTTAGTTTTCAGGCTAAAACTGGCCTTGTTTCTCGCGCCAGCATAATGAAAATTCACGTATCCGCAAGAAAGACACACGCCACGCAATGTCACGCGCAATTCAAGGTTGATGAATGTGGAGACAGTTTACTTAAATGAGAAAGAAAAGAGAGCCTGAAAAAAATTCAGGCTTGAACGAGACTCGAACCCATGACCTCTGAAATACCGGTGCAGTGCTCTACCAACTGAGTAATCTCGTACCCAGATCTCCCACGGTTCGACATTCCCGAGATCGGGGTACGAGATTACCAACTGAGCTATCAAGCCAACTGGGAGCTGGTCATATTGTTAGTTCGTAATATACCGGCATCTGCACCGGCATCGCAAGGGTTACGGGTTCGAATCCCGTTTAAGCCTGAATTTTTTTCATGCAGGCTTTCTTTTTGAAACTGCTTAAGTTGCGTAGTAACTGCGAGGATCTTTCTTCTATTTGATCTTTCATCCGCAGTTCAAAATATTTGTTTCAAACAGGCTTCAAATATTTACAATTATTTATTCATCTTTCACGGGTATATTACGAACTTACAATATGACCAGCTCCCAGTTGACTTGATAGCTCAGTTGGTAGAGCACTGCACCGACATCGCAACGGTTATGGGTTCGAATCCCGTTCAAGCCTGAATTTTTTTCAGGCTTTCTTTTCGCAACTGCTTAAGTTGCGTAGTAACAGCGAGGATCTTTCTTCCTTTTGACAGTTGACTGTTTAACTTGTTTATTCCATCTTCATGCCAACCAACCAATGCGAGAAAAATGCAGTGTTACAGTACAAAATCCAAAACCAAGTGTTTTCGAGCGAGCACGTGTGTTCCGTAAAACCTAAAAAACCCTTTTTCCAAATTTGGTCATAAAATCTGAACACGTAATGCAAACTGGGCAGTTTACAACACGAAGCACGAAGGAAAAAAACATGTCAGCCGACGTGGCAGCATTAAAAAGAGGGAAAGGGGGAAAATTTACCTTCACTGCACAGTTTAAAAAACTACTACACGACGTGAAACGATTAGACGGGTTAAGGTTGCAAGCCGAAAGTCTAGGAAAAGGCGTTGATATCTGCGGAACATTTGCGCCAAGAGACTTGACCCTCGATATAACAAAATAATTGAAATGTAATACTTTATGTAGTCTATTAGTCATACCAAGTCACTTTTAATCTTTTTTAAGTTTTGATAATAAACAAGAAAGTCTTACCTTACAAGAGAGCAACTTTATTGTTCACCAATCTTGTGTACAATCGCCTCCTTTTGTCTTTTTCTTCAATACTGAGGAGGAGAAAAGCAGGATCTGCCTGAAATGCGTCAACTCTTTGAAGCTGTCGCAGCCCGAACTTCTGGACTAGTCAATCTTGTTTTCTCTCGTTAAACTGGTTTTTCCAGTGCGAGCATCCGTTTAGTGATAAAACCGATGGTTGTGATTGAGCCCGCTGAACCATGAAAAATCAAGGTGGCGGCGAGATCTGCTCGAAGCCAAGCACCAGTTTAATATTCTCGACGAGATTCTTCTTAATATAATTGGTATGTTCCACGTATTGCATGGTTTGTCAATACAGCAGTCAACTGCCTTAAAGTTCTTTGTTTCTGGCTCAGATACGTTCGTCTCTCTTCCTACCGGACACGGCATATCCTTAATTTATCAACTGGCGATTCCGTTAATGAAACAGTTATCCAAGGGGTCAGATGAACTTTCGTTTCACGTTCCTTCGCACCCAATGTTATTGGTGGTTTCTCCTCTCATTGCCCTGATAAAAGATCAGATGAAAAGCTCGGCTTGAAATGCTGTAAGTTGGAGGACTTCAAATGGCGGCAAGCGCGCGCCAATCAGGCATATTAGACCTGGGTTCGAAACTGTATCCTGGCAACATCCAGCGCATGCTCTTACTCGATTCATACAGAGTTTTTCTCGAGAACGCCAAAATTGAGCAAGCAAAAGAAAGGCTCTGCTAGGGTAGTGTATAATCAGTCTCCACGTATTACCCAAACATTCTAGGTAAATAAATAAGTTTACTTCTCACATTTTCGCCACGCTATTAAACGGCTCGGGCTAAAGATGCATTTTCTTGGCGTCGATAGACTAACAAGAAACAAATTAAAGTTAATAAAGGGCAATGGTTATGAAGCCTGACAAATTTCTTTGTTAAATGTTTTTGTTATTGGTCTTGACAGTGCACAGACGACAATAGATTTTGAAATATGTTGGAGCAACTGACCAATAGAAACGTTCGTGTTAAGATATTCAACTGTAGTGTGAACATTCAAACAAATGATTGTGCACTGTCCTGGCCCTTCCAACATTAATTTGCAGCACCATTGTTTTCATGGCAAAGTTTCATAACCAGTCCCTCAATTAACTATGAACAAATTAAACGTTCAGAGTTTAGACAAAACAATCGAACGAGAACATCGAGCATCGAGTAACCATTGTGAGCTGTGAATCATGGGATAGATATCCCTGTTTTGGTGCCAGTCCTTCTCCGACCTGTCACACAAAAACGTGTCTTTGGAATCTGTCACCACAGCGCCGGACTATTTTGTCTAGATTATAACTCTGATCTCTCAGATGTTCGGCGAGCCCTAGTTTTTTTTTCAATGGATCATTTCCTTTACCCATTATAAAATGAAAAAAAATCTATGGGACGGAAGTTTGATTACTTTCTATTTTTCTGCCCGCCCGCCATCGAATTGCACCCTTTTTTGGCTGTATGACGATCGTGAATGTCTTCTTTAAGGCAGGCGTACACCTGAAAGCCGTTTTCACGCCGCTTAAAATCGGTTAAAGGAAAATAGCTCGTTCGCGTTTCAAGCAATACAAAAACCGTAAGCGTAAAACACAAATCAATGTTTTGGGGTGTTATGTAATTTTTTTCGTGATTTTTAGGTATATTTGGGAGGAGATAGTTTTTCTCAAAAGAATGGTAAAATTTGGAGAAATAAGAAATAGTTAAGATTTGATGTAGTTTAAAAATTAGAATTTGAAGTTAAAAATTGATATATGGACACCCAAACAGTCCCCTGCCAACCTGGTGTGCTCTTGGGCTGGGGCCAACTGTCTGTTGGTGTTCCAAAAATAATTTTCTTTCTTTTATCCCTTCTTTAATCCTCTTAAAATTCCATTCAAATTCACGTTTACCCCCAACTTAAGGTCTAAATTTAATTAAAAGAATGACACCAGTTGAAATAATGTGCGAAACATGCCCCCTTTGATAAAATTTTACTAAAATAGTTTGTCACCTGTTATTCATCTTTAATATTTTAAACTTAAACTATGGAGAACATTTTGAGTTACGAAGGCGCAACTTTTCTAGTCTGAAATGTCAGCCGTCTCCTCCCCCTAACCCACAGGGGGCGCCTCCTGTGGGTTAGGGGGAGGAGACGGCTGACATTTCAGACTACAACTTTTCGAAATCAGGGTATTTTCCCGCACTATATTTCTGAAACGAAATCGGTGACCCCCATTTTTTTTATGTTTTTAAATTTTTTTTTGCATTTCTGGCATCATTATCTTATTAGCTGACCATCGCTAAAATTTGACAAAAAATCTATGGGGTAGAAGAATTTCACGCGAACGTCCTTAAAAAATTGGCCAAGTATCTAAATGAAAAGGAGGACTTCGATTGTTCTATAATACTCTCGATGTCACTGACAACTTGAGGCACTATGATCATCGTGTTTTTTAGCTTATAAAGGGGAATCGTCTTGTCCATTGTTCGTGTCGATTGCGGTATTCTCCCTAGATCGCTTTTCAATTGCTATCGACAATAGAAAAATGATGACACTTAGGAGATTAATAATCAGTATTGCTAGAAAGAGATTTCTCTCAATTTGATCAACAAGAAACAGCACTAGCAAGACTGGCAGGTCAATTAAGACTCGATAGCTTAAAGAGATGGGCACAAGGCAGCGGTTAACATTGTTAGCGCAGAGTACGTGATATAAGCCGTGTATTGGAGTAGGTAAATGAATGTGGACAAATATCTACTGGCAAATCCCTCAAATTGATCGAGGTTGAATATTATTTGAGCAAAATCTGGCCTCACCACGAAGACGTACCAAAAGATCACTTGAATTACACCAAGAATGAAAGCCACCAAGATCGAGCCTCCCGATTTAAGTCCACGGCAGTCTCGTACAAATGAGAGTAATTCTTTGAAAAAGGCGCGAGACGAAGGCTCTTCCGTCTCACAGTACCAAATCACTAGGGTGCTCAAAGAGAGGGACGAATCGAGAGCCATGAAAATCAGTGCAAATGCTAGAGGTAACATATCTCTAAAGATCAGCATCAGACCCTTGGCCGGTACCCAGAGCAGACGGCTAAAGGTTGAGGCTGATATGGTACCCATCCGGTATATTTTATGATCGCAACGAGCCAATACGACGAATATCAAACCAACATCAACAATTCCGAGTCCCACTAATCGTATGAATCCTTCGGAGTGTCCTCGGTAGTCCAGTTGCAGTATGATGTTATATAACTGTGGGGCGGCTAGAAAGGAGAAGCCACCGATACAGTAAGCAACCAGGGAAGACCACTGAATGAACTTCTCTGTCCTCGTCATCGGCTCTCGTCGAGGAATTGAGAACATGAGCTTGAACCAGTGATGCAACATCGCCAAACATGTGTTTGATTTGAGCTTGATTCGCAACTGTAATGGAAAAAATATTGTAATTAAGCTGATGACCTGGAGGTAGGGAACAGCTGAAGTCACCCCATTCTGCAAGACAATATTGCTTTTTCCATTAAAAATGTGTGAAATGATGAATGTGGTCAAATCACATAAATACAAGGTCTTGAAAAGGACTGTTTCAATTGGTCGTCGGACTGAGAAACAAGGAATAAAGTGTTCTCTGGAACTACAGTGTGTGTCGGTGTGAGGAAACACCAAAATCTGTCCCGTAACGATAAGAGTGAAATTGTCGGAGGAGATCGAGATCTGCTGTGTCTTGGTCAAAACTGCACAAAATATCTGACAAGCAGCCTTTGCTCAACTTTGAAATAGCTCTTCAGTAGGGCCCTGAGACGAAAATATCAGGTGATTTCAATTCTAGATTGACCAGTACGTTTCAGCGCTTTTCGTAGTACTAAAGAGAAGAAATCCCGGAAGAAATTTTAAAAATTGGCCATTTATCTTAGGGTTTTTTTTTTCAGTTGCAATTTAATTCCATCCTGGTCATCTGTAACCAAACATGAAATGTAATAATGTTCATTATCCCTTGTATTAGTAGGGTTATTGTTAAGAAAAACGGACCATTATTGTAACTCTTCCTCGATCAATTTATATGTTTAAAAACGTGACGAGGGTCCGAGAGAGAGCTGGGCTGAGTTTTCCATGTCACGCGCCAAGTGGTCACACAACACCGTCGTCATGTTGATTACTTTGTTCGCTGAAGTACGCTGAACTTTTATACAGTTTTAGTTTGCTTGTTTTTGGTTTTCGGATTTCCCTAATGTAAAGTCCTCTCCAAATTCAACCATCACGGTGGCTTTTGGGGATTTTGAGAGTTATAATCGGGGACAAATTTGCGTAATGGTTAAGTTCAGGTGATAAACAAAGAATCAAGATGGCGGTTACATGGACATGTCTCTGGCATGTTTGTATTTTTCAAGGAATGCTTGTTTTTGTCACCTTTGCTGTTAAAAATGGTAAGTAGGTATCAGTAAGCTATATCTTTTAGAAAGTTACCTTATTTCCATCATAATCTGTTCGTGTTTGTAATGTTTTGAAGTCCTTTGATACAGACCAAACTCAAACTGTTTAACCGATTTAGCGCAGTTCATCAGCATTTTTTTTTATCTCGATATGTTTGCTGCTGTGTGTTGACCTCTTGAGGAATATCTGTGTGTATCGATCGTGATCAAGAGATATTAGTTCGAGACTAATCAAAAACCTGGGAGAGATTTCCGCATAGTCCCATACTGCCATACATTAATATTGTTGTTTTACATACATCACTTTACATCACTGTCATACTAACCCTCTTACACGAAGAACGAGCATGAATAGCGTTTGAGTCGCAAAATATGTATAATTGATGTACGTATGAGGCTGTGCGGAAATCTTGCCAAAATTGGATCTGAAAAATTGTAAAGCAACACGTAACATAATTTCTTCCAATCGTCAGGAATCAGGAAACTTAGGTTAAATGTTAACCAATACTTTCTGTTATGAATATATGAAACATATAAACCAAGGCTTTCTGCGAAGCACGATGAAATTAAATAGGTTTTGTTCACTGTTGTTCTAATGTAGATGTGGTGATGGGTTTTAGGGCTCTATATTGGGGCGACAAACTGCAATGTGAACAAGATACAAGAACAATATTTTAAGCTCAAGTTTTGATGGCTAGAATCTCATTACAATTATACTTCAATTTATTTCAAGTTTTCCATTGTTCTGTGCACTAAAATTGATTTCTGAGATATGTAATGTACATGGTCGGTGTACTGTGGGTGAAATGTACTGAGCAGCACTTTCTCATGGTGCTGTTTATTTTAATGCGACAAATGGTTCTAACTTTTTTGTGGATGAAATTCTAAAGTGTGGCCATTCAAATCAAAACCTCTCTTTCCAAAAGCCAGGAATGCTACGGGATCCTTACCTCGATTCTTAGTAAATTATTACCTTGTTCTTGCCGGTGTTTGTCCTGTTTGGGCTTCACTCAGCGAAGCAAGAGGACCAATGTATGCTAAAATAAAACTTACAGGTGTACCATCTTACTGACCACAGTGGCTAGCGGCATGTTGTTCAAGGTCAGCTGGTGCTGTTTAATCATTTACAAAGTGGTTCTAACTTTTGAGTCTGTGGATAAAATCCTAAAGTGTGATTCAAAAGTTAGAAGCCAACCTTGTACAGCATAATAAACAACACCACAGGAAAGTACTGCTTAGTAGCTTTCATTCAGTTGAATGGTCACACGTAAGGATTTTACAATCAAAAGCTAGAAACACCTCATACAGCATAATAAACAGGACCACTTGGAAGTATAGCTCTTACTGTATTTTCTATGTGAATTGTGATACTTAAGGATTTAATTTAATCACCAAACTCGAAAGACGGTGTAGCTAACATTTACCGCTGTAAAATGCATCAACGGAAAGTTCTGCTCTGTAGCTTTCATTTGAATGGTCACTTTATTGTTTCACAGGCCCAAGAAAACGTAGAATTGTTGTCCTCTAGAAGCGGAATGGTCAGGAGATCTAAATTTTCTAAAATAGTGTTTGATTAGAATCGAAGTTTCTAAGCTAACCTTTCTGTGACTTAATCTCAACTTCTTTCTTGAGGAGAATGTAAAATAGATATTTTGTAATCCTTTTTGCTTTCTTACGTCAACCTCAAATCACTTCATCCGTGATGAATATTTTGTAATGTAAAATAATCTTCCAACTGGAAACAGGAAAAATGTCCGGTTTCCAAGTAAATATTTGGTAGGCAAAATTCGAAAAAACTTGAACATAATTTTTTTTTTAGCTGAAATACTTTATTGTTTTTCGTGCCAAAACAAATTGTTCTAGAAATGCCCCCAAAAAGGCGATATCGATCCACCTTGAGCTCTGAAGCAAAGAAACGCATTAAGGGCCTCCGGTGAAAAATATCTTACCTAACTTGGTCATTAGAATGGATAACAGCCTTTTGATAAAACTAAGGCGATAAAATACAGTTTGCGTGTATTTCGAGCTATCGTTTGCTCCTTCTAATTGTTTTAATGGCATGTGAAATCAACCGAAGGTGATCGTTGAGCAGAATAATTTGCATCTTATTGTTTTTTTTATTAATGTCTTTACTGCCTGATAATTGTCATTTATTTTTCACACAGGACTAAATATCAAACAGACCCTATTCTGACTCTCTGGCTGAACAACAACTAGAAAATTAAAACGTTAAGTTTTTTAAAATGACCCTAAAGCTTTCTTCAGTCGGTTCGGTAAATCCTGGAAAGCCGGTTTGTGTGTTTTGGGTTCGAAGGACTAGAAGTTTTACGTGGTAGAAACTGTAAGAGGTTTGTAGAGACAAATGACTCTGGACTCTCAACGCTAATGATAATAATGATCAGCATCAAATTTCTCCTTACAACGTCATTAGTTGATCAAACATTCAGGTCTTGAGAATAAAGGAAGGGATCAGCAAAGGTAAATATGTCTGGATGTTTACACAGATACGGCACAACGTAGCCCTTAGCCGGATAGGTTTCCTGCCGCACAAAATTAGTAGGCGTGCCGATCCGGTTACCTGATCACACTGCTAATTAGGCGAATACGAAAGTTTTCCGTTACCAAGTTCTCTACCTTCGAAATCGGAGCGGTGCTTCAGCGCTCCAGTAGAAAAATTGCGCCATTGTTATAGTATCATGTGTGAACAAAAGGATAATCTGGTATCGTGCCACCACAAAAGCTAGCTGGTGTAGTGTGAACATAGCCTAAGCTATTGATCGTGGACTTGACTTTGTTTTGTTTTTCAGACGGCCCAACACTTGACATGCACCTCACACGACGAGAAGTCACAACTTCGTTCGGTCAGCCAGCAAATCTCGGTTGCTACGCGACTCACTCCAATTCCTCGTCCCTTATCTATTCCTGGACAAAGGACAATGTGACCGTCACGCAATCATCAAACATAAAAGTCTATAACAACACGCTTGTAGTAACTCCAGAGAAACAATCAGACTTTGGAACGTATGAATGTCACGTTAGCAACGGCAGGACTAGTACAAAATACAGTATTTCTTTGCGTCCAGGATGTAATAATACTGGTAAGGAGAAAGACATTAGAACTACAATATACAACTAGAGTCAATAACAGTCCAAATCTTTACTCTCTTTTGGCCTGATTCTCTTGTGTCCTTTCCTTGCCTCTCGTGTGCCTTCGGTGATTCTCACAAATTCTCACATGCCAAAGCATTTTTGTAACATAGGCGTTGGTCGCACGCGTGTGACTAATCACAGAGCATCATTCGTGTCAAACGCTTTTAAGAGTTTGTTCGTTTTTGTGTTTGTGTTTTTTTCAGAAGCGCAAACTTATCCTGGAGTTGTTACTGGATGTGTAAATCTATCAGTGCTGATGCCTGTCCTGGCTGTCATGATGGTATCGCTTCTTTTAAACATTCATTTCTTAGTTCAGTGGAGACGGAGACGTCAATGGCTTCTCCCTGAAGAAGACATTTTGCAGTTACACATGGCCCAGGAACCCTTAGAAGCGAATCATGCAGAGCAAGTGGAAGAAGAAATTGAAGAAAAGGAAAATAAAACGTGCTGCGGTGGATTCAGGAAACGACGAAAACAAAAAGAGGAAATTGATCAGCATATCGTGGAACATGAAAAACATCACATAGGCGAGAAAATTGAAATGCGGGAAAACTTAGACGTTGCACGCACACAAGACAGTTCACAAGCACAAGATAGTCCACGCACCCTAGACACCCCACGATCATCAGACACCACGAGCGACAAAGAGATACCACGTTTGGAAGACATCCTTCGTGTGCCAGAAATCAGTCCGATCGCGAAAGACAAGTCATACGCAGACAGTCCACGCACAATGGAAAGTCCGCGCGGGTTAGACAGTTCGCTTGCATTAGACAGTCCGCGCTCGTTAGACAGCCCGCGAGTACAAGAGATTCCACGTTTGGAAGACATTCTCCGCGTTCAGGAAGACAGCCCGGATGTGAAGGACATCCCAGGTGTGTTAGAAAGCCCGCGCACGCAAGCGATCCCACGCTTGGAAGAAATCCTTCGCGAAGCAGAAAAAGATGATCACCAAGGAGAAACGCCTGCTTCTTCCGATGTAAACCACAAGTCAGCTGTAGCGCAGGCTCCAAGAATAGCAGATTTCTTCTTACCTGGTGACGAAAGTGACGGTGAAGCCGTGAGCCAGGGATCCGAAGAACCGCTGGTTAGTCATTATATGGAGAAAATGGACTTTGAACATGGAAATGAGGAGGATGAACCTGACGAAGAGCCTCAGGTTAGTCATTATATGGAGAAAATGGACTTTGAACAAGGAAACGAGGACAATGAACCTGATGAAGAGCCTCAAGTTAGTCATTATATGGAGAAAATGTCTTTTGAAGAAGAAAATGATAAAGAAGAACCGGTTTTAAAATGATAAAAATAGGACTGTGGTTTTAGTCCAATATCAGATGACGTCCTGCTTATTTTTAGGCGCTGAAACAACGACTTTCGTTTGACCTGAAAATTATTACGCGCGAACAAAACCCAAACGAGCTGGAGTTAGTAATTTGATTGGCTAAACGGGCGTGGATTTCGATTGATTCAATTCCTAGAACTTTCTAGAGATCAATCGATTCTCTTTGACGTCACTCAGTTTCCAGCAATCTGGTTGGTTAGTCGAACAATGTTAGTTCTATATTAGGTTGTTCTTTATTGGGAAAAGGAACAAGGTTTTGAACGTGCGAACGAGAGTGTTTTGATTTTTGTTTATCTAGTGGCTGTTGAAAACCATATGCCAAGGACAAAGTTGAAACGAAAATCGTTTTGTAGGTGACGTTTTGTAAAGGCAGATGGTTGAGGAGATGGGTTGGAGGCGGGGTTCTCCGAGGTATGCGCGAGAAACTGCGTTAAGATTACGTCGCGAAATGAATGTGGATGATGTGATATTGAAGCACCTGCGCGTATACAACTAATGATTTTTCTCTAAATACAATGCTAGCAGTACATAGTTATCTTTGGTTTCCAATCACAAACTAGATCTTACGGCAAAGTTGACACAGGTCAGGTCAAAATGAAACATTTTAGGTAGTCTCGAGTTTATATTCGAAGTCTGAAAGGCCGTTTTTGCTTATTTCTCAAGCATATGTGTTTTATATAAAATATAGTTCAACAGGGAATCTCAAAATGCCCTTTTCTTAGACTTTTGGCAGGTTCTTGTAAGATTTTTAATTAGAAATGTTGACCTTTGCTACCGAGAGTTCCAGCTTTTGCTCTAGTAAGGCAAAGATTGATAAACATTAAAATTAACATTTTTTACACATCAATAGAGTCAAGTTCTTCCAATTTTAAGAGTCGTTAGCATTACAGTATTGTAGAAAAAGAGTTGTTATCAAGTTGGAATTCAAATCGAAAAAAACAACTTTCAACGAAATATTATGCGAAATGGCATAACAAAGAAAATACTTAAATTTCCTAATTTTTTAGCTGTTTCCATTACATGTAGTTACATTCATAAACATTTTTGACGTTTGTAATTATTGCATACTTTTAAATAGACATCAGCCGAAATAAACTAAACATACGCAAGTTGTGTTATTATTTCGAGTAGTATTGTTTTGTTTTTTGTGCGAGTCATGATTTTTTGCTGCCGTCAACAAAAATTACATTCTCCAGTGCCTTGATATTTGCACGATACAAACGTACAAGAAATACAAAAAAAAGTTAACTACGGAGAATTTGCAGCTGGCCCCAGAGCCCAAAGCGTTTTGTCAGGGGAGTGTGGGCTAAAATATCAGAATGACATCAGAATGTGATGTCATATATTCGCACCATATATGGAGTCATTCTCGTCACCAGAGCCTTCTGTCCCTCTTAGCCACTGGGGGCCTTAGTGCTAGGTCCTCGTTCCGAGGCCCCCGCAGAGTTTTCTGTGACCAACTTAACTGTCCCAAGAGAATACATTTTATTTCTTGACTGTCGTAACAATAAGGGATTTTTGTGGAGATAGATATTGAGGTTCTATCAGACTTTTCTAAATTTTCAATTTTTCCAGTTCACATGTTGACTTGCTAGCATTTCTCTTAAAATTGTGTGGCGTTGTTGTTTTGAGCTTCCTGGTTTGGCAGCTGTGACCCGTACTCGTTGACAGGCGAGTGTGACGCGTGCTCATTAATAGCTGAGCGTGACACGTGCCCATTGACAGGTGGTTGTGACGAATGTTTGTTGACATGCATTTCAATGGATTCTTCGATGACAGAAGTACTTGCTTCGCTTTGGCGACTGCTGGTCTCCTCACTTTGTTTCATCCTTCTTGCTATCATTTGATCTTTTGAGGTCGGCCTTCCACGTATTACAAGATGAACAAACAGAAGGAGTGACATCACTGCTACAGCCAATACAGGCATCAAAACTGAAATGTTCACGCATCCAGTCGTACGCTTACTTTGGGAATTTCCCCCATCATTCTCTGTAACAAAAGGAAATTTAAAAAAGTTTAGAGCGTCTTTCAACTGGGTGGTAAATTAAACCTAAGGTGTTGAACTGGACAATTAGATCTAACAAACACTCGACCTCAAATATCTGTAATTGGCGTAAACCACCGGAAAATGTATTGCGAGAAAAACAGTTGGTTCAAGTATTATATGACAAGTTTTCTTACTAAAAGGAGAAAGTGTAATAACATCACTGTCACTTTTTGACACAGTAATTGGTTTGATCACTATCTCCGGTTGGAAGTAATGGACGAGTCAAATAAAGTATTTGTAGAAATTCAGCGTTAGGATACAAGACAGATCCCACTTGCGTTCATCCTGGCGGTGGGAGATCTGGATACAAGAAGCAAAACACTAGACTTGTTCCCGTTAATTGAGCCTACACTCTAAACGTGGAAAGATCGGATTAGATTTGAACGCCTCAAAGAGCGTTGCAATAATGGTACAAATCCATCCAGTGCATCTGTACTTACCTGTTTTATTAAGGCCTTTCGACAGCAAGATAGTGCATCGAGTACTTGACACTCCGTTGGTGATGTTACATTCATATGTTCCAAAATCTTTATCCTCCTCTGGCGTGACTACAAGTAGGTAGCCAAAAGCTCTTACGTTTGACGATTGCGTGACTGTTTGATTGTCTTTTGTCCAGAAATAAGTCAAAGGCGAGTTTGTATTGGTTGCATAGCAACCGAGATTTGCCTTCTGTCCAAGAAAAGTTATGATTTCCTTCCGTGTAAGATTGAAATCAAGTTCTAATGCCTCTGCAAAAAATAAAAGAAATTATGAGTTACATCAGTGGAAATTTGGCAAGAAGCAAAATAGCTTATCTTTTAATTTATCATTTGCCTGTTACAATTTCCCTATAATATCTAGTGAATAAAGAAAGAAAACACTGCTATTTCACAACAAGGAACCATGGGCAACGAAAAAGGAACGTGAGTTTTTCAACAGAGAACAAAAGATTACACTGGGACGGGAACAAGCCAGATTATGAAGGATATCATTTTGCTCGTAGGGAAAGTGGTTTTCAATTAAACACGTTGGTTTACTTGTTAATTATCATCATCGTCATAGTCTTTGTTGTTTCCAAACCCAGTAAAGCAGGTTTTCCTCCAGCCTCAAACACCGTTTGCTTGAATGTCTTTTACAAATTGTTGCTAATACTAACTATTTTTAAAAAATGCCTAAGCCAGGAGGTGATAAGATTAGGGTTTTTTTGTATTTCATAATGCTGATAAATGTAGACAGCTTATGAAATAGCAACTCTAAAAGACGAGGTACTTCATGTAAAGTTGACTCAAGTAATCGCTCTTTTAAGCGCTGATAAGCTGCTGCCGTCTCAACATTCCTCCTGGAAACCTTCAATATAAGCTATTTGACTACCTCTTATAAATGTAACGTTTGGAGACTAATTTCACTTGGATGCAATATAACCCGATATTTCATCGTCATTCTTGTTTCTGAATTCGACCACACTAGATCAGGATTAAGTACGATCCTTGTTGAGTTTAACATGAGGTAGACATATCTCTGAAGCGTGCAATATTTTACAGACATACGTACACCATTAATTATGGGTAATTAACTTTACGGATAGTTACTGATTCTCTTTTACGTTTCTCGACCTTACAATGCTATATTGTGTATTTTATTCTGCGGCTTATACAAGGGAAAAAAGGACAACACAATTAGAATATTTAAGATGCTAACTCAAGCACAATGTACAGAATTTTCTTCTAGTTGTATGGTAAACGTAGCCCTGAAAGAACTGGTGTCTTTGTAAGTTTTATGGGTGGAGTAAGACTAAGACAGATTATGGAGGGAGAACTTTAAAATATGAAATTTACGCTCTTTGTTACGTGTAAGAGGCATTAAGAGTGACGTAGTTGCTCTAAGTCTTTCATGTGCACAGTGGGACACATGGTTAGGTAAAAACGGGGTCCGTTTATTACCTAAAGTCAACAATAAACAAGTTCAGACTATTTTATATTGTCAGAAAAGAACATTGCAATTTAATCACATTTACACGGAAAATTAACAGAGAATTAAACGAAAACATTCACTAACAATCAATCAATACAACGTTAAAAAGTGGTATTGATTGCCAGTTCCAAGAGGTAGGGATAAATGAAAGTAATTTTGTTTTTCATTTTATACTGAATAGATTTTAGTAGATAGTAAAGGACAGTCTTCCCGTACTGTTTTAAACCTGTAGTGTTTGTCTTGCATAGCCTAGAGATTGTCATTGAGGTAAGTGTTCACGCTATCTTGTCAACACTGACGGCTGTTTAATACTTTAAGAAGAAGTTTTGTTAACTATATTTAACTTTCAATTTGTTGAACCAACATACCACCTTTATATATGACCTTTGAATATTTTTGTTTTCGTACAGCAACTCCACTTTAAAACTGAACTATTGCATACTTCAAAAAGAAAGGAATTCAAGAGAAGCGGAGGTAAAATAATGGTGTTCCTAGCATGATCAATGACAATGATGACGACAGACTCCTAAACAATTTCGATTGTATGCAGGATCAGTGTATGAGTAGCTCACCACGAGTTTCCCTGTTTTTCAGTGGTTAGAACATTCGACCGACATTCGCGAAAGGTCATGGTATTTGACTTGGCCGTCGGAGACTCAACATTTTCTTAACCGATTCGAACTGAAAAACTGAAACCAAGTTTTACAACGTGTATCTTGCTCTTTATACCTAACTGACGTTGTTGAAAGGCAAGAGAAATTGCCTGTAGTTACCTTGTGGCAAGGACATGCACTGACACGCGGTGAAAGCTGGTTGCTAACTTAACTTAAACGGCCTTTTAACGAAATATGATGCATTGATTTGCTACCAACATAGGTTTACTATATTGTAGATAAACAATATCCAAATGTACCTTAAAATTAATTCAACAGTTCAGTTCACAACTGAATCCGTCGCTATAAGTAAACCCTTTTTTCCTTAATTTATAATTCGGACACCGCTCCTTAAGGATAAGACGGTTTACTTGGCCGGTAGAGACTCGTTAAATATGGGGCATTTTATTTTATTTGATGCTGAAGAGACCATTTGTCGTTGAAACTCTTGCCTTGATCCCAACAAGACAAAAAGTAGCTCAAAACTCTACTTTTACAGAAATTACTGACAACTTCTTATCAAAGACAGCTCCCTTGCATGGTCCCCGAGAAACCATGGCCAGAATCCGCGTAAAATCTACCTCCATGTGGGAGCAGTGTCAAGGAGTGTTGTTAGGGCACCGAACGAAATACGAAGGTCCCGGGTTCCATCTGCTCTGACCGCTAACCGGAGTTGTTTTATAGTGTAGTCCTGAGATCAACCCCTCAGTAACTTTTTTAAATAACCAACTGGTCTGCTTCCATGTTCATTTTCATGAAATATTTGTTTATAATGTTCTAACTTTCACTCTCATTGGTATGTTGTGTGCTTTAAACACTGCCGAGGCATTTGTTATAATAAACGTAATTTGTTTGGTTCTCTCAGTCAATGTATGAAGGAGGTTAGATCTACTAGGTTGATATCTGCTTACCATTCCATACAGCCAAGCTGACAAGGAGAAACATTACTTGGAACGAACACACACAGCTAAAACAGGTCCTCAAGTTTGCCATGATGTCAGTTTTCCTTCTTTGCTTTCTAACTCTAATAAAATAATGAAAAACAAAGTGAGACACATGTACAAATATATTTCTCAATATTTCTTAAGTAGCCATCTTGCTAAATCACCGCTCATGACTCGCCAAAAGACGCAATCATGCTGTATTTACGCTGTGTGGTTGTTAATGGTAATATTAATAATAGAACTAATACGCGTAATTTGCGTAGAAAGCAGATCGATATTATATTACTTCCTTAAATACATATTACTCAAGCCGTTGTGGTCAGTTTTAACGCATCACAATCTTACATGTCAGTAGATAGATTCTTGTAGCGAAACCCCTCAACAGGAGGGAAAAATCATGATTATTAGTTTCAAATTACTTGGACTAACTATAACGTCGCGTTTTTGAAAGCCTACTAGCGTCGGAACAAGGTTTTTTTAATTTGATTATTTTTTAACAGCATTATACTAATTTTTTCTGGTGTACTTGTTAATCAATCAAAATCATAATAAGCATATGCATGCAAATCACAAATCGGTGAATTTAGCCTGTCGCCCGAAGGGGGTGGTCTCTTATATACGCTGTGAAGGTTTGTATGGGGCCAAAGCTTGTGAAATTTTTGAGCCGTTTCTGGGTCAAAAAATATGTTACAGATTACTAGAGTAAGATATGATTTTTTTGTCGTTACTTCTTGGCTAGAAGAGATAAAATCTTATTATCTAGATCAGTAAAATCCTCCCTTCAAAAATTCCGAAGGAGATCCCCCTACCCCCTCTGTAGAGTCAGGAGAAATGGCGACCCCTAGAGGATAGGTTGAGGTAAGCACAACGAGCTTTGGCAAGTGACAGCATGTACGGTATGATTCAAAATGATTTCAAGGTCGAGAGTGTGTCAGTATTGGATAAAGTCATTAGATCAATATCACTTATAAACCTCTTCTTTCATAAGTTTGATTGCCTTTTATGATTTAATAGTGCATTTTATTAACCGTTTTCTGTATTAATGATAATTCCAAGCGATTCTTATGTCATTTCAATTTCTCGGGGTTTCGTTGATCACGAGACTGTGTAAAATGGTTGTGAGCACTATTCCAAATGTTTTACGACTGTTGAAGGGGACTGAAGGCAGCTGGAAAGAACTCAGGTACCGTGTAGGTGAATTTATCGATTGTTCATCCATTTGATCCTTGCATAGTTATGGCAAATTCTCCCTCAACTTAATAAGTGCTTAATTTGGGTTTTATTGAACAGCATCTAAAGAATATGTACATCATATTCTAACAAGCTCTATAAAGATAAACACAGCTTATATTAGAAGGTAGTTGACAAATTATGAAATATTTTAAGCATAAAATACATAAACTTGAAAGCAGTCTCTATTAAAGGCTGTGGCGACAATTTTACGCCGAATCAGATATTTATGGCAGCACAGTATCAATGTTTTATTTTATCATACCTTTGTCATGTAGCAGAAACAAAATTTAACATGATGACCCTCTTACAAGAGAGACAAGAAAAAAAGGAACAACTGGTTAATGCTAAGTGTAGATTATTTTTTTCCTATAACTAGACTTGACGTGAGCAACACTCATTGTAAAACCGAATATATACTGGTATTGTTTGTGTAAAACGACGCAAAATTTAATATGTTAAATTATGTTAACATTCAAAACTCGTCACCTGTGTTCAGACTCAACTTTGGTCAGTGGCAGTGGCCGTGTATCTGATGCGAACACTTGCAGATTTTCCACAATCGTCTCCTAAAGACAGGTTTGGCTGTAAATTGGATGACGATACTACAAACTTACCTTCAGTGAGAACCAAATTATACAGCATAATAAATAGCACCACAGGAAAGTATTGCCCAATAGCTTTCATTTGAACTGTCACACTTTAGGATTTCATTCATAATCTCAAGCATTAGAACCACCTTATACAGCATAATAATCAGTACCAGAGTAAAATACTGCTCAGTAGCTTTTATTTTAATATTCACACAAAGATCATTCATCCACAAATTCAGTCAAAATTACTTAAAGCCTTCATTATATGACGCATTCTTTGAGCATAAAAGATCTGGTAAAAAATTACAAACCTTTAAAAGAGTTACATCCAACATATTTTTGAATTAGCTACCGACTTTATATATTTCACAACTTCTTAGTTATTTATATAAAAATTGTCACCCAAAAAAATTGGTAGTTTTAAAGTTATCTTTATTGGAATAATCAAACCCCTTTACTACAGTAGCTTACAATCACCATATTTACCTGGAACTATTTACAATATAAATCTCTAAGGGAATATAAATTATATAAAACTGTTCTTTTGAGGCCTTAAACTGCTTTTTAAAAGTAAAACCTTTTAAACAGCCGTTTAAGGCCTCAAAAGAAGTTTCATATATTCTTAACCATGCTGCTGAAGGACAACATGAACGGAATATAAATTGTTTCAAAATACCCCTCATTCACACTCAGTAAATGATACAGCAATTGGGTATTGCACCATAAAAAATGTAGCATAAAACACTGTACAAGGCAAACCGAAAGCATTTATGCCAAATCTCCCGGGTTTTTTGGTGCATTTCGTACACCATTTTGTTACAAACGTTTAAAGAGAAACTAAAAGAAACAGGAATTTGCAGGAAAATTGTGAGCAGTCAATTTTTTTTTTTTTTTTTAGTTTTTAGGGGTATCCAATGGTCTCATTCAATTTAAAAGAGCTCACAAAATTTGGCCTCTGCTCGAATTGCTCGCAAAAATTACACGGGTGCTCGCAAAATTTTTGAACTGCTCGCATGCTCGTTAACATGTGCTCGATTGCTCGAAATTTCGTTAATTGCTGATCCTTTGTAGTTATATTTTATACATATATAAAGGATAAATCAGTCATGACATGGTTAAAACAAAAAGTTTGAAACATCCTTACCTCTGGCTTCAGTCTTTCTTCAACTGAGTTCAGCCTGTAACTATTGTTCTGTTTTGGAGGTGTCAGCCAGATTATTAGCTATTGCTTGGCGCAAAACAACGTATCCTATTTTAAATAAAAGAGAGATTCCTGCTAGCGGAAAATTTACGAAGTACTCGAAGTGTTCGGTGCTCGCCATTTTTCTAAAGACGCTCGCCATCTGTATTTTCTAAAGACGCTCGCCATCTGTATTTTTCTAAAGACGCTCGCCATCTGTATTTTTCTAAAGACGCTCGCCATTTGTATTTTTCTAAAGACGCTTTCCATCTGTATTTTTAAAGTGCTCGCTGCTCGCAAGAAAAATTTGTCAACTGCTCGTGGTCGCAAAAATAAACACACTGCTCGCAAAGTCCATTCGATACCCCTGTTTTTGTTTTGTTTTTTCGGGGGGGGGGGGATGGATTGATTTGGGTCATTTGCTTTGGTGAAGGGAGGGGGGGGGGGGAGGAGCGGCGATGAGGCATGAGTACCGGAAGTTTCAGATGTCTAGAGGTTGGCAACTCTGCGAAAGAGTATTTTGCATATTTACCATCTAAATTTATTTTTAATTAGAGTATTCAAAGAAATTCGCGAGTAATTTCAAGCATACGTAAACCATTCTGTTTTCGTTAGTGGCTAAAAAGAAACTGATAAAAAATACGCAATATTCTTGGATCTTAGTTACCCATTATTCAAAGGTCCTTTTTCATTGCTACTATTTCTAGCGACAGCTTAATTTAGCGGTTTTCCAATGAACAATTGACAACTTGTTTGAGAAATTTCGACGGGGATGTCTAATTTTTAACAAGATTTTTCACTTAAAAAACTCATCGAGTACTTATAATAGCAATTTTAAATGAAACCGCTGGACTTGTCAAATAAAGTTGTCCCTAAATATAGTAATCAGAGCCTCCATTTTACTTCATCCTGACAAGCAGTTGTGTAAAGATGACCAAAAGGAACGCAGGCTCTTATGTCCGAGATTGATTAAAAATGCGTTTCCATAGAAGCTTTATGCTCTGTTTCAACCTTGTGTTCTTCGCTTGCAGCTTGGGCTCCTTTTGCGGTACCAGGAATCACGCTTTTCCCAGAAGCTTGAGCGCTTCGTTCCCCATCATCGAGATCCATAGATTCAGAATGATAAGTTTTGTTGATGAAGCCTTTTGTCTTACCTCCTTTGGGCTGGTCAACACCCACTGTTTCCCCCACTGGATGTGTGGTGAGCTCACCATCACTGTAATCAATGGAATCGTTCTTGTAGGTTTTATTGTAGAATCCATTCGGCTCATCTTTCTTGTTCTCGTTAACACTTGAGAATTCTGACGCACGAGATGTTACTCCGCTGCTTGAATTCTTTGACTCATTTGACGTTTGAGATCCAACTTCTGCATCATCCATGTCTAGAGAATGATCTCGAAAAGATTTATTAGAAAATCCTGATCTTCGTTTCCGCCTGCTTTCGTTGACGCAATTATCCTCTGGTCGATCTGTTGGGCTAGAGACACAGCTTCTTACGTTCATCTCTATGGAAACCACCTCTTGTTTCTTTTCTTTATTGTTCAATGTGTCGTTGTCGAAACGGTTGTATAGCAGGTCACGTGATCTGCTGCGTTGTTCTGCATGTGGGTGAGCTATGCCTACCGTAGATTTTCGTCGCTTGTGCGATGGCAACAGGACTTTGGGCTCCTTCCGTCTGATTACAAGATGAACAAACAAAAGACAAGACAGAACTGCAACAGCTAGGACCGGCATTAGAACTGAAACGTTCACGCAGCCAGCGCTTGGCGTTGTTTTGAGCCCTGAAATGACAAAACGAGAAATGCAAGTTCTTAGAGGATGAAGTAAAGGACTTCAGAACAATTGGGAAATCGTGTCTCTCTTGAGGAATTGTGTTTATTAGGGGAGAAGAAGAAAGGACTGGAGTATAGCAGGAGTATACCCCACATGTACCGTACAATAGAGGGGTAGAGGACTGAAGATCAACAGAGATCAACTGTGTCTGCCATAGAGGGAAATGAGTCAACTCCATGGACATTTGAGCATTGTTCTTAAAGAAGTGTCTATAGTAGAGAGGTGTTTGTCCCAGTTAACCGTTGGACTGAGGTACAGTAGGGACCAGCTACATGCGTCCAAATAAAAGGCCTGGAACACAACAGGGTGAACCACATGTGTTCATCTTATACAGGGAGTCATATATCTTTATAGAGAGGTGTCCACCCCTATAAAAGATAGGTGTCCATCTTGGAAATCATGTGTATATGTTAGAGAGGGATAAATTGAGTGAATGAAGAACAACAGGCGGAAAGCAGCTTCATGCGTTCAACAAGGCAGGGGAAGGAATTAAACAAGGCGGACAGAGAACTGTGTCTTATTTGGCAAGTGGTAGGATATTACATCTTCCTAGAGAGAGATGAAGTTAATGATCAAAACAAATTTACATTACACTTACCATTTACCCTCCATCCTTGTAACAACAGGATACTGCATCGAATACTCGATACTCCATTGGTAGCGTTACACTCGTATTTTCCAAAGTCCTCATCGCCTTCTGGCTTCACCACGAGGACGTTACCATGAATTCTTTTGCTTGGAGATTGCGTGATAGAAGAATTTCCTTTTGACCAGACGAAGGTCAGTGAAGTGGGATTCTGGGACGAGTTAGTTTTGATCACATAGCAACCGAGATTGACACGATGGTTAAGCAGAGTGGTGATCTCTTGCCTTGTGAGATTCGTGTCGAGTGAAAGATGCTCTGAAACGAAACAGAGAAAAATATCTTTGGTTTAGGAAGGTTGCTGCTGTCTCGCGAGGGTGTGATTTGGAGTAGGATGGTGGTAAGTTGAAATCAAATGTTAGGTGATTCCGCAATTTTCACTTTACAGTTAATTTTTTTGGACAAATTTTACCGTCCCAACTGTGCACTTAAATGTCTTTTTGTAACTTTTTGTACACTCGACGTGTCGTAATCTCGGCCGATAGCTATTGAGATCTCTCAGCCCATTGTGCATTGTAACATCTATCTTCCTATTGGCTAATAGCAAACGATTCATTTTCCAAATCAACCAAAGCAGCGCCCACGTTTGACTTCAGGCCTTGTCTTTGATGTACTTTACAAGCCTGTTCAAAACTTGCTCTTTTTCATCTGACAACATAATATTTGGTCGTTTTTAACGAGGTTGTCCAACTACATTACAATATACGGACAATCTTCGGCGTGAGGACAGCACAAGGCTTCTCAGTTAGACTAGATTCTTGTTGGAGCATAAGATTCCTTTGTAGGTTTTTTTTCTTTTAATTGCAGTTTGTGACGGTAAGTATTTCTAGCTTTTCCTGACTAAGCTGGAGGCGATGTCAAGAGTGCAGATGAGTTCGTGCGATATTTAAGTTCAAGGACTTACGGTTGCCACGAAGTCTAGTAGAACGTGCAACGTTTCATGCACGGCTCAAACGGTGTGGCAGCGGAACCAAACCGGCTACAAATAGTTCATAACAGAGCTTTTGAAGAGACAAGTGAAGAGACAATTGAATAACAGTTGGAAAAAAAACTATGACCTTCAACCTAGGAATATTGAAATTTGTAATACTGAGCACAAATATTACGGGACCAATAGTGAGCTTAGAGGCATTGCAGCGTAGATCTACCTGCATACTGAATACTGCTTACTTAGGTTTGATCTAACCCTATCATACCTAATTTGGACATATTTTTGGCCTTGCCCAGCTGTAAAGTCTGCAACCTCTGCCATACCTCACCATATGGCTGTCTGGCCAAGATTGTTGTTTTAATGACAACAACAACAATTTATTTATAAATTAAATTCAGATTACATAAGGGGCTTGTCCCGCAAATAGCCACAAAGATGGTCGAGGTGGGACAAGAAGAGCACGAGAACATAAAGGAAAAAAAATTACAGTGAATTACAAACATGCTGGAAAACAGAAAAAAAAACTTAACTTTACATAATAACGCAGATTTAGATAAGGCTATGCATCAATCAGCGGATAATGAGCGGATAGAGCGAACAGTATCGGGCCGTGAGCAGTGAGCAGGCTTAATGTCAAGAGAAAAAGTGAGCCTGATTGCTATAAATTCAACATCTGACACAAGCCTCGTCATGAAACTGAGCAGTCAAATCTTACGAATGTATGAACCACTGAGACTATTGAGTAGCTTAAAAAGAACCGGCTCTTCATACACCGACGAAAAATGTGGAAATAGAATTTGTGAATGAAATTTGCCGGCGTAGATTATGTCTCTGTCTGATAGCATGGTATAGCCTTACAAATGTTTGTAGTTGACGGTGGTCAATAGGCTGCTAAGAAATTTCCAACATTAAAATTGAGTAAAGCCGAGAAAATGAAATGAACACTGAGTTGATACCTGGATGAGGGATCTCAATCCATAACAGTTCTAATGATAAATCAGTCATGAATTTAAATCTTGCACAGTCTTAATTACAGGTGCAATTGTTTTCATATCCTCAAACGCCCTAAAGTTTAATTGTTTCGCTGTTGTTTCTAGAACGTACCTCAGACTGAGTTCTGTACATTGAAAAGTTGACCGACAACAGAATGAATTAGCGACCAATTTATTTTAATCGTCATGGTATAGGTAATTAATTAAATCGCTTTTTTTAAACAAGGTATCCGAGATCTTCCAATGCGAAAACTGATCGTTCAAAAAGCAAAGTAATTATCGAAGGGTAGCCACAGTAAACTTATATCAAAAACACCTGGATCGCTCGGCTCTTGGCCTTCGATTGTAATATTTTACCAAAGTTAAAGATACCATATTTTGAATATTCATCTCCAAAGACTTAACAAACCAACACCATGTTAATGGTAATTAAACGAACGTTAAATTTAATAGCTAAGAAGCTCTGCAATTAATAATTATTACATGAACGTTTTCTCTCCAATGTATTGATGTTTTGTGAATACTAATAAAAGTAATTTTTCAGTTGTCTTATCGTCTAGAGATAAAAAAGTACTTGGTAATTTTACTTTTCCTAAAAACCACGCAGATTGTTCTCACTTATCAGGTCTAAACTGGTTCAGTTTCAACTCTTTGTTGAATGGATTCGAGGCAAGTACTTCTCTTCCCGATTTTTAACCGAATCTGCAAGCTATAATTTGTAAGTTGACAAACTCAATATAATGAAGCACGATCGTTCTTGCCTATTGTACGCCTTTGGATCCAATTATTTCATATGTAAGTCAAAGAATTACAGTCACAGTATTATCTTACCATTCGCAACTGCGATGTGAAAAGCCAAAGACACTACTTGAAAAGCGCACGCGTACATAGCGTTCAACCTGGAAGCCGCCATTACGCTGTTTTCTCTCTCACTCGACACGCCAAAGTGCAAAAATTTCGTCGCGATATTTTTAGGTATATTAGCCTACACACACAGCATGACTTGAAAAACATAAATATACACGGGCTAGACTAATACACTAAAGTGTCTAGCTTGTTGAATTTATCATCCGAATTTTGCATATTGGGGAAACAACGTCACTCTTTGCAATATTAAAACATTACAATTTGAAATTTAGTCTTATTGTCGTTCATTTTTGAACATGTAGCTTGATCTGGAGTTATAACAAAAGTCATGAATGGCAATACTTGAAATATAAAAGCGGCAAAGGAAAGTCTAAAGTCCAAATTCGAGTCAAAATAATCTGCAAGAGTTGTATTCCATCTGTGCAACTGGTGATGCAATATTGAGCAACAATTCAATCGATATAATTAACTTTCCAACTACGTCATTAGTAGATGCCCTGTTATCTCTATCAGGTCGCAATTTCATGGCAATTTATTTTGGGGCGACTTTTAAAGAGGAGTCTTAACATAAGTCATGCAAGGTGATTCTAACTTTTGTCTCTGTGAATGAAATCATTTAAATGAAAGCTACTGAGAAGTTATTTCCTGTGGTACTGTTTATTTTGTTGTACAACGGTGGTTCTAACCATTGAGAATTAGCAAATGTGTCTATTTTTAAAATGTAAGCTTTTGCCGAGTATTGCTTTAGTTCCTTTGGTTCTTCTTATCACGTTCTACGTCGTTAACTCTAACCTTTTGAATCTATGGATGACATCCATTGAAATGTAGACCTGTCTAAATCGTTCAAGACTGGTAAAAACAAGAAGATTGTCACAGCGTTCCATTAGGTGAGTTTGGACATCGGTAACCGTTTCGCTAACGTTTTCTGCTTTAGTCTCTTTTTTAATACTCACCCTTACGCTATCATTTAAAAAAAAAAACGTTAATCGTTCTTCCTGTGGGTTAACTTTAAAATGTATTAGGATATAAATAAAGAAAAACCTTTTCTAAAAAAATCTCCTGTTCTTTTGTTTGGCGTGTATTAATTCTGTTATTGTTAAGTGGTAATACGCTCTTTAGTTCGACTTTAAGTGTTGTTTATTTTAAAAGACGTAATAAAGCATTCTAAATGAGTTTTATTTTAAGAGTTTTGATAATATAAACCGTGTTAGGCTGAGGTGGAGAGGTAGGGAAGGGGCTGCCTAGTTAATATTTGTCAGTGTCCTTTAGTGTTCTTGGTCAGCTTTGGTGTGTCCAGAAAGAGTGGACCAATCATGTTTCCCGTTATATAAAATAAACTTTAGTGAGCGCGCTCTGTGATTGGTTGAAAGATATGTTTCCGTAAATTTCTGGAAACCTGACATGAGTTATTTTAGAAAGGCACATTTTGCAATGTATTAGTTTGTAGGGTTAATGGAAAACACTCTCATAAACTTGGGAGAACTCGAAATAGCCTACAGTGGAAATGCTGACCCACTTCCGGTCACGTGCTTCTCTGACGACATTTTCTCATTCTCTCAAACTTCTCATGCTGGTTATGTTGTAGATCGATAATTTTATTCGTCGTTCAATTTTTTCCTTTGGTACACACAGAAACAAAGGAAAATTAATATTGAACCAAAACATTTCTACTCAAGATCTCTTCAGACAACATGACTACACACGGAAAATGTTTTCTGTTTCTAAAATCGAACGCAGTAAGTATTGCTTTATCATGGTTAATCGACGTTCTTTGAAAGAGGTTGATAATTAAGTCTAATAATTAACAAACCTGCGGTCTATAAATTCCGGATCGAATTGGATGATATGGAGATGTTGTTTTTTGAGAAGGTGGGAGACCGAATGGCGTACTTGAAGGAAAACCTCTCAGAGCAAAGGACGAGAACCAACAATAAACTCAACCTTCATATGACGCCGAATCCGGCCCGCGCTGGTGAGAGACGAGTGCTCTCATCACTGCGCCATCCCTGAATCCCTTTTCTTCATTTTTTGAAACTTTTCCCAGTTTGCCATTTTCACATTTTCTGTAAGATTTGAGAATGATAAGCTGCACTGCTAATCATTCCATATCTAAATCAAAGTAAACTGAACTTAACAGCAGTTCAGTGCCTTATGGAACAAAGCATAAGTAATTTTGCTGTGTTTTAGCCACTAACTAGAGGACTGTAATCGAAACTGTTAGATTGCATATTAAACAGAAGTGGATGTCATCCAGAGTACGATTATTTTTAATTAATTATCGTTGTTGCCAAAAAATTGCATTTCCGCGTTATGACGTATATTTAGAAATTTCAACGAAACTGAAAAAATGTTTATATATTTGGAGCTAACATGCATCGAAGAATAATGTTCATTCATTCATTCATTCATTCGTTCGTTCATTCATTCGTTCATTCATTTGTTCATTCGTTGATTCATTCATTCATTCATTCGTTCATTCATTCGTTCATTCATTCATTCGTTTGTTCATTCATTCATTCATTCATTCGTTCATTCATTTGTTCATTCATTCATTCATTCATTCATTCATTCATTCATTCATTCATTCATTCATTCATTCATTCATTCATTCATTCATTCATTCATTCATTCATTCATTCATTCATTCGTTCGTTCATTCGTTTGTTTATTCATTCATTCATTCGTTCGTTCGTTGGTTCGTTCATTCATTCTCATTTCACATACTCATGTACTGGTGTAAGCGGCGTGTGCCAGCAAGCGAAGTAATTGGCACAAGCTGTTCACGTGATAATTGCAACATCGAGTTGTTGTATTGGATCCGCATTTTATCGAGGAATTGTAGTTGCAATTGGTACTTAACAATATGACGTGAATTGAGTTTCTATCTCACGGAACTGGAAAAAATGAAAAGTTCTTTGCATTAATTAAACGTACAAGCCAAACGGCGGTGACATTTATGCTTGAAAACTTTTGAGGGGAACAATTACGATAACTTTTAACGATATCTAGTTTTAGTACAAGGTAGATATGTTCCGTTGTTTTGGCATATAAACGACTCAAACGAAAGTAATGAAGATAGTTAGAACTAAACAGAAATATAATATCACGAAGATGAACAATATTGTAGAACTCAGTGACATCTTATTGTGTCTCATATACATTCTTGGTAACCGATCACGAGTTATAATGTTAAGAAAATTTACTCAGAAATTCGAAGCGTGATTGGTACACAAAGCTGAACTTAAACTTCCTCTCTGCAGGGTGTTTCTTTCTAAATGCTGCCTTTCGCCACATAAGCTCCGTCGGAGGATATCGCCAAAATATTTTAGGAGCACATTTCGTTCTTGGGTGAGCTCATTACCGCAATAATAAACATATGTATCGGAAAGTATACGTTATGTACTTATACACAAATCAGTTAAAGGTTCTCTTACCAAATGATGAAACAAATCTGACGGTAAACAGCACTGCAAAGCAAACATAGGTCCCACAGATCGCCATGATGTTTTCGCTGCTGGATGGAAAATATCCAGATTAACGCGGAACAGTGCAAAACAACTTACAACCGAAATACAAATATCAATCGTTATTGCATACCGGGGCTTTTTTTGTGCAGTTTCATTGGCTGATATAAGTTAGACGCATACGGTGTCATGCTTGCTTGGTTTTGAGAGCAGACAATCTATCGTTCTTTATTCTAGGCTAGGTTCATATATTCAAGATCAACTAACTTTTCTAGTGGTTACAAAATACGACAAAAATTAGACTAAGACCGAAATAATCATCAAGATTGTTAAATTCAGATGAAGTCAGTTACTTACAGCAATACTGTAATGATGAAAGCGAGTCAGTCTGTCCAACGTTTTCCGATGAACTGTACTTGTCAGACAAAAGCAGCTCACACAACACTCGGCCGTCTGTTGCTGGAACAACAGTAACGTTTGCAGTTTCACAATTTTTAACGCATCTCAACAAACAGTGTATTCCACTTGGAATATAAGCTTGTTCGATCTTTGTTGCATCCAAGGCGCGATACTGATGATCCTTGAAAAGGGCATACTTTATCTTTGATCCTTGGCTAATAGAGGTTTCACTGCACAGAACAACTTGACAAACATGTACAAGAAAAATGAAACTGACTTTAATGTAGCGAAAATGCTGTGGCATTTTGATATTCCTCAGTTCAACTTTGCCGTCAGAATTGCTGTAAAGAGTTCCTTAGCTATAGTGTTTTTCTTGACGCTGTTGGTTTTTAGAGTTTAGTTTATAAATATTTAAACGTTAGAATTCGCTCTGTATAAATAGCATTGTTGTAACGTGGGACAAATTATGTAGTATGTTGTCGAAGACTTTATTTCATCCGACTCCTGCACACAGGGCGCGTGTGCTTTCTGCTTTTTACATAAACGTGTTAGCCTACTTAAATATGCGTATACAAAATATAACATACAGTAGGTGCTAATTAGCACATGCATGCTGATATGTTACATCCCCTTCTTTTAAAAAGCTATGTTAATTGAAACGAAAACAAACAAAACAAAAACATTCATTCGAATAGGGTTCACTGTCTAGAGATCATACATCATACTAATAATATCTACTAAAACAAGAGTCAGAGGTTAAGTCTTTCTGGTGCCTGGACTTCACGTCCCGAGCGAGATTTTTCTTGGACCCCCCTCGGTTTCTGCTAAGGTGGAACATTGTGGATTGGCGCTTGAGGGTCGTGCATTGCTTCTTCTCTCGTGGATTGGCGCTTGAAGATTGCTTAGCCATACTTCCTTGGGGAATGTAGTTAGACAAGTTGTTTGCCAGGTTGTTGGAAGCATTGTTTGGTCTAAGATGGATCCTATTTCTTCGTAGTTGGGCACCAGCTCTAGTTTGTACAATATATGAGCGGGGTGTGTTTCCTTGATCTATGACTCTAGCACGGCTCCACGTTTTTCTCACTGGATCTTGTGCAAAGATGGCTTGGTCCATGTGTATTTTAGGGAGATCCCTGGTATGCCTGTTGTAGTAGTAGCTCTGATTGTCTTGTCTCGCTTTGTGCCAATCTCTAACTTCTTCTTGGTTCTTTGATGGTCCAACGGTACCATTGAAGCATTCTGGGTACATCTCCATCAGTTCTTGCTTATTTCTGATTGGTGGCCGCTCTTTGAGTGGTACTTGACTTTCGATGTAATTCGGGCGTTTCTTTCGAGTACCTGAGCTTTGAGCTGGGGTCACGAAGCTGTTTGTCGGAGCAGCCTGGTCTAGTTGATTTGTCTTGAGTGAACAGTGTAATGAGATTAGTTTCAGTGCCGTGCATGCCTTTAGACCGAGAATAGCTGGCCCTGGAGTATCTGTGACGTAAAAAATGCAGTTTATCTTCTTCTCTTTGTACTTGCAAGGGATGTTTATAGTGCCAAGCTGCTTGACTATAGACCCCCCGTATGCTGAAAGGACGGCTTTGTTTTTTTCCAGTGCTTCTGGTTTGGGATTTCCTTCGTCGTCAAACTTCTCTGGGGCGATTATGCGCAGTAGCCTTACGGGTAAAACATTGCTCTGTGCGCCCGTATCTACTTTACATTGAAGATTAATTTTCCGCTTTTTTTCTGGCTGAGTTATCTCAAGTGTTGCAAAGGCTTCGTCGCGTGTGTCGTGTATCGAGTGTTGCGTGTCTTCTATGGCGTTAACCTCGATGCTACTGATTGTCAGAATTTCATCGTCGTCGTCGTCGTCCTTATCCTCAATCGCGTGGATAACTTTTTTGAAGACCGACTTCGTTCCTTGGTTAAGTTGTTTCCGTTTGCCGGATCGGCAAACAGATTGCCAATGATTAGCTTTGCCACATTTTCGACATGATGTGCCGTAGGCTGGACATTTGTTCCTCGGGTGTTGTTTTCCACAGTTGTTACAGAACTCTCTTTCTTGTTCCCTACGAATGGCATTAATACTCCTGTCCTCTTGGAAGTTTCTGCTACTTCCTGCTAGTGTCTTCATGTGTTTACTTGTTGCCTCGTGGCTCCTTGCAATCTCAATAGCGGCCGCAAGGGTTAGTGATTTGTCTCGACTTATGAGAGACTTTTGAACATCAGGATTTCTTGATCCCCAAATAAGCTGATCTAGGACTCTGTCTTCAATTTCGGCGTTGTCGCGAAATTGGCACTTCGCTGCTAGATTTTTTAATCTTGAAATAAAATCATCCACTGGCTCCCCTTGCTCTTGTCGTATTCCTTGAAGCGTGTATCTATGAATTCGATGACTCGTTTTTGGCTCCAATTGATTTTCGAACCGTTCGAAAATAACGTCCGGCTTTTTCCTGTCTTCCTCCTTTGTGAATGCCCAGCTGTTGTATATATCCAAGCCTTTTTCTCCTGACCAGAGTAGGATGTAGCTCACTTTTTCTTCGTCGTCGGTGCCTTTGAGAACGCTTGAAAACATAAGCTGGCATTTTTGTTTGAATCTTGCGAATGCAGTTATTGGGTCAGGGGCGTCCCAGTCCATCTGCGGCGATGCGAAAGACGTTGCTGCTGTCATCATTCGCTTGTATTGACCTCTCTCTACTTAACTTTAAGGATTATTCTTGTAAAACGCTGCCACCATGTAGTATGTTGTCGAAGACTTTATTTCATCCGACTCCTGCACACAGGGCGCGTGTGCTTTCTGCTTTTTACATAAACGTGTTAGCCTACTTAAATATGCGTATACAAAATATAACATACAATAGGTGCTAATTAGCACATGCATGCTGATATGTTACTGCGAAACTGTAAGACTTCCAGTTTCCCTGTTCTGTTACTGAACAACATTTGTCCCAACTCGTAATGGATAAAAACGTTTCAATAATTTATATGAAGGAAGTCGTTTCTTTGTATCCGAACAGGAAATAGACCTTTGCGGTCAAATAGCACCTTAGGCAGCTGTTTATTTAGCCTGAAAAACAAGCCAATAGTTGAATTTTTTCCTTAGAAAATCACTTATTTTAACCGAGTTAATTTGTACTAGAAATGATTTTGTTCGCCATGATACACTACCAAATGTTTGTGAAAACTGACAAAATATATCAGTCCTCCCAAGTTTTGCCTCGAAAGAATGTCATTGTTTCACATGCAATATTTTCTGCGCGATCTGAAACAGTTTTAGAGAATTTTTCTATTTTTATCGCAGCAGTTATTAGTTTCGTTCCTTTATAATCGACTCTGGGGCCTCCTTAGTGTGGAATGTTTCGTTTGCACAGGCTCATGAGATAGCCAACATCACTAAGACATTTATTATACAAGTAGTTCTTTATTTTAAGCAAACCATAGGGTGCCTCTAACGAGTGTTCAAGGCATATGCATTATCGACACAGATAAGTTCCTACTTTATCGATATGAAGACTTTTCATTTCATTTCACTAATAGTGGGGAGCTGCGAAAAAAGGCTGTATGAATTTAGCAACATTTAGACGTAGCTTCAACATTTTGGAACGACATAGTAAGATACAATGTTCACCGAGTTCAGGCTGACGTAGTGTTCACGCGGCCGTCACGTGGTAGGTAAAGTGCCACGTGGTTTCGGGAAGTAAGCTGACATGAGAGGCGGTTCGGGTCCAGGTTTCTGATAGTTAGCTTCACTTCCGGTTGGATGAAAGTACTTGGCGTCAAGTATTGGTTCAGTGCTGTTAGCAGTACTACTGCTTCCGGTGAGGGTGAGAGGGCGGCTTAGGGGGGTGACACCCCCTCCTGACAGGGGTCCTGGGGGCAGATTAGGAGTCGACTGCCCTACTGGGTGAGGTAGCATCGCTGGGCGGGGCCCTGGCTTCCTGTAGGCTACCTGCAAAGTAACAGTGAATAAAGATCAGTTTAGTTATAATACAAGAAATTTGGAAACGTTATGAGTTTTTTCAGTAGCCTTTTGAAAATTTTCCCAATTTTGTTTACCTGTGCAGGCTGATTAAACCGGGGTACATCTGTTCTGTTCCCAGCTGAACTGGAGCCAGCAGTCGCGCTTGACATCTACAAAAGCAGGGACCAGACAAGTGATTGGTACCATATCATGCGGAGCCCGATTAAAACAAACAGATCAGGGAGTACCTTGTTATAAGGCGCCAAAGGGGGCCCTCTTGAGGATACAGTCTTTGTGTGCATTTCGAAAGGTCCAAGCCGCTGCTGAGACATCATTTGGTCATTCATTTGTTTGTTCAGCCAGTTAATAACTGCAATTAAAAACACCAAATTAAAATCCGGTGTACATATTTGTGAGGGAAGTCTTTTAAAAAGTTATTGTCGATAATAACTGACATCTCAAACACCTGAACCGGCGGAATCAATCTTACACAGTTAAGTACAGTGTTTAGTCCCAGTTGGTGAATGGTTTTCACCTGGTGGGTAATACCGTACTGAGAATTCTCAAAGAAGCTGGTCTAAGGAGCCTATCCTTTCCCTTACCTTACTTAACCAAAGTTCTCTACTACTGTGGTCAACATGTTCGAGTAACCATTTATAATACGTCCAATATTAAGTTTTAGTGATTAGATGCTCACCTAAAAGCACGACTGTAGTTTCATTTCTTACCATTTTCGTTAGTTTTCAACAACTGCTTGCTTTCTTCTAGCTTGGCTGTAGTTGTCTCAAGTGACTCACTCAGCTTCTTCACCTACATGAACATTCATATAGAATTAACATTACATCCAGAAATCGGAAAGCTTAAAAATAAACGTCTACTAGCTTTGATCTGTAAAGCTTGTAGTTAATAAAAAACTAGAGAACTATCACGAAGAGACGGAATGTTGCTACGAAACGTAGCTTTAGCTATAGCGGTGCCTTACTATGGAATTATCCTCCTGAAAGTATTAGGGCGATCAGATCAATTGGGCAGTTTAAGAAGGAAATCAATCGCATACTTGAAACATTCGATTCCCACACGGCAATCTTGCAAACCAGTTTTTTATAGTTATTTTAATTTTTGCAAATGATTGTAATTAAAATATTACTGTCATTACTCAAGATTTTTAATCGAGTTTAAATAAAGAACTACTACTACTACGAAGTGAAATGTTTCTCTGGCTCAGTTTGTCAGTTTTCAGTCATTATCTCTTAATACACAAGCCATCTCGAACCTCTCTCTCTTAGACTCCAAAACAGTCTCTTCTCAATTGTTTTTTTGGTAAAATTCACGCAGTAAACTCGACAGTCACCAAAAGCGCGAACTTACGCGGCGATTCTTGGGGGTGAGTCTTTCGATTGACCACTGACTGAGTTCTTGGTATTCCGCCGACTTAGGAGAAATGGTCATAAAATGACTGATAATGCTTATATGGCAAGTCATTACATGGTACTGTGTGTTCTATAGTCAGTTACCTCTTCCTCTTTATTCCTCAGACCGCTCTGCAAACTGACATTTTCCTGTTGACACTTTTCAAGAGCTGTTTCCTAAATCACAAGCAAGATAGCACACATGTTGGGCAAGAGCAAAACTCTGGAACAGTTATCCGCTGATATTGAGTTGTACTATGGTGTAATGGTGCAAAACTTCGGGCTACAAATTCTGTGCGAATTTCAGTCCGATAAAAGCTTTCTTATTATCCCGCCAAACTAACATAAGAACCGGTGCAAGTCGGCATGAAAGAAGACCGCAGCAGAACCTGCTTTAATTCTCACTTGAGCCGGGTTGGGGGAAGATACGGTGAAAACCTCTGTTTATGAAGGACATCAAACACCATACCTGACAATCCCAAATTATAGTTGCGTTCGGGAATGCCGAACAAAATCTACCTGAAAAACAAGTACAGCATCTTAACACTGAACAAACCACACCCTTCTTCACCAAAACTTACCTTTTCCGATAAAAGTTTTTCTTGTTTGGTGGTCACCACATTTTTCAACTTCATCTGCAAAACAATATTTAAAATTAAATAACAATTCGTTTCACTTGAGAAGACTTTCAGGACGATTTCGTAATCTCAATGACTGAAATCCGCGACAGAGATTTAAAGATGCGGTATTTTGGCAAGATACATCGCTTCTGAGCTCCGAATCCGAGGTAAAAATTGGCAAAATATTTATCTCACCTTGGATTTGTAGCTGCGTAATTCAGACTGCAATCTCTGGATTATTTCATTTCCCTAAAAAAGTAGCAAAAGCAAATTTTTTTGTACGCCTATAAATCAAAATCCTCAAAAAATGCGATTAAAAACCAATCACAACCCCAAGGGAGACTACACAATCGGTGACGAACGTGGCACAGTAAAAACGCATAAAAAACAAATCTGGATTAAATTTATTTTTACTCTTGACAAGTTTGCGTTAATGGTACAACAGCGGTATAAAACTGCGTGCAACTTAAATCAGTTGTATTGTGTGTCCATGCCAGAAGACTGAACGCAAAGTAGAATGCTGACGCACGGCTAGGCCTAGGGTATCTCAGATTAGTGCTCATGTCCTTGCGAAAGTCTACACTGAGAATGATTTTGACCTCGTTTGACCCATGATTTTTATGTACACATACCTTGATCACCTCAGCTGACACAGATTTCATTGTAGCTTCAAGTTTGTTGATCTGGTCTTGTCTTTCTTCCAGTATCTTTTCTTGTTTCCTGCGCTGTTCACTGGAGTTCTCCATCAGTTCATTAGTCCGTGCTATGACCTGGACAACGCAATACAGACGGAACACACTGTAAACCCTTCAGTTTTAGTTTGATCTTAATTAGCGCTTGGAGAAAAGAAGTAATCATAGTCTTCAGTGGGCAGTGATTCGCAGCATAGGTAATATGTGGATTTAACAGGGTGTAAGCAAGAAGCCATTAAGACAAAAACTACAATAACACTATTCTAAATAGTCTTACTTGGACCCGAGGTTTCAGGGAATAAACAAAATAAATCGAAATTCATAGTTGAACCATCAATTACTTTGTTTTATTCCTTTACACCTTGAGGGCAAGCTAGAATTTTGATATACTTAGAGCGGTCTCTAGCAATTATTGTAAGAAACCAGAATTTGTGCCGTAACGAATCTAGAGAGCGTGGTGTGACGATGTAGTTAGGAAGGCATAAAGGAATTGGGGACTCTATAAATAACTGAAAGAAATTATGTCAATGAAACAAAAATATCTCTACTGTCCCAACTGGCAGGGAGGCTCAGTAGTGTGCTATTTGAACAGGGGACTACAATGAAACAAATCCATCTAGTGGTCAGAACCGAGGGGACTTGGAGTCTGTTTCTCTAACCACTCAGCCATGTTGTCTCCCTAGAGTACTCTTTAAGGCTTGATACACTGATGCAGTTTAGAGCCCGATTTGGTGAATTGTCTGATCATAACCTGTTCTTTATCTCTAAGTTCCTGCTCCAGCACTGCCACCTTGGTCTGCAGTTGGCTGAGAGTTTTACTGTGTTCATGTCGCTCTGAGTCAAGTGAACCATTCTCACGACGAAGTTTGTGAAGTTCTTCCTTGGCATATTTGCATTCCTGATGATGGAAAAATACACTGTAAATGTTAAATAACAAATACCACCACAATTGAAGGGATGCCTGGAAAAAGCCCTAAATGACTTCTGATAAATTGCTTGATTCTCCTTCCAAACTGCCTTGTATTTTCTTGTGAAACAAAAGTCAGTTAAGGCCTTATTCCATGCACTCCTTCAAATATAATTAACTTTAATTAAATTGAAAAGCAATACTAGAAACTAATAAAAAAATTAGTTAAGCTCAAGAGCAGATTTGTAGGTGAAGAAACTTAGGTGTCAGAAGCTTATCCTCACCTCATCAAGAGCTGTCAGTTTTGATCGCAAGTCCCTGATGCAGGAATCTGCTTGGTATTTCTTTTGCGTCAGGTCCTGTTAAAAGTTAAGATGAAATTTATGTAATCATTACATAAAAATGTACTGTGCACAGGTAAAGCATAGATGGTAGCAATAAATTTATGGAGTAAAAATTAAGGAAGTATGGAAGTACTGTGGAAAATTGGTTCCTAGAGTTTCATTTGAGTGCTGTAAAATTAAAACTCTATAAACCAATCAAAACAAACACAAACAACACAAGGCTGTTAAAACACCATTTAACTGGCTGAATCAAAAGTAACAACCAGTAAGTTACCCTATTAGAATTTTCCACATCCTTAAGTCTGGCCTCAAGTTTCGTGACCTAAAGACAAAGAAAAAATATTAATAATAAAGGCTGACAGGCTGAACAATAAAACTTCATTCAAATTTATAGAGTTCTGTAAAAAAGATTAAAATTTAAAAAGAACCCCTACTTGCTACTGTTTAAGCTATCTGTGAAAGAAAAGACAGACTGCAGTTCTCTCAGTGACTTGACATTAAAATGCATTAATACCTGTGACTGATGATTCTGTTCCATCTCTCGCTTTTCCCTCTCAAACTTCTGTTGGTTGCTAGTGGCCATCTAAATAAAATAAAGTAAATTAATACAATTTTCATGTAAAGACAGTATTACTGCACAACACAACTGGCAGAGATGTACTGTGAATAATATTAAACAATAACTGATGTACATAATAAATAGGTGACTATCTATAGATTTTTAACTTGTTATGTTTAATTTGATTATTATTTCTTTCCCGTTATTTCAGAATGGAATACCTGTAAACTACTGTAGCTTTGGGTAGCTAAACAAATTTCTACTATAAAAATATATATATTACGTACTCAAAACCTCTTGAATTACGTAAAGTGACCGTTTGTATCATGGCACGTGTATTGTATCACGCCACGTGCATTAGTATTTCATCGCCCAGCAACCGCTTGTTTCGAATCGCCCTCATGTAAATAGATATCTTCCAAAAACCTCTTGTATAGCGTAACGTAACCGTTTGTATCATGGCACGTGAATTCTATCACGGCACGTGGGATTGTATTTTATCGCTTAGCAACCACCAGTTTTTGATTCCTTTGTATAGCCAGCTTTTAAATCTTTACCGGTCATGAATTCATTGAAGTTGCCTGATAAGTGTGGTCAGCTCCTGATCATACGAAACAGAGCTGTAGCAATAAAACGATGAATCACTTCTGAAGCCTGAACTATTTTTTCCTGATTGTATATTACGTATATATACATTAAAAATACTTTAAATTCTCTTTGTAATATGAAATACCTGCAGAGCTTTCTCCCTCTCAGCTGTTAGTTCTTGTACATGTTTGTTCTCCATCTGACTTGACTTTGCAGAGCAGTCGAATTGCACTGAATTTAACTCCCTTGCTTTGATTGCAAGGACCTTGAAATAATAATTTGAATAACCCACTGTTGTATGACGATGCATTGATAAGTTCATCTTTTTATTAAGTTATGAACACTTTATTATGGTGCCCTAAAAAAGCGTCATCTCCATATCTAAACCCCAACAATGATGAGCATCTAATTTCACCTCACTACACCACTGCTTAATCAAATAAACAGGCAGTGAGAATTCAAGAAATGATCTCCAAAGATAACATGTCTTGATATTCAAACAAATTCTCCCAACTAGTAACAGGAAATATGTGCAGAGAAATGAGGAGAATATGGCTCTTGATGCTGGGGACTTAAGGGTTCATCTGAACACCCTGAGCCAAAATTTTCATGAGGTTACAATTTGTACATGCAATTCACAAAAGTACACTGCTGCTGGGAATTAAGTTCCTAACCACACTGGCAGCTAAGCACCTTTTGAGGGCAACGTCTACTGCAAAGCTGATTATGCTGAGCTTCTTGTATGCTATGGGGCACTGTTTAGCTAGATAACAAAAATTGGTGATCCCAAAGCCACATTCTGCGAAAAAAATGAAAGTCTATCGAAGGTCTAATGAGAGCAGTAGGAAGATGGATATTTTGTAGGCATTTTATAAAGTACCTCTTGACAGCTCTTTAGCTTTTGTTGAAGATCAGCTTCTGTGCTAGCAAGGTGTCTTTCTAATGTCTGCTTCTCATCCTACAAAAGACCAAATGAACTTCATGAAAATATTGGAGGGGCCTAAAGGAGAGAACATCATCGGTGACATTTGGCCTTTTGCACTGAGCTTCAAGAACCTACTAACATGTAGCTCATAGAACATCCATGATGATATATCATAATTTCACATGACTGTACCTGTAGAGTTTTAAGGCATTTTGCAAGGTATTTTTTTACTTCAGCATCAGATCCAGGAAGAAACTTTAATGACAGGTGCGTTAAGTGTTTAAATGGGTTGGTTTCTACAACATGAAGAGTAGCAACACCTTGATCCAACCCACTGCCAACAACAAACTGAAGCAGAAACCTGTATACAGATAAAATACATAAAAATGTCAATACAAAAGACAATCATTACCCAAACCTCTAGTTTTTTTTGCAGAAACTCATTTTGAAAGGATACTGTTTCATAAGCACAGCTGGAATTGAATGATGTATAAAGAACTTTCTTGTTTGACTGCAGGCCTAATACAGGAAGGAAAAACAGAAGCTGTATGCTGTTTACTAATTTACAGTACACACTTGTCTGGTGAACTTACTTTGGATTTTCGTGTTGTTCCTGATCCCGACACAGTTCTAGCAGATCAACAAACTTTTGAGGAAAGGCACAAAAGTCAACCAGCAATCCTTGCTGACTTTTTAACCTGTAAATATGTATGTACTAAGTAAATAGCAACAGAACATGTCTGTAATAATTCTGCTCGTAAGGTTGGTAAATCTGTAGTATATTCTCACTGTAAACTCCCCTCAGCAGCTGAATTAACTGTAAAGGTTAATGTGAAATAATCCTGGATAAACTAGAATGTTATGTTATGTTATGTTATGTTATGTTATGTTATGTTATGTTATGTTATGTTATGTTATGTTATGTTATGTTATGTTATGTTATGTTAAACTAGACCTCTTCCCCAAAGCTCCCCTTGGGAAAATAGCTTGGGTTGGGTTCAGTCTGGGTTTTGATCTATTTCATGTTTGCGGTTACACGTTGATAAATTGCCCAAGGGGAACGGAAAGCCTTTACCCTATTTGACGAGAAACATAGCCTCCCACGCAGTCGTTTTTAGGGGACTCGTATTACCTCCTCCCCACAAACGCCTGCTTACCCAAGCGCCACATTCCTTTCCGCCGCTGAGCCAATCACAGTGAACCTTCTAAAATCTGGAAGGTTGACCTTGACCTCAGGACGCCTCTCGCGGGAACAGTGAAAAACATCACGGCGGAGACAGAACTTGACCGAGCTTACGTAAGCTTTGAGTGCACGTTCAAAATTTGTCGTTTAAATGCCTATAAACTGACTGCAATCAAAGAATTTAGGACGGGAAAAAGCTATATTTTTGTCAATTTGCCGACTGGTTACGCAAAGTCGCTTTAATATTTATCAAGCTCTGCCTTCAATCTTGTCGACCTTGTCGGTGTGGCGAAATATTACCCGATATGTCGGTAAACTTCGAAGATTTGGCAGTTGAAATTCGCTTTGTAGTAGCAATTTGTTCGGAGGCACGTGCGACATTTTCCACAAGGACCCGACCACAAGTTGATCGGCTCTTTGTCGTTTAACTTTCCGTTTAATAGTCTTTAATGGACTGATAAATACTGCAGATCTCGCCTTGATACCTTCTACATTCTTCTTTGCTTTCTCGAATCAGGTAAGTCTCACCTGGCACTTCGTACAAACAAACAAATCTGCTCCAGAGTTTCCGTACCCGTAAGAGGTGATATCTTTACCGACTGTCAACTCAATCAGGCGGGGAAGATCGATTACACTTTCCCCAAGATTTTGAGTCTCCCAGGAGAACACGTCGCACAAGAAGCGCTTGTATTCAAATTCGTTATTTGTTTTGGCGTTTCAGCCACAACCAGCCATTTCAGAAGTGAAAAAAATATATATTCCAACTTGGCTCCCTCATCTCTCAAGACTCACATGTACCAGAGACTGTACAAAGCTCGCGGTAAACGGAAGCGGCCATTGTAACCAGCAATTTGATTTGATATCATCAGACAATGACTCGATGGTGATTGGGTAGGGTGCTTGGGGAGGTAAACAATGGGAAAGGAATGTGACGCTTGGGTAAGCAGGCGTTTGTGGGGAGGAGGTAATACGAGTACCCTAAAAACGACTGCGTGGGAGGCTACGAGAAACACTGATAAACGTAAACATGAATAGATAGATAGATAGATAGCCTTTATTTTAAAACAATGAGTATTAAAGCTACATGAGCTTGTGGGGTCGTTTGCAATTAACTAATTACAAGTAAACTAAAGAAGCTAAAAACTAGGGGTATATACAGACAAAATGTTTGACACGAATCATAAAATGTTATGGGTAATTCTGCCGCTTATATTACAACCTCCACCTCAAACAGGTTTAGTAATTGAGCATGACTTTATTTCAAGGAGAGAATGTCGACGCCGACAACAAATACACTTTTTCCAGAGCTTGCAGTTTTTCGTTTTATATTTAAGAACACGCCGACTCGTTGTTCACCATCGTGGGCGAACTTGGGTATTTACGCGACCACAAAATTGGTTTCAGCGAACCCTGAACGATAGGATTCTCGACCACTGGTGGAAAGAGAGAGCCATGCTTGTCGAGCTTGAAATACAGTGGCGGGTACGATTTGACCTTACGATTAACACAGCACGTAAACAACACGTGATTTCTAGCGTTTGGTACATTTCACCTTCTCATGATTGGTTGAGCCGCTTTGGGTTCTTATTAACTCATACAAGTTACCTCGGGAACTGTCATGGGGAATTCTTTAATTCTTTTTGACGTATCCACGGAAATTTCTTGAAGGTAATTTCACTCTGGGAAAATTGGTCACACACAAAACGTTGCTTCCCCGTGGGCAACAGCCATTTACCCAAGGGTAACATGGCTAGTGTAACCGCACCTTATGTTATGTTATGTTGTTGATTGATTGATTGATTGATTGACTGACTGATTGACTGACTGACTGACTGACTGACTGACTGACTGACTGACTGACTGACTGACTGACTGACTGACTGACTAGATTTGATTGTTGTATACAAGACACAGACATATAACGTATACATTTGCTGGAATTCTCCGGCCGCTAGAGATGTATCCAATAAATATATACAATAAAAACTTACGTATGGAAATCACTCTCCCCTAGAACCAGATTGTAAAGGAAAAACAGATCCTCTTCATCCGTGATTCGGACGACTAGTTCCTACACACAAAATAAAGGAAGTATAAACCTATCGAGCATATGGAGAGAAGCCGGGCGGGAAGGCGAAACGAAGATTTCAACCCCAAGATTTCCGTCCATATTCAGTATAATTCACAACTTTGAAATTATAAAATGTACTTAGAAACGATGTTAGGAGTAAAACTGTTCAACTGTGTAAGCTTACATAAACAAATACGACTCTAAAACTATTTGACCGTACAGTGCAAACCTTATTCGTTGGCGAAGAGCTTGAACGAAAAGCAACATTGATCCTAACAGCAGACTGTCTGCAGACAAAAAAAGCTTGCAATAATTAGTTAAATATGTCATCGTACGATTTTGCAAATCTAACGATTAGAAGCATTACCTGTTTTCACGGCTTGCCGATTTAAGATGGACTGACACAACCTTGTTGAAATATTCGTCCATCTTGGAAAACAATGCAAATGAAATTGGCGCCTGTTTCCAGGCCCCAAGCGCTCATACCTCTTAGTCGAAGGGGACTGGGGGCGAAAAAGAATAAGGCAATGGGAAAAGATGGGGAAAGGGGAACGGGCGCAGGGCGAATACTAGAAACATGATTGGTTGGACGGTATCTGGACAACTCGCTCCCCAGACAATTAGCTCCAGACTACTCGCTCCCCCTATCTTTAGACAACTAGCCCCTAGTATAAAGACGATTAGCCCCCCAAATAGTAAGGAATAAATTTTGTTAAAGAAGAACGCTCTTCTGTAAGTAAATCTGAGACCAAACCTTATGATCGAGCCTATCAATCGTGTAACACATGAACATTTTGTAACCTGTAACACTGGTAAGTAACATCAAAATTTGTTTTTATTACAGCTGAACATCGCGTTCACTAAAACAACATTTAGCACAAGAATGTCGTTTTTTTGCTAGATAAAATTAGAGTGCTTCTAATTATAAAACAAAAAAGGTAAGAGCTGTTTCATCGCAGGTAAATTAAATTTTTGAGCTGGATTTTTGGGTTACAAAATGTCCACGTTTATGTGTTACGCGAACGATGCGATCGATACGATCGTAAGCTTCAGTTTTGGTCTCGTATGTACTTGCAGCAGAGCGTTCTTCTTTCACGAAATTATTACTTTCTCAGCTCAAAAGTACATTTGTCTGAAGTTTTCGTGTTGGGTACTAATCGTCTACATATTGGGGGCTAGTTGTCTAAAGATCGGGGGCGAGTAGTCTGGGGCTAATTTTCTGGGGGGCGAGTTGTCTTGTGAGTTGGACTTGCGAACTTTCAAACGTAGTGCGATTTACGGTATATACAATATGACTAATTTCTCATCAGAGGGCTTTTTGACTATAACAGCGCTATCGAATTCGACAAAAAAAGGCTTTTAATTGATGCATATCCGAAGGCGCTTTTTATCCATACACAGCAAATAGAATATGCCAACAGGGCCATATGGGATAGGCGTTGAATTACAAAAATCAGGAACGTGTTATTTGAGTTCGCTCGTTTGCGATTCGTGTATCTCTTTAAAAAGTAATGGACTGCAGTCTAAGGGCAATAAGTTTATTCACACAACCGCGCGTGCAACGAAGTTAAGTCGATTTTTTTCAATTGTTCAAGGTTTCGCTATATAAATTGTGGATCAGACAAAACAGGGACAAAAAATATGTAATATAAATGATTTATTTTGTATTGCATTGTATTTTACATATACAATAGCCTGCAATGCAGGCGTATTTTTGGAGCGGGAGCGCTGAATAATCCTTCGTTGTTGTCATCCTGGGCAAGGAAGCGCGAGAGGGCTGGAGCGAGTCAAAAGTGACCCTAAGGGAGAGGATGACTGGCTGAGAAATAAAGGAGGGGGGAGGGGGAGAGGAGGGAAAAATACATTTCCTGCCCCCCCCCCCTCCCCCTCAGCCTCCTTCAAATACGCGAACTAAATTTATCATTCAGCGCCCGCCCATGAAAAACGCCTGCACTGCAGGCTACATATACAAAAGCATAAGGTACAACGAAATGGCATAAAGCCAAAGAATAAGTAAAAAAATAATTAGGCTTTCATGTATCTCTAATATCCTCCCTGATTATATACACGTAACTTCACTTAAATAATGATTCCGCAACACTTCTATTCACAACCAAAAATAACGAATACTCTGACTCCACCACCCCCACCCCCAAGAAACGTGAACAATTCCCTCAGATCAACCGCAGCACAGACATCCTTTCGATTAAGGTGGGGGTACACCTGAATTTGGATGGAATTTTCAGAGGTTTAAGGAAGGAATAGAAGAAAGAAAATGATTTTTGGAACACTAACAGACAGTTGATACCCACGCAAGACCACCCCAGGTTGCTAGTGGACTAACTTGGTATCTGTCTATTAATTATTAACTACAAATTCTAATTTTAAAACTTCACTAAATCTTCAATATTTCTTATTTCTCTTAATTTTACTACTCTTTTTAGAAAAACTATCTCCTCCCAAATATACCTAAAAATCACCATAAAATTTACAACACCCCAAAACATTGATTTGTGTAATGAGCATAGGGTTTTTGTATTGCTTGAAACGCGAACGAGATATTTCCGTTGAACCGATTTTAAGCGGCGTGAAAACGGCTTTCATGTAGACTCCCGCCTTAAAGCGATGATATCCACACCCCAAGCTTTCGGATAAAATAAACCAAAATACTTCCACATACTGACTGTGAAGCTGTTTTAATGTCAACTGCGATCCATTCTGGACCACAAAGTTCCCCACCATAATACCCCTCTCCCCCGCTTTCCCAGCCCCGAAAATAAGCCCCCTCCCCCACCCCCAAGAATTATTCCTTCCCCACGAATTTTTTCGTATTTTTTAAGTGTTGAATATTTTTTACAATACGTCTTAGACCCTATGTTCATCTCAAATATCTTTCGACAGCAAAAGTAAAACAAATCGATATTTTCAAATTTACAGGTTAGTGAGAATTCTCAAGGGAAAATACGTTATGAATTTGTCTTAGGGACCTTAAGTAATTATGACAGAAGACTAGGAGAAAAATCTCTATCGAAAAGTTAGCAGTCATGTTTAAGACTCCTTGACGGCTATTTAGACTTACTCAATTTACCTCTGATTCTGGCTGAATAAGCAGTTCAATTTGCAGTCGAGGCTTGCTCGGACTGAGAGAGGAAAGCTCACTTTTCAGTGTTCACAGTCTCCATGAAACCTTTAAGTTGCAGAGTAAATGCATGCAGAACTCCTGACACTATTGCTCTGTCACGTGCTCATTACATCATAGCTACTTAAGGTCCCTAATAATTTTGATTGGACGCTTGGCTCCAAAAGTAATATACCTCCATATTTTCCAGCTTTAGCAAACCTTGTTCCTCCACTGTTCATTAAAATGACAAAGCTGAAAATCCAAGGGAAGTCTCTCTTTTGCACGGAAGGCATCGCAACTTGAAAATCGATTTTCGATTGACTATTTCCTATTCACAAAATTATTCGGAAGGCTCACGCAATTTTCGTACGTTCTTGGAAACAATTGAAATCTTCGACGAATGAAAAAATCTTTAGAAAATTGCGACACACTTCAAGAAAAATTACACACGTACTATTTTTTTTCTATCTTTACATTAGAAAACTATTACTTTCAGATTTTCTTCAATTTTCGAGAAACCACAACAAAAAAATGTTTCAATACAATGGCATCAATAATTGTTAAATTGCGCCTTTTCAGACGAAACAAATCACGAAATCTTTATGGTTTATTAAAGTTAATATTCTCCTTAGTCCGTTGTACTTCCTGAGGCAAGCTCATTTTCCCGCTCTTCGTCTCTGTACTCAGTATTGCACCGCTGACAGTTGTTACCGTGGACGAATCTCTGTAGTTTGGTGCATGGAGGGTGTCCCCAATCCTGAAAGAGATAAGACAGTCAGTTGAGTGCAACAACAACAATGAAATTGGGCTTGAGCTTTTCTGCACATTTTTAGCAGTCCTGCGCCTATGCAAGTGAAATGTATCAAATATATACTGTATTGTATTTTATGTGTAAGTATTGAGTCTGGGGCACAAAAATGTACCCTCGAAAACTCCCAAAATAAGCGTAATTTTTTTGGTTTGCAAGCCAAGACAAACCTGCCGAGAAACATCTTTAGGTGAAATTAAACCACTTTTGAGGTGTCTGTAAGCGAATACAATAACAATTAACAAGCTAGAAGCAATGACAAGCCAATTCACATGATAAATAAAATGGAGCATGAAACTGCCATGTGATTTAAAGCGGCTCGAAAGGGTTTCACATTGTTGTACAACTTTAAACAAAGAGCAGTCACTGTTTTAACTTGTGATAGACTAGCCTGCATGACTAACAGGCCTTTTTTGGGGGGACATGGGGGCGGGGAGCTTTAAACCCAGGTTATGACTGTTTGGCGAGAAGGGCATGAGGGAGCATTCGCGGAAGGTATTTTCGTGCGTGGTCGCTTTCTCCATGAACAACACCTTACCTTAATTCTCTCGTAAGTATCACTGATGATTCCAATGAACAAGCTGAGCACCACATAGATGAACAGCGAAATGAAGGTGTACAGGTAAAACTTGCTGAAGACCCACACCGCATAACTCTTCGTGTCCATCTCAGCAAAAGTCATGAACATGTCATCTCCATTGATCAGTGAGAACATGCATTCTGAAACAGTCCACAGGTCTCGGAACTGGGAAATGAAAACAAATGCACAAACAACAAGATGATATATTTTTCACCTCTGGTATCGGGCAAAGACTTCAAGCAATTTCCTTTGCAAGTAAAGTTCTCGCAACTCGCCTTTTGAAGCACAGTGAGAGATCAGAGTTGGCTGAGTACTGTCTGCGAGCAACTCCCTAGCCAAGGGCGCTATTTTAACAGCCATTTCTTGAAAGTACTTATTTTAGATATTTACATTTAAAATTATCATAAACCTGACGATTGGATAATGCAATTCCACAGTTTCGATTGGCTTAGCGGTCATGGTATATGAGCCATTATACCATGCCCGAGAAATAGCGACCATTAAATAATATTGTTTTCTGGTTGTTCTTGCAAAGCGAAATCAGCAAGACCTAGCAATATTTCTTGGTTATTTTTAATAAAACAATTATCTGTCTTGCGCTTGTTGGATGCGATTTGATTATATCATATCATCATATCATCATATTTCCAATGTGCACACAGGGAATAATTGTTAATTAGATTGCACTGATGACTGGTACATGAAAAGCCCTTCGGTCAATTTCCGTCGGGACCCAGATCTATTCTTGATTGTCGGATGCCCGCCACAAGTGTAAAATTCTACAAATTTCCCCTGGTCTTTTCTTGTCTACACAATTACAAGCCTTGAAGCAACCTAAGTACAGACAAAACGAAACACTAAAGAATTACTGAACAAAATTTTGAACAACAGATAGCAATATTATTATGCAGTCAACACCCCCCCCCCTACCCCAGTCCCCATCCACCACCCCCACCCTGGAGAAGTGTACCTTGATGTGATAAGGTCCCAGCACAATCCAGCCACAAAACATATATCCAAAATATAGCAAAGAGCCGCACACACAGAAGCGTAACACACTCGGAGCTGATGCTTTCAGCGTGACAAGGAGTATCTGAAATGTAAATTACATGATACAAGAGTGAATAACAACAGTTCATCCATCAAGCCTGGGCTTTTGTCACAAATTCGGCTCTTACAATTTTGTGGATAAAAATCTGATATTGCGACCATTTGAACCAAAGCTACTGAGCAGTACTTTCCTGTGGTGCTGTTTATTATGCTATACAAGGTGGTTCTAACTCTGAAGTCTGTGAATGAAATCCTGAAGTGTGACCATTCAAATGAAAGCTACTAAGCAGTACTTTCCTTTAGTGCTGTTCATTACTCCATGCAAGGTGGTTCTAACTTTTCAAAGTGTGTAGACTGTACTTTTCATACAATTACACCATTGAGACTGAATGTCAGCTTGTGAAAGAGGCTCTGGCTGATTATGAGTCCACTGTTGAGCTCATCTTAGCCACACAGGCCATCTAGTTTATAGTTTATTATGGATAATCATAAGGCAGCCAAAAGGCTGAATTGAATTATTATTTACATAAATATTAAGAATATTTTAAAATTCAACACCATCAACTATTTAAAAAAAAGTAAATAAGAGACAATGGAAAAATGTTTAAAATTGGGAGAATGAAAGAATGTATGAATGCATTGTCACTAAGGACATTCACAGCCGGAGTTTAATACATTCTCTGAGTGCACAAGAAATGCCTTTTTTGTGACAACCTTGTCCACCTGAAAGTCTTCAAATTTTCCTAGGTTATAAACAAGCAGAGCTGTTTCATCAGGCAATCATCTGAGGTGTTTGTTAACTTAAAGTTGAATCTCTGAATGGACTAAGAACACAGTAGAAGTGCAGTCTTCTACTGCACTTCAACATTCTACATTCACTTTGCAGCTGTAAAAGTTTGGAATCACCTTGAAGAAAGCATGAAACACCTCCCCGTTAAAACGTTTAAAAAAAGAAAGTCAAGTTAAACATCTTACAGTCTGACTGTTCATGAGTTTTCAACTGGTATTTCTTTATTTATTCTTTTCCTCTTCTTCTTCTTTTTTTATGATTAATCAATTGCTATGCTCAAGCTTTAGTGCCAACCTACCTTCTAACATTATTTAGTTTTACTCAGCTCAATTAGCTTTTTATTTATTCTGAGTAAATGTTACCTCTTTTGTCTTAATATATTATGTTGTAAATTAAGTTTAGCTTGGTTAACTTCTTAATTTGGTAATTTGGTTGTTGTTGTTGTTGTTCTACTACTTCTGTACAGCTGTCATAAAAGTTGGCATCATATTTAAACATAATATGTTGGACTTACATTATACTTTTTGAAATGTCCCAGATATCTCAACAACCCAGACCAGGTTAGCAGCACTGCAATACCAAGGAACATGCTACAAATTGAGTATTCCTGTTGGTTCTGCAACAAGAGGAAAATATTTATTTGTGAATTCAACTACTTTGTCTTAAATCTTAGAAAAAATTTACAAGCAATGTACATGTTACACATAATTATTGTCCTTCAGATCAGACAGGGATGTCAGATCTTTGTTTGTGATCTTAAAATCAAAAACAAGATATGCCAGTCACAGAAGTCAAGGAAATCTTCAGTTTAGCAATCTCTTCAACTGACTGTCCAAGTGATTTTAAGAATAGTGATCTTTGGAAATCTTAACTTCATCTTGTCTATATTCAGAACGTGGAACTGTGAAGCAATCTTTGGGAAGGAATGGAAGACAACAATAATAATAATAATTATTATTATTATATACATGAGGAACATGTCAACCTGGGCCCAGTTTTTCAAAGCCTCATTAAGCTAATCCTGGATTAACATGAATGTTGACTCTAGTTTAATTACTAACCAATAACAATTCTTCAAAAAGATTTTTGTCCCTTAGTTTGACTTGGACCTTCCTTTTCCATTAGCTTGAAATTAGCTTTTGAATTATTTTTAACAAGTACAATGAAAACCTCGGTTAATTCTCAATTCGGGATTAGACAAGTGCTTATCGGAATTCAAACAATTGGGCCCTGCACAAGGAAAAAGAATTACTTTATTTGGGTTGGATTACTACTAGAAGCGGGAGAAATCACAAAAGAAGTTTGATTACGTTAATGTCGATGAGCATTTTCATAAAAGATCCAATGACCGCACAGCCATCACTGATGATGATCAACACAAACCACAGGTTGATAAGATCCAAGCAATCCCAGTATGTCAGATGGTCCTTAATTTCACAATGGAAGAATCGTCGGGTTGCCTAAAAAATAAAACAGTTTTATTGAATTTCAGTTGAGACTGTGGAAGAAATTCTAAAGTGTGCCCATTACGGAGTGCTTTCCTGTCATAATCATATTAATTGTGCTGTACATGTTGGTTCTAACTTTTGCATCTGCAGATAAAACATTCTGTAAGTGAGACCATTCAAATGAAAGCTACTGAGCAGTACTTTTCTGTGGTGCTGTTTAATCTGCTGTAAAAGATGCTTTGAATGTTTGAGGCTGTGGAAGGGATTGTACAGCATAACCAATCAAATGAGAGCTAATGAGTTGTGCTTTCAAGTGTTTGTTTTTCAATTCCTTGTAAAATTAATTTCGAATTTTTTTTTGCTTTAATTATTGAGTGACTGTATATTGGGTAATAGAGGATTTTGATGTATTCTCACTGAGGAACGCCACAAAGCACATTGTTACAAATCTTACCACACAGAGCTCTTTTAATTATTAAATTTCAAGCAAGCACTTAACTTGTCCTCGTCAAATTCCTAAATTTTAACTAAGTAAGCAGTTGCATGAATTTACAGTGTTCCAGATAACAGAGAGGTCTCAAGTCAAAAACCAGAGGAGCCTGACTTCCTGACCCAACAAAATGACTGGCAAACTCAAGAAGAATTAGAGAGAACCAGAGCTATTGACCCGTCAAAATTTTTCACTGACTCTCTGATTTTGAAAGTTATCTGGAACGCTGATTTATATTTCAATATTATTGCGATGCAAGAAAGATTTTGTTAGAACTATAATAACATTGATTAGACGTGATAGGACCATGGTACCTTTACAAGCTTCAGATGCCTAACAGGTGAACTTGTACAAAAGGAACATCTAAACACAGTACCTAGCTTACAACATTCAGTTGCTCAAAAAGTGAACATGCACAAACGAACATCTACACACAGTACCTTTACAAGCCTCAGTTGCCTAAAGAGTGAACGTGTACAAAGGCCCATGGACACAACACACAGCAGGATAGTCATAACGTCAATAAAAACATGAAGAGTCTTGGATGTTTGATAGTCTGAAATACAATAAGCAGAACAATTCAGTTTCCTGTCATCTGTTTGTGTCTAGATATCCTACAAATTAAATTTGGTTTGATTGTTTCAATAATGTCAGTTTTTTCTTAATAGCATTGGTGAAGCAAAAACTCCATTTACAAAAGTATGGATCTACAAAAAGCTGTCTGCCCAAGATGTAGTATATCACTTAATGTTAAATTGCAAAATTGAATTTGTGAAGGGGGACAGGAGAGATCAAGAGACATGCACAGAGAACAAATGTCAACTGTAACCTTTGGAGGTCAAAAGTGGAATTTCCACATAGGTAACTTGTGCAAGGGGTTATGGTGGGTTATGAACAAAGAAAGAAAGATTGATTGATTGATTGATTGATTGATTGATTGATTGATTGATTGATTGATTGACCGATTGATTGATTGATTGATTGATTGATTGATTGATTGATTGATTGATTGATTGACAGATAGTCACCTTGTTTGAGTGTAATAGTAGAATTACACTCTACAATAGTTCCATCTGCACCCAATGTGACTGGCACTCGCCCATCAAGATTGCTGTTATCAAACTGTATCTGCACATTAAAAACAAAATTGAACACACTAAACAATTGTAACAGACAACATTTGTACATTCCTACAAAACAAAGATGCCAGAAAACAGGCACAGCAGACTGGTAATTAATAACAAAAAAGGTAAAGTCATAAGTCTCTTTTTGTTCTTCATAATCCAGAGTTGTTTTGGCTGTTCATACTCTGTCAATAAAACTAAATTTTGATTTTATACTAACCGTGACATTGAAAAGATAGCAGGCTGGTTTTCTTGGAGGTTTCCGTACATGAAAAGAACTCAGGTTAGCCATCAGCGTAATACTTATAACACTGAAAAATAAAACCAGACATGAAATTCAAAATCAGGAAAATAGTCATCCAATTCACAGGCCTGGTGGGTTTAAAGGCTATTTAGTTTTTTACCACTGAGTTTCACCACCATTGTCATTGCCACACACAAATGTGCACCAACTGCTGCTTTGTTTTCCACTGGCAAGGAAAACTGGGTTGTGTGACCTCTTACTCCAATCTTCAATTCATCACATTAACTGCTCTTCATGCAAAAACACTGATATTATTTGATGCATAAATAACTAATCTGTTACAGTGCAGTTACTGATTACATTACCTTTCAAATGATATTTCTGGCAGCTTGTTCTGATCTGGATGATGTAAATCTTGACAAACTACTCCCGAGCATAAAGGAAGCAAACTACCTCAAGAATCATATTTTAATATTTACATTTACATTTGATCAGGAGGGATTTGCTGAAGCAAAGGCATACAAAAAACCAGGAAAGATTTATTGCTCGACGTTTCGGGGTCATCGAGACTCCATTATCAAGAGACTAGTAAAATAGCATGCAAATAAGGAAAGATATAAATGTGAATAAGGGAGAAACGAAGACTCGAAAAAAATCTAAGTCCCAGATGGGATTTGAACCCACGACCCTCCGTGGGTTCAAATCCCATCTGGGACTCAGATTTTTTGCGAGTCTTCGTTTCTCCCTTATTCACATTTGTATCTTGTTGTTGTTGTTTGTCCGTTAAATAAGGAAAGGTACAAGATAAGCATAAATTAGAATAACCGGCTTAAACAAACACCTTGGCGCGGATGGAATCCGTTTGCACGTTCAGTGTTGGTTTACACATACGCAAATTTGATTGCCTCGTTAAAGAAATGCTGTACATTCGCATGCGTAAACCAACACTGAACGTGCAAATGGATTCCATCGACGCCAAAGTGTTTGCTTAAGCCGTTTATTCTAATTTATGCTTATCTTGTACCTCTCCTTATTTGCATGTTGTTTTACTGGTCTCTTGATAATGGAGTCACGATGACCCCGAAAAGTCGAGCAGTAAACATTTACATTTACATGCCATTTGGTCAGTAAATCATTAGATATCACATTAACCGTAAAAATAAATAAAATTAGTAAATGAATAAAATACAGATATATCAATATATAAAATAATGAAAGATATAAAAGTCAAATAAAGAAAATAATATGCGTTCCTTTAACCCTTTGAAGCCCGATAATAAGATGCATATTCCCCTCACTGCTCCCATACATTTCTTATGGCACTAGTTGAGAGAATTTGCATGAACATCAAGACTTTCCATTGCTGATCATTTTTTATATTCTCATTACCTCCACATTTGATCAGGCAGTGATAATATGTAAGGAAAAACTATATGCTGATCACTACTGGGTCTTAAAGGATTAAAGTCAACTTCATGAATTACCAAATTGGCATTACATCAATATTCACTGGGAGCAACTAAAACTCTGCCATCCTCCAATGTGTTGTTCCAGAAATTATCCATAATATGTAGTGAACTCCCTCTGACAAAAGAGGGCTTTATATTTGTATGCCCACCCCTCTGGAAATTCCAGTTCAGCTTCATATGTTCCTTGTTGGCTTTTGAGACACCACCCCCTCCCCCTTGGAATTTCCACTGACCCTCCCTGGGATTGGTCTGGGTATTTTTGGAACAACACAATTTGCTGTCTGACTGGCAGTCCTTTTGTGACAGCAATTTCAGTTTCAGCAAGTTGCATTTCTGAAATCTTTGTTATGTCAAAATGTATAGTCTCCTCAGTGCTTTCCATATACATTTTACTTTACTAGTTGGGAGAATTTCTTTTTAATATAGCTGGCTGCTTTCCCTGTGGAGCTAGCTTCTCTCCAAAGCAGAACGAAGGCCCTGCATAAATTTGTTCTTGTGAGGTAGATTCACATGAATTATTCAATAGTAGTAACCACTAAATCACAAGTTTTATAAAAGATACAATAGTCTGTTTGTCGATTGAGATCATAGGATTGCTGTTCAGGATCAACTGAGCTGTTGGTGTATTTGTAAGTGCACATAACCATTTGAGCAGATCTATTTTTTGTTACTGGGAAACCAAATGTTCCAACTGCAATGTTTTGGATATCATAGAACTGAAAAATACACAAACAAGAAATAAGTTATTTTGCTCACATATGTAATCAAAACAATTTTATAACTGGCAAGCTTTGTATCATAAAAGGTAAACTAAAAGGTGAAAAAATGAGTGTAGAGTACTGTGATAACACTGAAAGGGTAAAGTACAGTGTAAGCAAAATACAGGATCCTCTAAGGCTGGAACTTTAAAACCTCTTTAATTTGTTCTGCCCACTAGAAATAAAATGCCACATGATCATTTCCTTTTAGAAAATCTTGTATAAGCATCTCATTTTTCAAAAGGAATAAGTATTTTTTATTATTTACATGAGGTAAGGCCTGTCACTGGCACATACATAGTTACATACTTTATTTGTTTTCGCAGGTTAAAATTAATGAAAGGCAGCCAGAGGCTGATGTGGACCTGCGATAATTATACATGAATACAAAATACAAAATATAAAAATAAAATATCTACAGTTAAAATAATAAAATTGCAAATGGTAAAAAAGAAAAAGTTTTTCAGAAATACTGAGGTGTATCCAAAGGATAATAGACAGGGCTAGAAATTGGGCTTAATAGAGTCGCCAATGCGCCTAAGTTTTCCGTGATTCATAAGGTAGTTGCCACATTGGCGACCAGAACCCTTTGCTTTATCCTATCTTTACTTACCCAACCAACCTTAAAGCCTGAAAAAAAAAATCGCTGCGAATGGCGAGGTTTATTTGTAGCAAAACCGTCACAAACTCTCTGTCAACATCCGCCATCTTGGATAATTCATAGGCTACGTATTATGAATTCAAATGTCCCTTTCGCTAACAGAACATATTGCGGGCTCAAAACATGACCCCACGTGACCTCTGAAATATCCAAGATGGCAGACTTTCACAGACTCATACCCAGTTGCTATTTACGTGTTTTGTGGGGTGAGAAGATTGATTACGAGGATGGATTGAGGTGCACGGGGTGTCATGGGAAGAGGTGAAGGAAAAATAGCAATTTCTTTTGACAGATCCGTGCAATCGTGCATGGAACCGTGCAGTGCTATTTTTCAAGAAAACGGAGTAATTTCAGACATTTCTTGCAGTCAAAATTCACTGCCAGTTCTGGTTTGGTATTTAACGAGCTAAAGTATTCGTCCAATGAGTGATTTCTTTTTTGTTAGCTTGCAATGTTGTGCTGCCGTAATGGCTTCTTCGCGGGAACATTTGCGGGAAGACGACGTGGGTGATTTGGACAGTTCTTTCAGTGAATTGTAGATCGAAGGTTAGTATCATAGTCATATTTCGTCTCCCCGCGAATACTCCCGCGAAGAAGCCATTACGGCAGTATGATATTACAAGCCAACAAAAAAGAAATCACTCTTCGGACGAACGCCATATTGGAGTCGCTATTTTTCCTTCACCTCTTCCCATGACACCCCGCGCGCCTCAATCCATCCTCGTATCCAATCTTCTCACCCCACAAAACACGTAAATAGCGACTGGGTACGAGTATGAGACTTTCATTAACATTCATGTCGGCGAGTGATTTAAATTTAAAATGAGCGTCGACGAGAATCAGGAAAATTTATTTCAAATGTTGGCTGCGCATACAACCAGGACCGAGGATGAGATTTTGGAATTCGCACGGGCCGTGGAAAAAAAATATGCCGACAAAGGAGAAGTTTTTTCGCACCTTGCCGCTCCGTGGCTAGGTGGACAGAAGACAAATTGGCAATGTCCCTGGTGTCAGAGGATATTCCTTTACGACAAGAAATAGCAGCCACAATTACTTCTGCTGATGGAAACTGTCTTTTCAATGCTGTTTCGTTGGCTTTGGTGGGAAATGAGACGTAAATGAGTCTTTTGCGTTTGCTCGCAGATGTAGCCAGTATGATTTTCTTTAATGTATTAGAAACAATAGTTCAGCAAACTTGCCAACTTATGTTTCTGAAATGGATACAAAAGATTTTGCCAACTTAAGACTTCTGGCAAGTGGTTGATATTGTAGTGTACATGTAGACAATGCCGCTGAGTCTTTGAAATAAGTGGACATCATGATGAGATCACCAAATTTGGTGGTCTCCGAGGGAAAGCTGGACAATTTCCAAAAAGAAAAAAAAACTTACCATGTGATGAAATGTTGGTGATGTACATTCTTTACTGTGACCAGAATTGTCGTCTGCTATTCTTTAGACATCAACAAACCGTCCAGGCATTCCTAATGCTAGGAAAGCCTAACATTTGATATTACTATCCATGATAACGCATTTTCAATATTTTTTGTTTTCGTTTCGGAAAAAAATGGCTACTAACTTTTTGGACTTGGCGACCTCTTTGGAATATTTAGGAGCCAAATGTCTCCTTAAGAAAAAAGTTAATTTCGTGCCCTGATAGGACAACTTTCATTACTAACCTGCTTTACAGAGTGATGCACTTGTGAGTAAAACTGGTTCTTTGTGTAGATGGCATAATCTGAGTCATTGGAATCGAGAAGAAACAAGTAGTTGAAGGCTTCTTCACTGTCATCAAGGAAGTTAACTACAGCGAACAACTCTGATGCAAACAGGAAAATCTGACAAAATAAAAATAAACAATTGCACTATTAAACAAAGTCTGAGTTACTGTCTCATGGATCAGAAGAATCGGTCGCAACAAATAAAGGTGAAGGGTCGCACATAAGCAGCACTATTTTGTATTTATTGTGTTTTTGAGGTGACCTCTTTATATAAGCCTGGTAATGGTTTCTTGCCATATCTTTACTGCTACTTTTGTCTTACATTAATGTGTTTTATGGCAAATTAATAAAGAAGAACAAAGAAAAAAAAAGAACAGAGATGATGCAATGATGACAGCAACCACTGCACCTCCATCTAATATGTTCCTCAATGAAACACTGTTACAGTCCCAGTTAACTTTACTGGGAACACTTCATAACCAAGCCAAAATTGTTATACTCGTGCACCCCCCCCCCCCCCCCAACACCCACCTCCTCACTGTTGTTTTTTGTAATTCTGCTAGCCAGTCTTGTGAACCAACATTGAGAGGGCAGGGAACTGACAAGATTTGTCCCAACAAATATGACTGAGATGTGACTTTTGTTATTGCGTTTGACGTAGGAAGAACGCTTCCGAAAACGGATTTGAGTCGAGATTTTATGGGACTTGTTGTGGATGGGTCGATGGATCTTGGGACGCACATCTGGCATCCCCCGCAGATTTTTTTGCAGGGGTGGATGACATCACAAAGAGAGAGAGCCTGGGATTGAGATTGGCCTGGTGACATTGAACGCACTCTCTTATCTACGATTTTTACTAGTTTATTCATGAAGTTTGATTCATGAAGTGATCATTGTTTGTCCAACATTCAATCTTCACAAGTTCTATCCATCTAGATCAGACACATAGCACATGTTCGTCGACCCAAATTGAGTCAGATGAACTCAATTTAGTCAAACATCTAACTTATCATGAACTTAATTCGTTCAGTTTAGTCTGTCTCATGTGAAGTCCGACGTTTCACCTGGGCCTTAAAGGAACACAGATGAAACCCTGAACTGCATTCAAATGAAGGTAGAAGTATTTTGATTGATTGATTGATTGATTGATTGATTGATTGATTGATTGATTGATTGAATAGAGAAATAAATTTCGACTTGGCTAAAAGGTCTAAATGTAATAAAGTATGGTTGCTGAAAAGAATCTTCAACAATCTTCAACTAAACCTTCAAGACTTACCTGGACAGTGACCATTAACAACTTCAGAAGTTGAAGAAAAAGCTTCCATGGTTTTCGCCCTCGATGTTTGTACTTTTGGTATGGCGTCATGAAATGGGACTTGAGCCGTTTTCGCATTACTTCTCTGCGATTCCTCAAGCTTCCAGAAAACTCAGAAGGATCATAAATAGACTGGTAATGCACAGACGTGCTGAAGTCAAGCCCTCCGCCATAGCTGTGCCGACGTAACAGCGGCTCTGTGCAATCATCAAAGCTTGTTAAACTCCCATTATTCTGTCCTGATTCATTAAAGGAGCGAGCCAGATGTCTTGCAGATCTGGATGAAACTGCTGGCAAAAGAACTCGACCAGCCATACCTTACAAAACGCAAAAGGTCAATTCAATTCAATCAAGCTTATATTTTCTTTTTCGTGTTGGGTCTCGTGACCAACCAACTACCGAAGCATCCATCGATTTGGTTTTGCATTTCGAGCCAATCTACTGGCAGATTATGTTTCCGCTGATCACTTCAAGTTTGCAGATGTTCCTTCGCTTTCTTGGACGCCTTCAAAACTCCTCTTAATGTTGCTATCAGAGTATTTACTAATTTCGCCGCAGTAAAGTAACGCATTTCCTGCATTACAAATCGCAGTCTGTGGCAATAAAAACCGAAATATCCCAAGGATCATTGCGCGTCTTTCGAGCCTCGACGTAGTGGGAGAGGGGAAGGGAGATTGCTTTTTCTTTCTTTTCTTTTCTTTTTTTTTTTTTTTTTTTTTTTTTGGATTTTTTCTTTTTCTTTTTTTCTTTTTTAACGATTGGGCTACGGGGGAGGAGAGGGTTAAAAAACTGAAAATTAAAATCTCCAAAACGAGAAATGTAAAACCCGGCTTGACACTGAAAGAAAAATTTTGTTTTGAACGGGGAGGGAAGGAACTGAAGTGCTCAGAACCCCACACCCCACCTACTTGCCCATTGTAACCACAGGTACCCCAAACTCTATGAGAGATATATAGGCCGAGAAAAGCAGTGGACTAAAACTCGCTAAAATCGCGCTAAAACGCTCTAAAAACCACATAGGAGAAAGGAAAACAGACAAAGGAGTTCAGGTAGGCATATTTTTTATTGAAAATTCGTTGGTATTTTTAAATTGAAGTAGGAATCGTTTTTTCCCATACAAATCCTTATAATTTCGTCGTTACGCAAAGCTCGCCGTAACGCTCAAATTATAACACTCACGCAAAGGTCACGGCCTATATCTCTCATAGAGCTTGGGGTACCTGTGATTGTAACTAATAAACATCTTACCACTTTACACGTATGGAGTATCATGACTCCATAACCGGAAACGTGCACGTAATATGATTCAGCGGGGAATACTTTGGACTTATTTCAGTGTCATATATTCTTGATCGTCAGGTGGTTTGTTCTTCTTTTTCTTCGTTCCCGCACTGAGAAGGTACGGAACAGGCAACAGTACGTAAGTTTTTGTTTCTGCATAAAGTAATTTTGCAGTCGAACTCGAAAACTAGAACCTTCTGCTGCGAGATGTATACTGGTGATTTCACCAAACCCTTTTTCTTACTGGCGGTTGTAGAATAATTTTCGTTTGCGTCTCGAACACACACGCAGCTCAGGAAGCTAGTTCTCGCCAGGTTGCTTACAGTCTACTCTTACAGACAACAACATCAACAGCCTTATGTTATTTTGCAGTCCAATCCGCTGGACTCGAGTCTATCTCATAGCCTCATCAGTGAACTCTCTAATATGTGTGCGCTTTTCGATTATTTTGGTGCAGACTTCAAGCTTTCTTAACCTTTCTATGTCAGGCAAAAATCCGTCGCTAGACCGGCCTAAGCAGTGTCATATCAACATTACAAACTTCTTTTTCCGCTTTCAAAATGAGCGTTACTAAAAAGCGAAATTACTGAGCCCACGCGTACTTTAATCTGAAACATTAAAAAATAGGAAACAATTAATGTGGCATTTTTTTTTTTTTTTTTTTTTTTTACCAATAGGTCAACTGACTGACTCGTGAAATGTGCGTAAAGTTGCATAATCGACTGAACTAATTTAAAACGTGACCCGCACAGGCCAACACGATTTTAATACCCCGATTTTGTTTCTGCATTGCGACTGATAGCCTGCTTTACCGGTTTACCGGCAGAGTTAAAGACCGCACAAAATATCCTCGGTGTCAGGAGACACCTCCCTTTCAGAAAAATAAAATCGAGTTTCATGGACATTCCCGCCTGAATACAGCAAAATGCGCACTAACAAACAAAGAAGCGGTCCTTAGGATCACGAGGGTAATAAAACTGAGTGGCATAAAATCGCAGGCTTTCCTAACACCAAGTGGATTCCTTTGCTAAAGTGTGTCAAAACAAACAACAAAATGGAACGCGGAAAAATATAGTTAAACAGCTTTCATATGTATCAGTAACCACAATTGAAGACTTCATCCAAAGTCTAGAAAAGGTGGAGTCAACTTGAACATGCAGCATCAGAAACGGTACCTTGGGAAAGATCTCAGTGCTCTGTAGCTTTGATTGAATGGTTACACTTTAGTTCATCCACAGACTCAAAATTTAGGGTTGTGGCAGAGAATAACTGAAACAGCACCACAGGATAGGCTCTGCTGCTGGCAGTAGCTTTTATTTATAATCTCACACTTTACTTAGGATATAGACCACATTAACCAAAACATCATAATAAAGAGTAACTAATGAAAGCACTACTCGATAGCTTTCATTTTAAGCATGCATGGGACTGATTTCATAATAACTGAAACAGTGTTAATGAAGCGGCAGAACGGGTTTATGGCTTACGTTTGACAGAGGTGAATAAGTTGCCTTTTAGCGACCTCCCTAGACTCCACTGAACCATCTCTGGTGAGTGAATAGTTGGCTTCCCTTTTAAACCTTACGTAAGCACATTTCTTGATCATTAAAACAAACTTATTTGATTTCAGGCTGCTGATTCTTCCTCACATTGACAAGGTTTAACAAACAAGAATGTGCGCTTACAGTGGAATTATTAAAAAGGCCATCACCTCTTTACAAGAACGCCGTAGTAAAGGTTTGACAAACTTTCTAGTATTTCCATTTTGAAAAAAAAATGATCACCACCGCAGTAAATTACAGCGCAATTACTGTGGACCTTATCGCAGTTCCACCTAGAGTTTTTACAGCTTTTCATCCATACCATCAAAGGGTAGAACTTCCTTGTACGTATGCAAACAAAGCCCCATAAACCACTCATTTCATGATCATTACTCGTAGATAATTGTCACGTTTTCCGGTTATGTTAAGTCCCATCCAATCATTCTGCCCCTGTAACCGAGGGGGCTCACCAACGGGGAGTCTTATTTATTACCGAGATTTTACAGTATCATTTTATGGTTTGGACTATCGTCATCGTCGATCGGACTTTCAGCTCTCTTGGTGTGTGAATTTTCTTGTCGTTTCCTTAGACAGAAACTCTACTCAGCATCGTCTCTCTCAACCCATGTGTATAAATGATTACCGGAGAAAAAATCCTGAGAAACTCTAAAATGAACTGGCAAAAAATATTGGTAGTTTCTTCATACTACTGCAATCGAGTTAAGCTGTCCCCGTGTGGGCCTACCTAGAATGCTGACTTCGACTCCCTTACTAGAGTAATAGAGTCCCAAGGTGATGAAAAATTCCCATAATTTCACAAATTGAAATATTTGTGACCACTCTTTAGGATTCTAATACAATGGTTTGAGCAGCTTGGTCTATCACTTAGTCGGACCTTTCCACCTTAATTCTCGCCGTTTAAACAGGAAACAAAACGGAGAATCTATCATGACGGCAATGTTAATTGATTTTCAGTCGAATGAAAACGCATAGCCACGAAGACAAGTCACACAGTTTAAAATCCAGAATATTTGAAAACAAAAAGAGCATTGCCCTTCAATATGTCAGTTCACAGAATTCCTAGACCTCATAAGAAAATAGTGGCCAGGTAAGCAAATTGAAAGGCGGTGAGTGTGGAACAAATGCGATGCATGTCATTGCAGAGCGATGCAAGGTCCTGCATGCATTGGCTTTCCGGGAGCGACATGGGAATTTGCGTCAACCTGCCGGGTCTCATTTTGGCGAGTGTTTTTCCAAACAAGAAGACACACGATGATTCATTTCTTTAACCAATTATAGTCACGTTTTACGACAGCTGTCACATCAGTTAAACTACGCTTTTGAGAAATTCGTATTTGCAATGGCGTCTTAGACGGAAAGTAACCACACCACGAAGTTATCTAATTTACGTATAACTGCACTGTATTCTATTTTCAGCAGTATTACAAGGAAAAAGTACTTTTCTAATAACCCCCGAATTTTTAAACAATTGCGTACAATCCATTTACAATTAAACCATCGGCATGAGAGTCCTCGAACACTACTTTCTAGCGTTGTTTTTTGCTTTTCCAAACTTTCCAAACCCGAATGACTGGGAATGTTTTACTTTCAAAGTTGTACCGCAGGCATTCTGCATCCAACCTCGTCACCAGGATCTCTCATCTTCTCGTCCCTTGGCAGAGGGGGAGACAGCGGAACACACCCTGGGACGGTGAAAGGAGAGGTCCTGGGAGTGAAGTTGTACTCATAGATACTCATAGAAATAGATATGACTTTATCTTGTTATATTTCCTCTTTTCCTGACCTTTTTACTTTTAGAGGCAAATACGCTTACACTGCAAGACACCTACAATGCTCACAAAGGCACACCTCTTTGTGTGCTTACTTTGAGCAAAGACAGCTACATTTCGTCTGATCCGCTCAAAAGCTAATTTGCCCTTCTGATAAAAATTGCTGTAAAGTGTTTATATTTATGATTCTCAGTATGCAGATGACGTGTGGCCACACGCCAAATAAACACTTAAATAATGGGTTGGGATTTTTCCCGTATTTACTCACAGTAAAGTCACGAACTTTATCAGTAACATAAATGGTCGTTGTTGTTGTTGTTGTTGTTGTTGTTGTTGTTATTATTATTATTATTATTATTATTATTATTATTATTATTATTATTATTATTATTATTATTATACGTAACTTTGTATATATTATTGAGTTTTTTAATAAGAATAGCATAGTAACTTTGTAGTACTCCCAGGGGGGGGGGGGGGGGGTACTCGGGTATAAATGTGACGGGAGGGTCCGACGAAGCCTAATATTGTGCACCCAAAAAAATACAAGATAATATATATTCAAATCATGCTTTCGGATCGTGCGGGAACTTTGGCTTGAATTGCGTAAGAACTATTAGCCTTGCGGAAATTCGAACCCAAAAAAATACACGCAGATTTTTCAGACCCCCAAAAATATACGGCTAAATCTTCAACCCAAAAAATCAGGAGTTGAAAATTTTAGACCCAAAAAAATACGTCGGATCCCCCGTCACGTTTATACCCGAGTATCCCCCCTGTGGTAGTACTGTATTGTTATTCTTCCTGTATTGTTGTTCCTCTTCTTTCCAAGTCAAAACCAAAACCAGCACTGATTAAAACGTTGCCTGTTTTATGGCGCGTGCGTGTCACAATAAATCGGATGTTCTCAACAACTTCACACCGGATGTCAACTATATCTCAATGATTAGCCGTATTTTAATCCGTGATCGTGACAACGTAATTGAGCGATCAATTACGTATGAAACACAAAGCCCACATTTCAACAGAACCTTAACCCAATAAAATTGGAAGGCCTTCTTTCCAACTTCCTGCAATTAAATCTTAGACTATTTTCTATCATAAATAATTTGCTGATTGAGCGCTTTTTTAGCTGAGATGATGACGTATAAGGCGCGGGCATCTCCTACTCAAAACTGTCTGCATTTGTTTTGACTGCTGAGTTCCGCTCTGAAAACAAAGGTGAAAACAGAGATTCAATGCTGAAGAGAAAAACTGGATAACTTTATAAATTTGTCGCCGTTCAGTCCCGTTGCTGGTAGGTAGTGTCAGGTTTTACTCTTGGTCAACAATAACAACTTTTTCTTTGTACGTGTTGTTTAGATCACCGTAAAAAGGATTAAATGAAGCAATGAGCATTAGGAAGAAACACTGCGCCTGAAATAACAATAAGTTTCAATCAGTCTGGAGGTATTATTGAGTAACTGACAGAGTTATCAAAAAGCGGTTCGGTCTAAAGCATGCATGGCTTAAAAATACGCTTTAGAACTCGAGAAAAACTGTAATGCAGTCACGAAAATCACCAAGAAACTATGATGGCCGCCATGTTGAATTGGATTTGGGACAGGGGATAGGAGCAAAAAAATCGAAGGGGATTGTTTTCCCGTACGCAATCAGTTTCGCTTTCAGTGCATTGTGTTTCAGGGACACGCGCTTAACTTATGTGAATCAAAGATTTATTTCGGGGTAACAGCACCAACAAAAGTAATTTTCCTAAATCCGCATTACCGAAACATTACGTAAAGTAAATAACAATGATTAGTAGCTGATATGACACAATATATACTGTAGATTAATGTTCCATCATTCGTCAGCTCTGCAAAATAGTCTGCGGCCAGAATTTCTGCTAAGGATAAACATATAACTCTGATATACCAACATGTTACTAGGCCTTATTCTACTACGATTCTTTATAGTTGAAGTCAGGCAGTTGGACCTAAATAATGCTTCCCGCAAAAAAGGTCCATTTTCGTTATATTGATGCTTGAAGTAGAATCGAAGAGACGAGAACGCGGAAATGTTTCATTTCCCAGAAACGCTTTTAGATATTGTACAGGAATTACGGACAACTTGAAATAACGTTTAGTTTTCAAGAACACCTTTGCATCCTAAAGCTCGTGAGAGCAGAACATTGTGGCCAGCAGGAACCTTGAGCAACGGACTAGGAATTTAAGGCAACAAGAGTCGGTTTCAGGTCTGACAACTGACCTTGACAGTTCTTTAGTTGGGAAAAGTTGAAATCAAAACAACATCACAAGAAAATACTAAGCTTCATTTTTATAGACCCCACTTCCATGGTTCATTGTTAAAACAGAGAGGAGGGGTGAGGAGCTCGGTTGGTGAAATTTTTCGGTTTCTAAAATTGTAAACAAGTGACGAGCTCTTTAGGTAGTGTCAATGGCTTGCCCCCGTATAGGACTTTTTTTCTTCTCGAGTCAGTTTTCTGTTTTGCCGAGATTTCGCCAAGTCCAACGAGCAATATCTTCTATCATTTCTCAATATAATTATTTTTGAGGGCATTCTGTTGTCGTTGAAAATATGGCTTAACGATTATTGTCTTTCCTTTAAACTTAATCTACGACAAACACTGATCGGACTGCATTTTGTTTATGTTGGCTTTCGAAAAATGTAAACCGAGCTCTCAAAAAATATGAATTTATTTTCTCGAGAAACCTTGAATATGCATGCTGACATGCATCTGTTGTTATGGGTGTATGTGCTTATTCATAAGATACTTGGTGCTCTTCCAAACGCTAACGCATCTTCAATTTCTCCAAGAGTCATTTTGTCGCATGCCCTTACGTTCGATCACCCGCGGAGTCATAACTTTTAACAGTCGGCACGCGACTGACAACTGCTAATTAATTTGAATTAGAGAAATGTTTTTTTTTTGTCACCCTCTTTAAACGTGTTTTCAGTGAAAATAACATCTACAAAACGAAACATTTCCATCTCCTGTAAAAGCAAAACTGGTTACTCAAGCACTAAAATAGCCATTGTATGTCAAAAGGCTATCACTAATTGAACAATAGTTTTGAACGGAGCCAAGTTTATTAATAGCTATACGTGCAGGATTCCGGGTTTTCGTTATATTTTAATATCCAGCAGTCTTGGTGAAAGTCGGCACTCGATAAAATCACCAGCAGCTTATCATTAGCACATTAGTGAAGTACCCCACAGAACCGAGCAAACACCCAAATCTGAGAAACTGTTGAGTTTCGATTTCACGCTTATCATTATACTTATCAATTGTTAGAAGGACTGATTGGACACACAGCGAGTTGAAGGTTATAATCCTCTGAGAGGACTTAAGCACATGTTTGCCAAAAACTAAAATTTTTGTTTGCATGAGAAACGGGATCGCACCAAACCAGATGGCTTCTGAACTCCGTTGCCCATTGGCCATTTTATGATTTCATCGCCGACAGATTCAAAAGTAAGAACTTACATCAAGATGGCTACAATGTTGATGAAACTTTAATCCTTTAATAAGCTACATCTGTCATAACTCATGACACGCATGATCGCGGATACTGATGCCGAACGGATTGGTAGGAATTTCAGTCGATTAGGGTTTTACCCCGCTTCTCGTTCAAGTTTGTCCCGTCTTGTTAAAAGGTACTGAAAGAATCATTTGCATACTGTAAAAACGACTCAAGCGCGGCGCCACTGGAAATGACTCAGTGCTTAAGAGCGTTAATTTGAATGATATCACTTTAGTATTTCCTTCTGGAGACTTATCTTTTGTTACTCTGAAGTACCTCAGTGTGCAGCATAATCACCACAAGCGCTAAAAAAGGAATTTACTAGCTTCACAGAGCACAATAAACAACACACTGACAGAGAAGTACTGCTGAACATAGCTTTCATTGGTTCTGAATCGTATCAGTTTGCGATTTCATCTTGAACATGCTATCTCTTTGCAGGGATAAATCTTTGCCTAATATACTGTAACAGGGTAATGGGCTCCTGACTGTAAGGAGAATTAAAAATTGATCACAGTCCCACCCTTCTTCTACATTGGTAGTTTTCAGTCGTTTCTCGTGTGATTATTCGCTGTACGCCGGTTATTTAGGCTTCCCTATTTGCTTGAAGCACAGACCGTGAATATGACAAAACAGCTACACATGGAGGTATTAACATTACGAATTTCATCGCGCAGAATGCCTGGACATCATTAATTATTCATAACCAATCAAGCGGCAAATTCGAATGCGTGCGTGCCGTGAAATGGCCTGAATAAGAGAAGAAAGGGCCTAAATTAGCTCACTAGGGTTGATAAAACTTACTTTCTGGATCTCCTGGAGTTAAAACTTTAACTTTCACGCGCGGCTTTTTGAAGAAGAAGTTTGTATCTTCAATTTAAGCCGAAAAGTAAGTGGATATAGAGGGTGTAAGGATTCGCTTTTTGCGTTTAAAAATGAACAAAAATAGGCCATTTTTTGTATGGTCGCTGTTTTGAGAAGCAATTTTCTGACGATCCAAACGGCCTTTCAAATTTTCACGCACGGCAAATGAAAGAAGGGTCTTTCCTGAAACAAAACCCGTTTCAACTTTGAAAATAGGTCAACAGGAACCATTCGCCTTTTGAGTTTGAAAACTAGCTGTTGGAGTGGCGTTTGAAAATGGCGCGTCTTGGGTCGAAGAGCTATTGTCATAAGCACAGGTGTGCATAACAATGGATGTCAAAACTAACAATAGCCTACTCAAGAAAACCACTTGACTGTAAAATATTCCAATTACCGCGAATTTTAAAAGTGTTCTTGTTGGCACAGCTGGTTCATTCGAAAACCTGTCGCGCAATGAACCAGGAAAGCGAAAACGCAAGCGATCGGGAGCTCTCTTCAGAGCTTTAGCTTCTTCGAAAACCCGATCCACCCGCTGTTCATCAATATTGTACCTCCTTTTGTAAACGAAACTGACAGCCCTATGTTTCACTTCGAACTAAACGGCGAAGCAGTTTGGAGATGGAGAGAAGTTTGTGGGCAACCCAGCAAAGTGTTATTCAATTTTATAATCAAGTATTCTGTCTCTCGGCTACCGATTAGCGCAATCTGCTCGGGAGCGTGTTGGAAGTGCGTTGTTCTGTAACACTGGTACCGTCAATAGCTTGTAGCTTTTAACGTTTCTTAGCAGAATGTTCTAGTTAAAGCTTCTCTTTTTTTTCACAACAAAGAGAATGGTATACCAAGGCACGCGCGCGCTAACTTTTTTCAATAATAAGTAACTCAAGATTTTCGCACGACCAGACGGCATTCAAGTTATCGTAAGTTCGAATGATTTTTTTTTTGCCGTGGTTTAGCGGAAGGTAAGAGTTGCCCTATGCAAAAATAGTGTGAAGCTGATCAATCGCTCTTGAAAAACCCCTCGATCTGTTAGACTACTGAAAGTCAAAATACTAGTTCAAAGCACTTATTAAGTTACAGTGCGAAGGTGCGATATTAGAAAAGAATAGAAAGAGCATAAGTTCATCAGGCCTTTGTCTTTTAGCTCCGCTCCGACAAGTTGATGAGGTAAACATTATTCCCTGCGGAGCAGTGCGCGCGTAAATTTGGACCAATGACAGTCATTCAGTTTACGCTTCACCGCTAATATTACAGATCTATGATTTTTGCCGTGCAGTAAGTAAATGTCCCGAGAACAATAGGCATTCTGCGCGATGAAAATAGAGAAGAGAAAGGATCAATAAGACCGAATTTCGTATGAAAGGCGGCGCCCCATCAGAGTATGAAAATATATCGTAAACCTACAACAACGCTCGATCATAGTTACTGCCAGACGATCGGCCATTCAAATTAAAAGTTTATTTGGTATACTTTTCATCCTGTTTCCTTAGCAGAAATACTGTAACATTTGTCAACTATTTGTTCTTATGAAAAATCTGCTTGATTTGAACCGACGCAACCTGAAACTCAATACTGACAACGATTTTATTACATGATGAGCGATGAAGTCCTGATCTTCGCTTCCACTGTAACGACATCAGAGTTCAGTACTTTGGATTACCTCCAGACTGTCATAAGGTTTTTGTATAAGTACTTTGCTTGTGTATTTCCTGTATCGATGAATATTTTAAAGGCTGAAGCAGGCATTGTTTTTTGATTAATCATGCTTTCCGTAAGGGCGCCGGTGATGTCAGCTACCAAAAAAGAAATCGTCTGTACTGCATATTTTAACCACAAATTTTGCTTTCGGAGTCATAGAAGATTTTAGAAGTAATTGAAAAATTTTATTGTACTGATTTAAATCTCTAAGTCGCTTAAACTTAACAAAAACCATTTGGCCCAAGAGAATCTCAATTCCTTCAACTCAATTAGCTAATGAGAAACGCCTGATTTCAGTAAAACGCGCAGAGAATTACTTCGGCAAAGTGTTTGTCGGCTGATCAGTGATTCGGAAAATTATTTATGTCAGCACGTGATCAAGTCCAATTAACAGCACAAAAAGCTCGAGCATTCTTCTCTGGTTTATTTTCCCAAATGCTTGGTTTGGGTACCACATCTGCTCGCGAGCTGAAGAGAGAAAATTATACCTTAGCTACATTTTATCTGTTCGATCGCAGATACTCAGGTAGGAAAGGGTTTGCTTATTGGATGTTTTTGCTACTCAATTTTAAGTTGTGTACCGCCAATATAAGAGCCGGCTGTATTTTGCAAATTAGCTAGAACTTTGCACGAATCTCCGACAATATCTTTACACAACAAGCCTTGACCGAAGCAATGAGCGATGAAACTGAGGGTTTTGTTTCGTTTCTCCGCTCTTCCTTGCCAATTGTTTTCTTACAAAAGCCTTAAACAGGATCGGTGCATGACGGATAGAGTTATCGACGTCTTTTAAAAGTTTTTTTTTAAACGGCCTTCCTTAACTGCTGCTGCAACTTTGAACCTCGACACTCCTGACAGGCAGCTGCCTGCTCCGAGGCCGAATCGTGAAATACTGGGAGCTACTTCGGCACTAAACATCTTTGCTAATTCCGCTAGCAAACTCATATATGAGACCACATCTATTTTTAAATCGGTAGTCACTATTTGCAGTGAGCTGTTTTAAAATTTCGACCGGAATAAGGGAAAAAGGAAGGGCTCATTGTTCTGCAAGTTAGTTTACGAATTGCTCGTTAAAATTGGAGTTTGCTCTCCTAGTTTATTTTACTAAACATCTGAAAACTGACATTTTAAACCGTTGCTAAACTTCGGCAAAAATATAAAGTCCAGGTGAGACCAGTTAAGACTAATATTTTGCCTGAAAAACAAAATACGAGGGTTCTGTGAGCGCGGTAAAGGGTGTGCAATATTGAATTAGGAAAGCAAATAATAATGCTCATGACCCTCACATGGATTGCGGTACGGCCTCGCCCATTGTTTGAAAAGTCACTTTCACGTGAAATAATGAGGCTATTAAACAAATTATCACGTGAAATTAAATGAGGCTTCTTTGATGCAGGCTCAAAGCTTAACTTGTTCTCTAAATGGACCGACGGACTTAATGAACTCCCTTAATAGAAAAATACATATTCGATTTGCTTCTTTCAGTTTCCTTCGGCGAATGTATTGCAATTTTCAACACTGAGATTCTACGTACAAAAACTGCCAACCATTCCAGTGGCACAAACGCAAACTAAACTCTTTACCAATTCTGAATACACACAGCTTGCATGGTCCAAACTTTTATAATTCGCTAACTTCTGACATAACTAGTTCTCCCTCCTCCGCTTCTTTTAAAAGAAAGCTTAAAGAATTTCTTCTTTCTAGGTATTAACTTCTGTAAGGCTGTAATTCTTAACTAACTAACTTACTTAATATGTGTATGTGTACGTGTGCGCGGTCAAAGTTAATTTACCATAAGTCCATATTGTAATTCTAATATAAGATTAGTTAAGTGAGGAAGCCTGACTTGTTATAAGCCTCGTGGTTTCTTTCAGGTTTCCTCGCCATTTATTTTCTTTCTTCAATTTTTTTTCTTCATTTTTTCTTCCCATCTGTAAATGTTGTGTATATGGCGAAATAAATATTGTATTGTATTATTGTATTGTATGGTCGCTAGCCTTCCTAAATTGTAAAGTTAACCGTGCATGCGCTCGCTTGCCTTAAATGCAAGAGTTCCAACACGCACGTTGCAAATTTAAAAAAAATTCTGCAAAACATCTTCGTTCTGAAAATTGTATCAGCAGTTTTCTACCCGGGGTTTAGGCCGCCCACGAACCCATTCCGTCCTAAAGGGACAATCAAATGCATTTGGAGTTAAAATTGTAAAACCTTGGAACAAAGTTGTGCGCAATTTAACATGTTTTGCATGGAGAAGGTATCGCATGACTTTATTTCTTCAAAAAAATACGATATCGATAATTTTATGACAAACCACAACCTTGCGACGACATAATTAGTTCTTTTATCACTGCATTTTTTTTTTCAGTTTTTTTTTTTTAATATTATAAACCACACTCTTTCATGGCGAGGAATCGAACAATATTCACCGGAAGGACCGCACAAGATTTAGTGACGATATTATACTCTGGCCTACTTCCCTTCATTTGATCATAAACCATGGCTCACAATAGCTTACTCTGTAAAGCTCGGTATTACTCGGCGCGGAAGAACCCCCTGAAGTCCCATAAAACTGTTTGTTTTTCACAATCAAAGAAGACACGCCATTGGCGCCTCCGCGAGGCACCGCCCCGAGGCACCGCCCTGATCAATGAAACAGCTCCCAACAAATTTAATAGTTCAACAATTTCTGCAACAATTTCCGGTTGGGAACCAAAAAAGAGGAACCTAGTTAAATGTACTGAGTGATGCAGTCGCAAATAGTCTCCCTTGGCAAATTTTGTCAAATGTTCACTGTTTTTTTTTTTTACCTTTGACTGGGGAAATAAAAATAATAATAACCCATTAATATCTGCTTATAGTCACATTTTAAAACCTCATTCACTGACTCAAATGTAGGTAACGCCTTGTACAACATGATCAAACAGCACCAAAGGAAAGTGTAGCTCAATGGCGTTCCGTTTGACTTCCCCGCACTTCAGAATTTCATCCGGCGTAAAACTATATCTCAACCGTTTTAGACTGAATCTGGGTTCCAGTAAACCAAAGAGCGTAGAGTGGAAAACGGTTTCAAATTTATAAAAATTAATGTATCTATTTGTTTCATTTTAACATTGAACTCCAGTTGATCACTCCTCTGTTCAGAAGTAACTGTTCAGCCTCTGTTCGCTTTGTCTGTGCTGGAAACATCGGAGTCATTTACTTCATGGAGCAACTAGAATGGGGAACCACTGAAATATAACTTTTTTTACTTGATCGAACAGTTTATTTGTGAAAGGTTTTGGTTCATACCATTTACGTTTGGAGATGACAAAACATCAGGTTCCCTTGTCAAAATTTGTTTCTTTACTGCAAGGTCTCAAGTGATTCATTTTTGACGTTTTCTGTAAGTTAAGTGTTGGAAGGTTTTTCCTTGAAAATCGAACCGTTGCGGAGGTCTTGGAAAGCCAGCACCTATTACATTTATGGCGAAAGTTCTAGGTACATAGGTCTAATTCCTGTTAGGTCTCTTTCATATTTAAAAATATTGATTTCAGCGTTTGACATCTTAATATCAATTTTCAAGCACCTATTTATTTCGTTGAACTGACAAACACTATTTATGAACATCTTTTCCTAGTTAACACGGGTCTTCAAACATTCACATGATCTTACGGTGGATGTTTTCATTTACACTAGTCTCCAGTTCTCCGAAGCTGCGCGTTTTTATGCACCCTTGTGGGAAAATCTAAATTTTGTGGCCAATTGATCGTGATCTGTTTTCAATTCCGTGCAGTACGTGCCAATATTTGAAAACAAAATACCCCGTTAACACACTGAATGTTAATATACTTAATTTATATTCTATCATGCAGTGATTATTTAAATAATAATTAAAAACACAGTGGTGGAGAATGCTCGAGTCTTTCCTGTCATTAATTCAAGTTCAACATTTAACGCCAGAGATTGTTGATTTGAAAGGCTAAATTGCGTCAGTAGGTTTTCTTTATCCAGATAGCTCACGTAGCATCAAGCATCTGCTCTTGAAACCATTCACATGTTCATTCCATATTTAAACTCCAAAGACACAGCACTGGTTTTAATTAACTGAAAACAAAGTGTGTTTTTCGACTTTTTCAGTTTTTTTGTTTTGTTTTCTGTATTCTAAACCGTAAAGTAAATCTACTTTAATATGTTGCTTGAAACACAAGCTCGCAAAATGCCACTCCATTAATTCGTTATGCAGTTTTGACTTTTTGGGGTGGAGGGATTGCTAAACACGTTATCCACCGTCTTTCTCGAATTTTTATGTCTCAGTGATTCTGCTTCTCCTTGATGAGAGCTTATAAACAAGTCAACCTAAGGAAAACGAATTACGTATTAGAAGTAGTAGAGGTTGTGGACTGCAGTTTTAGCTTCGAGGCCCATATGGTCTAGACACAACTGTTGTATTGCATACTTGCACACTCTCAGCATACCAAACTGATCACCCGTGGATCCATAGTTGGTACGCTGCACGCTACATACATGGGCGCGCCACACGCCAAAGTTTTAATTCGTTATTTTTCGAATGTTTTTTCTCTCCGGCCCATAAACATTAACAGGGTAGATCAGTGAATTTAAAAACACATGTAGAAGACCATATTATTTTTCAATTACATCGCGTGCAAAGTTCGTCGAAAAATAATATCTTGTTTTACGGCTTCAAAAGCGCAAACAATGGTCAAACTAAACTTTACAAGATCAGATATTACATGTTTCCATGTTTGCGTAACCAATAACAATAGTACTCGTCCAAAGTGTATTAATCACCTGCTGTGACCTTGTATCATTTTTATTCCGTGATGAGATCATCATTCGCGTGTCAGTGGGCGGGTCATTTATTCAGAAGACGAGATCTAAAACAGCATTTATCAGGAAGGATTTTTGTAAATCTGTATCTTACTCAATGCACTCAGATGTGGGAATTAGGTGGTTCTCGAGTTCGGTCTAAACTCATGTTTTGTTAATGAATGTTTGAAAGCGATCTTTTATCATGTGCCTGTGTTTTTTCAAACAAACACGGCTGCTAAAAGGAGTGCCCGAGGTTCATTAATTAAACCTGGAAATAATTTTTATTTTGCAAATACAAGACCGGTGGTGACATTCCACGGTCAGGGAAGTATATTTTCCAAAAGAAAAAGTGTTGTGAAAACACAAACCGACCGTCTGAACTGCAAGAGTTCTGTCCTGGGGACCACATGTGATTAGCTGAGTTTAGCATGAGAAGAGAAACTGCATATATCCGTAGCTTATTTTTGTCATTTGCAGTCCTGGATGACACGCCTGTGTGTCTTTCTGATTGGTGACTTTTCAAGTCAAGTGTGCATCATGTGGCAAACAAATTTGAGCATAATGTGTCAATGTTGTTTTCAGAGCTTTCGCTGCTAATGGGAAAGTGTGAATTTCAAATGCCCCATTTACCTTTTAAACCAAAAAATTAAAATAAAACGGGGACTCCCCCAATTTCCCTATTTGTATTGGTTGAAATTCATTTCGTACGTAAAATATAAACTGATTACACTGATTGGTTGAAACTACGATTGCTTTGTAAAACGGATCACCTGATTGGTGAAAGGTGTGCGCTCTGATTCTCGCTTGGTCATCAAATTTCTCGTCAAACCTCGTGTTGTTTGTTTGGAAGCGAGAAGGAAAGGTACGAGTTCTATTTCATTGTTCGCTTCTCAGTTACAGCTTAGGGTCCTCAAGAATCCTTGGCTTTTAGAGTTAAGTGCAATAGCGAGAGTCCTTGCTAATTCTGCTTGTGCAAAGTGTTATGGCGGCTTTCGTAGTGCGTAGGTAAACACTGGACGATTTGCCGTCAGGTCGTTGAGTTCATGCCAAGTTTCACTTTCGAGTTATGCCGAGTTGCACCTCCAGTAACACGAAACAAAGCTCAGAAAATTGTGCAGTAATTGGAAGGGATTGATGAAGTCGCTGTAAATTGAAATTTGCGTGGATTTGGGATCAGGAAATACGGAAAGTTCTTTCATTTACATACATACATGATTACACGAATGACTTCTTGACCTGCTGAAGCATTGTCACTACGTTAATTTGTGGTTTCTTTTTGCTTAAATTCTCACAGTGCCTTTTTTGCCCGTCAATCTTTGATCTCTGAATGTTGTTGGACTACGTTAATGCTTGTAAACATGTTATTGTCCTCCCAAACTAACGTTATCTGTAGCCGCTTGTCGGAACTTCGGCTTGTTTACCAAACAGGAAATAAGCATTTGCATACGTGAAAAGTCACTTTCAAATTGTAACTTTGTAAATATTCCGCGCCATCTTTTGCGATATTTCGTACAGCTGTTGCCGTATTTTATTGATTTTACATTGGCTTTATATTCTCCTTTTCTTGTAGTGTGGTTTCGTGGCATCTGTTTTTATTTCTTTGGCGTTGCGTGTTCGAGTACATGTGACATTTGTTGAAGTCATAAGACTTCGACGTGTAGTATGAAGGAATCCGATATACGTTTCGGTCATTTGAAGTTTATGTAGTAATCTGCACTCACAGTAAACACATACGATAGCCAAACATACTTAAAAAAAAAAAAACGCCTTCGGGTTAAGTAAAAAAGATTTTGTCCTTGTTATCGTTACTCTTTTAGAAGTCAGTATGGCTGAGGAACAAGTTGAGCCTACCATTTCCTTGAACGACAAGCAGTTCAAGCATCTATTGGCTGATGTTCGTGGGGAAAATAACCCCTCTTGGTAAGTGGTTCTTCATCGTAGAAAGGAGTTGTAAAGTTTAATCGACATAATATTTCCTCGAGAACTTGCTGAACTTACTCAATTATTTCCTTGTGTAGTAACCCAACTTAAACATGCAAATTAGGAATAGATCTTCTGAATTAAAGGTACAATTTCGAATAGATCGATCATAGCTCTCATGGCCTTGTCGGTCATGTTGGTGGTTTAAATGGTTATAAATCAATCCACTCCACATCCTTACTTGTTAAGTTTGATAATTCGATTGTTCGTTTTCCTCAAATCGCGTATTGCTGTGTATTGTACAGACTGTTTTGGTTTTGATTTGACGCTGTAGTTTGTTGTTTTTGTAAAAGTCTTGGCGTGAATTGATCGGGTATTGAAAAATTCTACTACCCTTCAAGAAGTCACGCATTTCTCTTATGACATGTGAAAGTCATGTGTTGTTTTCAAAGAAGAAATTTAAATGAAGTGGAACTAAGCGTAACAGCAACAGTTCAAAGCAAAATACCTAAAGCAAAACAGGGAGTGCACCTTTTAAGGAAAATGGATTTGCAGAAAGTCATCGAATATGCAACTTCAAGGTTAGAGCTTTTTCTTAACTACTTTTATCCAAAATATATTCTTTACTCTTTTGTCAAATTCCGTTTTTTAAAACATGTAAACTTGCAAGCTTGTTTGATTTTTTGTGATGCATGCTGTATCTTTTCGCCAGTCTCAAAATTTGTGTTTCAAATGAAGGGGAAATTTTTTTTGAAAGAAAAGAGTTCTTCACAATTTAGAGTGGAATATTCATGTTAAAAAAATGCTAAGGTGACAATCTCTGGCTTCATTACAATACAACTCATGACAAACTTCTGATATTCATTTCTGTTGAAGCCTGAACTTTTTCTTTCAAGTTCTTTTTTTTACAACAACTTTTCATTGCCATATTCAACAAACATTGTCCACAAAGTGCAGAACTTATTTTTCCACTATTATTTCACATCACTTCATTTCACTTCATCTGCACATCTCTTGTTAGAGATGTTCTAGAATCATGAATTCTTTCAACTTGAAAGAAAGTATAAGGCAGAAGATGTAGTTGTGGTTAATATGAGGCTTATCAATGTGACGTTTAAGTTACTCTTTCCACGTCACATTTCCGCGCAGTATGGCAGCTTGCCAGGTCATATCACTGTGTGTTGTAGGTCAAGTAGTCAAATTTTAAGTCAAGTGTTTGAAAATTCCCACTTGAGGGAATGTATAATTGGGCATATTTATTTAACTTTTTGAATGGTGGATATAAGGGTTAGATCCTAAGACTTCAGAACTTGAATTACATTCAAAGTTCATGCTGTAGTTGTTTGAAAACCACATGGCGTCATTGATTCAATGTCCAGACTTGTAACCACAGCACATTTTTAAAGTTCAGCTGCATTGAGAGGAATTTCCTAAACCTTGTCAAGATGCAAATTTGGTCATATAGATGGTTAAAATTTCAACTGGAAAAAATAAAGAAAGCTTTGCTTATGGAATACTTTTGAATAATAGGATTGTGAATGGTGTTGTTTTTAGGATTCCATTCCGAAATCAAAACTTACTAAGGAGCACATGATGTATCTATGACTCCACCCTTAATTCATGGGGCAGAGGTTATCTCAACTGGCTTGGGCGACACGTCAGTTGAATTGGCGTCAAAAATGAGTTTTGCACATTACACATGTGTTAGTCTGAAGTCATGTGTTCAATGATCAGCAGTTGAAATCAATCAGTTTGTTCAATAACATATGTGATCACACTGATAGAAATATTGAAACTTAAAAGTTTTGAAGATTTCATTTTGATTTGCTATTGTTATCAAGTTAGACTAGAAATGGAAAGTTATAATCTATATGCTTCACATAAAAGACTTATAAACAGTGAACTGCTCAGTAGCTTTCATTTCTGTGGTCAAACTTAAAGATTTCACCTACAGATACTACCTTTACTTGTTAGAACCATTTTGTATCACATAATGAGCAGATCCACAGGAAAGCACTGGTCAATAGATTTCATTTCAGTACTTACATCTAAGTGTTTCATTTACACAGTCACATGTAAGTCAAGGGCTATCAGATGACTATGATAATAAAATTTAGAAGCTCATATTACTAGTCAGGAACATGTGGCTGTTTATTAAAAGTCAATGATTGCTCTCCTTAGAAATAAAAAGAGTCCAATTTGAGTTTGAATTGAGATATGGGTTTAAATCATTTCATTTAGTTTACAGCACTGGACATACCATGTCCACTCCATTCCATTGGCATCCATCAGTCTTGTCAGACTATGGAATTGTGTGCTGGAGGCATCTTCTGCTGTGGCTAGAAAGGCCAATTCTTGAATGACAGTCCCTTCCACAGGTGGGGTAGATGAAGGTAGAGTCTTTATGCCCCTCTTGCTGTTTCATCTTTCTTCTCCTTCTCTTCTCTTCTGTGTTGGATGCGAGTGTTTCCTCAAAAGTATCAAGGCTATCTTTCACTGCTCCCCTCCAGGCTGATCTGTCTTTGGCAAGAGTTTCCCAAGCGTTTGTATCGATGTTCATGGATTTCAGGTCGCGTTTACAGATGTCTTTCAATCGCAGTTACGGTCTGCCAGCGGGGCACTTTCCTTCCCCCCAGTTCACCATACAGAATGTCCTTTGGGATTCTGCCCTCCTCCATTCTACAAACATGCCCCAGCCATTGCAGATGTCGCTGTTTCAATAGAGAGTACCTGCTTGCCAGCAGATTTGCTCTCTCAAGAACCTCAGTGGTGGGAACTTTTGTCTTGCTAGGCAATGTTTAAAATGGGCTTGAGGTTGCGCAGGTGAAAGGTGTTGAGTTTGTGCTCATGCCGTGCGTGTAGAGCCCAAGACTCGCTTCCATACAGAAGTGTGCTCAGCACGCACGCCCTGTATACCTGAATCTTGGTATTTCCTGTGAGTTTTCCATTCTTCCTAACTCTCTTTACCAGGCTGGACATGGTGGTCGATGCCTTGCCAATCCTTCTGTTGAGTTCTGTGTTGAGGGACAGTGTAACATACCATTGTAGGTCCAGAATATAACTACATGTCCTTCATGGAATGAATTTTTTTTCCGAGAACGCCTCGCATTGCCTTGAATCTTTTTGGTGGTGGAGACATCCCCTCGCCCCCTGGAATTTTAGAGTGGAAGGGGGGAGAAGTGGGGGGATTGTTTTTGTGATAACATATTTCTGAATCTGCTGATACAATCCCATAGTGGGAGAGTCCTAAGTGTGACCAAATTTTGGGTTGAGGGAGGGGTGAGTGAATACATGTAGGAGAGTGCATTTTATAGTATTTATTCAGGCTGGATACTTTTTGATTCAGGCTGGTTGTAAACAAGATGTGGATTTTGGTCATTATCATTTTCCTTTATCATTATCAACTTTTTTGTCTTTTTCTGCTAAGCTAAATAATTAAATCAATCAGTGGGGTAGGCTGAGACAGGGCGGGAGGATACAATAATTGTACCCCCCTGCCCTGTCTCAGCCTATTATTAAAATCTAGAAGACCATCGCGACAAACCGATGAGTGGTGCCGGATCTCTCGTAGACCTGGATCAGCAAATTTTTTCAAATGCAAAATATAGACAGCAGGGTGATCTTAACGGTGAAGGTGGCAAACTTGATCAAAATAAACGAAAAAGGTTAGAATGACTGAAGTATATTTAAAAAATTTTTTTTGTGTGACATTTTGGTTTGCAATACAAACCTTCCTCAGGGGCTGAAAAAAAATGGGTGGGTTGGGTGGGGGGGGGGGGGGGGTCGAGGATCACCTAGAGAGTGAGATAGCTGGAAACAAAGAAGTGGGTTAACCCTGAGGGGGAGGGGGGAAAGGTCACCCTCCCATATATAAAAAAAAATAAACAGTTTTGAGAAGTGGGAAGTACTTTTAACCCTGAGTGAGGGGGAAGGGGGGGGGGGGGGAGGGAGGGAAGGAGGGAGGTGGGTGAGTAAAAGTTACAACACAGCAAACCCTTGTCACCCTCCTGTAATACAGTTCCAAGGCCGCTGTTTGAGAAATAGGAAGTATGTTTACTTCAAAGAAAGTGAGACTGTTTTTGAGTTTCTTTCTTGGCAACTTATTATTAGCAACTTTTCATGTTTGCCCTTTGGACATCTCCTGATACTTCAGCAAGGCCTGGTGCCTAATTCCTAATTGAAATCAAATGGACATGATATCATTTGACTTATTAATTTACTGGGCAGCTTCCAGCCATGTCAGTCATCAGTCATTTTGGTTTTGGTTCTTGGCATTAGCTTTTAGGGGCTTAATTTAGCTTTGTTTTTGTCAAATAGAAGTCATATTTTGAACCAGTGTGGGCTTGCCCATGACCAATTGTGTAATGTCAGCAATGGCCATCATCATGGGTATCTCTCCACGACTTCTATTATTCACAGTTTTTTTGCGTATTCCTTTACAATTCTCATCGACCAAGAATCTAAGACCTTGTGATGAAAATATCATCTAACATTTCAAATCTTTTGAGTGTTCAGAAGCATTTTTTTTGTTCTGTTGAAGCAATAAGTTGTCAAGCAGATGTGGTCATTGTGTCTTGATTTGTTGTACAAATTACAGATATTTCTCCATTTGCTTTTACAAACCATTACAATAATCATTATAAATCAGCAAATGAAAGTTTTCAGTGAGTGGCATCAGGATTTCACTACAGATCCACATCAACATCACCAATATATTAAACGAAAAAGTGTGTCTTCTGCAAAAAATTATTTTTTTTAAGTTACAACTAAAAAGTCACTCTTCAGGATTTCGTCCATCGTTGGAAAACTACACAAAATCAAACATAAGATCAAGTGTTGACTTCAGCCAATTTCAGGAGAAAAAGTACTGATAAAAATTCATGCTTGGTAACTTGTAGTATGCAGAATTTTGCTTCCAAAATTAAGCTAAGACTGAAAGATTTTTTATGACACCTGTTGAGGCAAAATCCATTTTGAGTGTAAACACTTTGGCGACATTTTGGCAAGTGTTGTTGGAAAGGCAACTGGAAATCAGATAAGGGAATGGATTGTTTGGATGTAAAAGTTAAGTGCAGTGGGCTCACCAAGGTTAAGGAAGATTAGTCTTAACTACTTCTCTTTGGATAATTCTTTCTTTTTACAGTTACTTAATATAAATTTTAGCAAGTAAGTTCTGAATCATTTAGCATGCCAGGTGTCTTTTCTACAAGACAGCAGGAATTCCTTTGCGATGGAAAAAAATGTTCTTGAAAGTTCTACTCTTTATTTGGTAACAGTGACAAGTTAAAAATAAAAATAATTAATGTTGTTTTTGCCACTAATTCAAATCCTCAGATTTATCAGCTGTTGCAGGAAGATCACATTTCTTTTGTTGTCTCAATTGTTTTAATTACCATATTACACAAGATCTGTAAAGATAACAATATCAGACTGTGGTAGTGATGATATGTTCCAGCTTTGAAAAGATCAAAGGGTTTGTTGTTGCAAGCCTCATGCTGGTGTGGTTATCACATGTTTGTATTGTCTGATTGGCTATTGAACCAATTTCACTGGCTGAGATCACAATGTCCTTTGTACTGTGCTTGTTAATCTTGGCACACGAACAATGGTTGGCATAAAGATGGTGATTGGTTCTGTAGTTGTTAAATAACAACTCCTTGAGGTATTCAGCTTAGTCAGCACAGTGTTGTCGTTATTTAAAGTCAGTCTTCAGGTCAGTCACATATTAGAGGTTCGATTGTACGTGGACAATTTGTTTCTCAATCTAAGATGTGTACATTCGAAAGCAGTCTGCCAAAGATGTGGGATCAAAAAGAGTTAAGCTTTAGGTAGGATCTGTTCATTTAAATCAAGATAGTTCTTTCTTGTTTGGCACTAGCTGGCCAAGGTCTTTGATTCTGTGGCTACAAAATTTGGCTACTAAATTAAATATATTTAATGCAAAGCTCTGCCTGCATCTGAATTTCAAGTTCCTGGTGCAAAAGTTCTTAGGAGTTTGAATATGATGGTGTGGTGTTATGAGTGGTGATTGGAACAATGTATTGTAGGAGTTTGCAAGAATTTTGAAGGGGAATGTCACACTTGAACATTTGGGGTTACCCAAGAAATTTCATCCACTGCAGTTATTTTAAGGAACAGTGTCATGCATGATGAAACATTCTCATTTGGGGGTTATATATCATTGTTTTCGTTTCTGTAAAAATCTTATAGTTTAATCTCTTTCTCTTTCAGCTTCCTGTCCATGGGAGAAGGTATGTGGTTGACCTACAAATGCACTTGTCAGTTTATTTTACAAGTATATTAAAACTACATGTATCATGGTTGAAAAAAATATTTTGCACCAGCAAGCAAATATCACTGCATTCAAATTTTAAGTATGTAGTTGCTGATAGAAGTTCATAAAAACTTTGGTTTTGAACTACATTCAAATTAAATATGTGATTTCTGTTCAATTCAATTAGGAGTTACTTTCAGAACCAGTGATGCAACATTATTTTCAGCGAACTGTGCAGAGATCGAGTATCTGACCTTTTTTGTTGTTTTGTATTGGGTTACAGAATATAAACTCTAGTGGTTGTAACTTGAGATAACACGGATCATAAAGTGAATGATAATCACCTCTGCCCCTGGTAGGCGGATCTTAAATTAAGCTGCAGGATAATCATTCAAGTGTGTTGTTTGTGCTCATGTTACTGTGCAACAGAAAAGCTCACTGGAAGCATATTTAAGTGATGAAAAAAAAAATCTCAGTGATCTGTAAGTTTCCTTTTCTTGATTGACTTCCTGATCTTGAATTGTTCAGCTCTGCAATATAACTATGGGATTCACTGCTGTCAAAGTATGGCCTATTTGGAGGTCGTCCAAACAAAACATTGCAACTACGCAGTAGCTTCCTCCGGAGGAAGTCAAATTTAGCTAATTTCATATATTTTTGGCTTACTTTGCAGACTCTCACGACAGTTTGAATTTTGGAGGAGTACAAAATGACATAAGGTCGTTTGGACAGCAATTTCATGTAAGCAAAGCTAATGATGTGTTAAATTTTCAATCTTGCGTTGTTTTGCTTTTGTCAGCATAATACACAATTCTGACCATGATGTCATTTTTTTGGCAAATTAAGACCTGTAGAACATTCATGTTTCTTTGAACAACAGAGAATCTTTTCCCCTAATATCCAGTTCACATGAATTTTTGTTTTTGTGTAGATGTAACAGATCAAAGCAAAATAATTTCCTTGTGGGACAAAATGACAAATTTCCTTCTGCATTATGTATTAAATTAACATATGCAAATTTTCATCATGTTAAGGAATTGGGTTTGAGCAAAGCCAATAATAAACTAAGACAGAAAACTATTTCCAATTGCATTGATCACCTCGAGTTTTGGTTTAATTGAGGAAATGTTTTTTGTCTATGCAGACAGCAACAATGAAGGATTCAGGGAGGTTTTGCACATTTATAGTGGCTGTTTATAAGAATGTGTGCTCATGCATAAAATATATTTGGTCTAGAAAACTTGTATTTTAATCCCAGAACCTTGTAGAGAAACATTTTTGTCAAGGTTTTTGAATAGTTAGTAGGTGTGGCTAATGTGGAACAATTGTTGCCCAACTTTCCTCATGTAAAACAAGTGGGTGGACATCAAGCTAATTACATGTATAGCAATGATGCTGTCATTAGCTCTTCATCTTTTACAGTGGTTTAATTGAGCTGTTCATTTTTGTTTCTGAAAGTTTCACTTATGGTTAATTGGAAACTAATCTCACCTCAAAGTCCTTCTGGCTACCCCGTTTGAGTCATCATATCCCATGACCCAATTTTCTGTTAGAAGCAAATTTATTGACTTTAGGCTTGCCTGTATGAAAGGATGGCTAACTTATAAATAATTATTGAGAGTGGGTTGCCAGGGAATGGGGAGTCATCAAAATGGGGGAATGGATCAACCATATTTGGTAGATGACAAATTTCGACAGCTCTTTCAGCTCTTTCCAAATCCTGGTTGTTGTTGTGTACACTGTTAATGTCTATTGCACGCAAGTTGCCATTCACAGTTTTTTTTTACTGCATCAACCATGTTTGATTTTTATTATATTTATTTGCATTCTTTTTACCTCATAGCAGTACGTCTCAAGTTCTCAGTCACCCACCACCACCAGCCCTCAACCTCCTGCTTATCCACATAACATCCCAGCATCCCAATACTCACCAAGTTCTGCCCTTGTGAGCAGGAACACTTCTGTCTCCCCCATCAACTCAACACCTTATGACACTGTAAGTGAATTTTTATTTCATCTTATTAGTTTTTTTTTTTGCTGTCATGCTAGACAAATTGACAAATTATCTGACAAATTGAATTTGGGGCAGTCTTGACCCTGGGATGGACTAGCATGCCATCCATACTGGGAAAGCCTGTGTAATCACTGAAATCTTGTGCCTCGAAAGGTGGCGGAGTAAGATGCCTGCAAACAGGCTACCTGCAGCTCTTTCCAAATGTGCTAGCAGCAAGTAATCTTGTTATCCGAACTTGATAATTGGCCACGTCTTAGTTGGCAAGGGAAACTTGCCTGTGACTAAAGACTGAAGAGGACAGTGTCTGAGCTTGTCCTTCCATTGGCCAATTTTAGATAAATTGGAGGAAAATGCACTTGAAATTTTTCAGTGTTCCGGATGAACAGAGCTCCAGGATATCCAGTCTGGATAAGGAAGTATCCAAGAGTGTACCACACATAACACTTATGAGCATTTTAGAGTTGTTTAAGTTAAAGAGTTTGAACTAAATAAAATTCCTGATGATTTCTCAACAGTGTAGCAACTTTGGTGATGGTTCAACTACAGCTGCATCAAACTCCCCTACAAGCATGTTCATGTCGCGCCTTCCTACAATTCCGAGCACATCAGAGTACCCAGGTGACATGGGATTTGAAATTTCATTTGGTCCGTTGACAGAGTCTGCCTCAAAGTCTGCTACATGGACCTACTCTGATGTTTGTAAGAAATTGTATGTCAATCTGGCAAGTTTCTGCCCAATAAAGTTTAAGACTCACATGCTGCCACCACCTGGAACAGTTCTGAGGGCTGTTGCTGTGTTCAAAGGATCCACTAACTTGCATGACATTGTGAAGAGGTGTCCAAACCACATGGAAAGCTCCAATGATGGTACAAACATTTTTTGTCAAATATTGTTCCTCCCCAAAAAAATCAAATAAAAATTACTTCACAGCTGACAAGTTAATTCAACACACTGTCTTGATGTACCACTAAATTCTTATAATCGACACCTAGTTTCTCCTAACAAAGTCAAGCAGACAGGTAACTAATTCTTAGAAGTAACCATCAAACAAAATATGAGGAGAAAATATATTTTGAGACTGATACTGAACGTTTTGGTTATAATCTACTACAACTACAACATATCCTTTGTAAGAGTTGGGCATATTTCTAGATACAGAGGTTGAGAAGAAGAAGACATAGAAGAATATTTGTTTGATTCATACATACACACATAATGATAAATTCAATTGGTTACTTTGGTAACAGGACCTTTCTTCTTTAGCGCTTTTTGGTTAACATTTTGTCATTTTTTTGTGTTTTACAGGCTCTGCTCCAAAAGACCAGTTTATCCGTAGCAACAACCCATCTGCCCATTATCACACTTGCCCGGAGTCAATGAGACACTCTGTTATACTGCCCTACAATGGACCTCAAGGTTTGTACATATACTTGTGCTCATTGTAGCTCTTTCATGTTGTTTCTCGGTAAATCTAAGCCTCTGAAAGTCAATGCAAATTGAGTATACTTCTTACATGTACATTGTAAAGTTTTGGTAAGCACCCAACCATATTAGTTGCCTGGTACACACAGAAAATTTCTATCTTTTAATAATGAGTAGTTTTTGCTGTCCACACAGTATGAATATATATCGAGTTAGGTATGAGACCAACGTGAGTGCAAGGAGAATACAATATATCGTGCAATCTTCAGATTTCTGATCTGAGAAGTGTTTTGCTAAATCTTTTCGTTTTCTTTGCAGTGGGAACCGAGTATGTGACCGAAATGTTTGCCTTCATGTGCTTTTCAAGCTGTGCCTCTGGACCAAGCCGAAGACCAGTTGAAGTGATTTTTACACTGGAGAGAGATGGGCAGACCCTCGGCCGGCGAGTGGTGGAGATCAGAGTGTGTGCTTGCCCTGGGCGAGACCGCAAATCAGATGAAAAGGCAGTAAGTGGAGAGTCAAGCACTTCACAGGGACTTGGCAAGCGCTCAAGACGTGGTTAGTCTTGTGTAGTTGAACTATAATTACTTGGAAAGACGCTAGCTCGGAAAATCACTGACTTTATACCATTACTATTATGTGCAAGATAAATTTTTCAAAATTTTATCTCTGATTCCTTTTAGGATCAGGTAACAAAGGGCCAGGCGCAAAGAGACGACGAACAAGCTCAAGAACAAATTCGGACGAGGAATATGTGATCACGGTAAGCCAGTTTAGCAGTAAAGAGGTTAAACGGTAATAATTTATTTGTGTGTTCAGAAGTTGCGAGAGGAAAGTACTGCTCAGTAGCTTCGTTTAAATGGTCACACTTTAGGATTTCATCCACAGACTCAAAATTTAGAATCGCTAGGTTTTAGTTTTTCTTGGAAAGCTGAATAAACTGCACCACAGGAAAGTACTGCTCAGTAGCTTCGTTTAAATGGTCACACTTTAGGATTTCATCCACAGACTCAAAATTTAGAATCGCTAGGTTTTAGTTTTTCTTGGAAAGCTGAATAAACTGCACCACAGGAAAGTACTGCTCAGTAGCTTCGTTTAAATGGTCACACTTTAGGATTTCATCCACAGACTCAAAATTTAGAATCGCTAGGTTTTAGTTTTTCTTGGAAAGCTGAATAAACAGCACCACAGGAAAGTACTGCTCAGTAGCTTCGTTTAAATGGTCACACTTTAGGATTTCATCCACAGACTCAAAATTTAGAATCGCTAGGTTTTAGTTTTTCTTGGAAAGCTGAATAAACTGCACCACAGGGAAGTACATGTATTGTTCAATAGTCACACTTTAGGATTTCTTCTCAAATGAGATGTGACTTTGGAGAAAAAGGTGGGTTAAGGAGGTGGTGCACGTGAAGAAAATGAGGGAATGAAATGAGAGCAATTTAATTTTGTTTAATTTGTTTTTTTTATTTCAGACAAGGAATCGTCATGTCTTTGAGTTACTGATGGACTTCAAGGAAAAACTTGAAGAGAAGTTTGAGTGCCTTCATCTCCAAAGCCTTGATAATTCTTTGTAAGTAAACAGTAGTGTTATCAGCCCTGGTAACTTTTGAAAGAGAAGGTTAAGAAAATCAACCGTTTAATTTTGTAAAATATTTTGAGAAACAAACTCGGGACAAGAGCTTTCACTGGAATACATGTGTCCCGCTTCAAGATTTCATCCACAGACTCGAAAGTTAGAACCACCTTGTACATCTCAACAAACAGCGCCACAGGGAAGTATTGGTCTGTAGCTTTCATTTGAATAACTTAAAGAAAACACGTCGTGATTTCAATTCTGGAGTCTTGTTCTTTTATCGATGAACGCCCTGAAGGTATTTGTAGGTAGTTTTTATTGAGAGGAACTGAAAGATTCTTCATCTAAATATCGTATAGCATAACTTCTCCTGTTAGAGTTGTTTGCGCTGTTTTACAAGAGAAGAGGAGTTTGAGCGCTCTTGTTTTTTCGCTTAATGCTGAATTCCTTCGAAACGCTATAGAGCCTTGTCACCTTGTAAGGTTACACGTGTATCATAATACAAGTTACAATAATTACACGTATATTGTTGAAAAGCTAGGATGCTTTCGATGCTTATATTATCTAGAGGTTTCAACATCAATGCGGTGAATTGCGAAAGCGCTCGCGGATGTTGATATAGCTTTATACTGGCGAAAAAGCAAAGGATGTCTTGAAGTCGCGGTTCATATGCCTTGAAAATCTGCCAAAATGTTACCGGATCTTAAACACTCGAAACTAAATGTTCTCTTGAAGGCAGTAATTTTCCGATCAGGAACAGCATTTTAGAGCGGAAGAGCAAGGAGAGCTAATCCTTCGTTAACATTTCCGTCTTTCTGGAAAGCTACTCATGACATGGTTCTATTGATAAAGTAAAACGCAAAATAGCAGAAAAATAAAAAAAAAACTGGTTAACAAACCAATAAAAACTAAATAAGTTAAGGTCTATTACTATATTTTCGGATGTCGTCTCTTTTGACACAAGTGATGCTAAGTGTTTACAGTTTTCAGAAAAAATCGAACTGTTTTGTTTAATCACAAAGTAACTTTTTTCTTGAGTTGCAGCGTGGCGAGTGAACACTATGCCGTTCCGCGTAAACCTTTTTCTGCATCTTATAATTTGATTTTAAGGTACAAAAGGGTATATGACGTTATTTACAAACGTTACACTGTGATGTTTTTCAACTTTTGTGCTTTGAACCTCTAGTTTTCTTCCTCTCAGCGTTTTTCAGTGTAGCTTCTGCCTGCGAATGTAAATTTAAACGTCATTGTTGCCGGAAAAAAATTGCTGTTTGTCAGAGTTTTATTTAGTTCATATGCAGGCGACAATCATCGTTTTTTCTTGTAAAAGCGAACTTTGATCTTTACAATTGCTCGAACTTGTTTCTCAAAGTTTTGGCGAGATGGGATATACAGCTGTTTTTGCTTTATTGTTTAATTATTATTTCTGACAGCTTGTGGTGTTTCCGAGGCAAACGCGAACGTTCGATTGCATCATCATCCATGCATTTAGCCTGGGAATTTGCGTCAGTTAACACGAACTTTTAAACCCAATACATGTGTTCACTGTCCAGCGTCTTGACCTCGTTTTAGAACAATGGATTATCGAGCAGTTTTTTGTTGAGGTCAAGTGATAGGAGCGTGCCGAGTAACATGATAACAAAGATCAACACGCGTTTGTACATTGTAATGAGGCTAACCTCTTCACCTAAGTCGATTGTTCTACATTTTGAGCGAGTGCCGGGTAAAATGCCAGTGTCTAGCCATTTGAGTGAAAGCTACTCAGCGGTACTGACCTCCGGTACTGTTTATTATGGTGTGCAAGATGGTTTTAACTTTTGAATCTGTCAGGCGGGAATAAAATCATAGTGTGACCGTTGATATAAAAGCTATTGTGTATTACTTTAATTTTGTTGCATGGTCCTTCAGTGAGTCCAATTAGTTTGAACATGATCTCTCTCTGAAGATCAACACTTGCTGTTGTTGTTAAGTGCCGTTTTCTTTGTCGTGTCCCTTTGTTGAGCCCCTGCACGTTGTAAAATGTCACTCGATACCGGTTTCCAGTGCCAAGAACTTGTCCAAACATGTGTAAAGTGACTGTAATGTTACACAATGTTTTCGAGACGAAGCCTAGAGTGATGTAACGTATCTCCAAGTTTTACCTTTGTCGTGAAGTCCAAAAGCTACTGAGCAGTACTTCCTTGTGGTACTATTCATTGTGTTTTACAAGGTAGTTCTAGCTTTTGAGTCTGGAAATGAAGTTCTGAAGCATTTAACTTGGAAGCTACTGACTAGTGCTATTTATTGTGCTGTACAAGGTGCTTCTAAGTCTTAACTCGGCGATTGAAATCCATTTATTTTGACCATGAAAATGAACACTACTGAGCAATGCTTCCCCGCTATGATGGTTGTTTTTTGGTCCAATCTTTATCTTTTTATGACTGAGGAAGCCGATCATTAAAAGTCGTATTTCTCTTTTGCAGGGTCCTAAGCACATCCGAAGATGAAGCTGATCAGCCTTCAGCTTCTGGAAGTCCTGGTTCAGTGTTCAAGCGAACAGGTCTGTCTTCAGTGTAAAGAAAGATGGGAACGTAAAATCTGGAGTGAAGCACCGACATCGTGGAACTACGTCAAGATGGCCGCTGGTGTGTTTTCCCCCCTTTTTTTCTGTGTAGTCGGTTGTTTCACGTTTGCTTTCACAATCCTCCTTTTGTTTTGCGTTTTACTCGGATATCAAACCTAGTGTTTGAGTCTGTTTCAAGCTTTTCCATATATCTTCATTTTTATCAGCCGAGCTGTGCTTTTTGGTAGTTGTTATTTTAGCGCTACGGCTAATTTGTTTCTACCTGCTAGCAGAGGTTTCTTTCTCGTAAGTCTTGTAGCATGTACGAAGTCGTCGCGTCTCTTGTATTTCGCGTAGTCAGCTTGTTAACTTCCCCGGGGAAGTAAACAAGCCGAGTACGCGAAATACAAGATACGCGACGACTTCGTACATGCTACAAGACTTACGAGAAAGAAACCTCTGCTAGCAGGGTAATTGGTTTCCAACTTATTTCCTTAAAAGTAGGGTCTGAATAGAGCGGTCATTTTTCTTTCATTTTCACTGTTTCTAAAGATTCATGGAGATTTTATAGTTTGACTTGTTTTTTAGCTAACTGTTAAACGTTGTTCACGTCTCAGCTGTTTTCTTTATATATTTGTTTTGCACTATTCAGACCCCGCTTAAAGAAGAAGAGGCTTCTTCGTTACAGAATTTAGCCATTGTTTCGGTTAAATTTTCCCATACATGCGTTGGCGAGCTTTCGTTACTCTAAAGCAAGCCTCGCATGCATTCCAAAACTAATACTGATATATTGGGGAAGAATCTTTGATTGTACAGAGGCCTCCCAATTCGTTCACTTTACGCTAGGCGTGAAAAGCATTAAGCAGTGATTTTAGCTGTGAATGAATGATAATTTATCGCTTTTGCTTTGTTGTACGAAGCTAATAAAGCCATTTATGGTTTTCTATTTTCACACGATTATACGCAATGAAGTTTTGGTTTTACAGAATGGAATTGCTGGGTTTTGATTAGTTTGATTTGTGATGTATGCGAACTTATAAAATGAAGCATTTCCAAACATTACTTCTCTTATTTTGCTCGCATTCCTTCACCAGCATGTTTAATCACAGGCTGCGGTCGTGTTTTTAAATAAAGGAGCGTTGTGTTGTATCTTTCTTGCAAAGATGGCGGATGAAGCTGAGAGTTACCTAGCAAGAATTGGAAGACGTTTTATCAAACTAGTCCGCGCAATTCAAAGAATTCTTCGGTTTGTCTTTTTTTTAAGACGCGGAGAGTCGAGCTTGATTTTTCTGATTCGCTTGTATTACCGTTCTGCAGTTTGGATGTTTCAGCAGTTTACCTCGCAAAGCCGCCATCTTGGCAGTAAACTCTTCATTTTTTCAAGCTTTGTTAACTTGTTTGTGCACGTTTTTGTGCAAATAGCTACCCGAGAGCTCGATGTCAAGAACGCTTAGTAGTCGCCATTTTTCCTGCTTTTCATTTTCTACGGATTAGAGCTAATGTCGTTCTTTTGTCTTTAAATGATAGGAAATGCTGTATTTTTATTTGTTCTACAAACATCCTCGAGAGAAAATGGAGAAAAGCGCAGGTCTGGCTAAAAAGCATTCAGTTTTCAGTTTCTTTGTTGGTATAACACAGATACACAAAATGTTTTAAACGTCGTATAGCAGAACCTCCAAATGCACAATATTTCCTTCAAACAACACATGGACGGTTTTGGGCGAACTTGTACAGCCTGAAGGTGATTTATTTAACGTTTTCTCTGTCTCTCGAGGATTTTGTAGGACTTTATCGCCATGATTTTTGTCCCCTTGCGGGACACGAATATGCGCTGCTCACACGAGTTGCCTTCAAATTATTTGATATTATAAAAATAAATTACTTGGCTAAAAAAAACTTGGGCAGCGCGCGTGATGGGCGATTGCTCAGGAACTGTATGATCGTGGGTGTGATTTGATGAAGAAAATTAATAAATTCAATTGAAAGAAAAAAAAGTTTTATTCCTTGAGTGATTTAGTTGGGATAATTCATATTTTGCTGTACAGCAAAGGATAGTTCCGCCTGGGTAAGAGGGGCCGAAGTGATCAGATACTGGATTGAAAACTCGGTTGAAGAAGTTATTTTTCCATCTACAACAGGTAAAAGTTAATCTCTCTCAGTACTTACTCCCCCAAATCTTAAACGCAAACAGCCTTCCGATGAAAATATACCTTGGCTGTTTGAAGCTGTTTCACTGAAGGCGTCAAGCAAAGTTTGTTTTTATTGTCAAACTCGACCATTTTGAAAACAAAATTCTCTCCAATAATAAGCCCTCAGCAAACAAACCCAGCCCGATTGTAAGCCCAGGAACAACATTTAAATCCCCATAATCAGCAAGGTTTATTCAGAAGTCTGCCAACATTGTTTGGAAGATCAGTAAAGGGGTGGGGTGAGAGGGGGGGCTGTCACGTGATTGGCTGTGTCCCACCGGCCGGCGTTGATGATTGGCTCCTTATTTTTGTTGACATGTTTTGTTGCCTTTCACAGACAGCATAACTGATTGCCTTCACATTTTCCCTTCTTTTGCTCCTCTAAGTCAAATCCCGGTTATCAAACATTTTCCGAACGTGCATGATAAGTATCTTGTGTAATCATTCAAATTAAACGAAAGAGCAGTACTTTCCTGTCCAAAAAAACTGGACCGATAACCGACCAGACGAACTGTTATGCGTGCTAGGGAAGGAACCGAATCGAGGAGTGCTCCAGACCCGTTCATTCTCTTAGCTCTCCTGCTAGATTCGCATTCTACAACAAAACCCCAGCTGTTAAATCCTAAAATCGAGGAACAACGAGCCCGGTGTTTTTGGTAACGTTTTACAAACCACTTGTCAATACCTTTTGTAATCCATTTCTATCTTCCTTATCGTCGTTTTTTTAGCTGTCATTTACCTACTCAGTCTTGCAAACATGCCAACCATTGTTCTTTTTCTCTTTTATCAAAATCATGCTAAAATTAGACTTGCTCCTGGCCTTTAAGGAATGGTATCCTGTCTTTACAATACACCAGAACATAATTTTTACCGGCCAATTTTCAAAAAGCGTGGGCTAGACTGTCAATTTAGCAAATTCTTAAGTGCCACTAATAATACTTGAAAACTGCGTGTGCTAATGTTGTTTTTACAACAGGGGCATGCCCGGTTTTTAATTCTAACCTCTTCTTTCATCCAAGATAAACGAATGTGGCACTTACTTGTTAAATTTTGTGCATGTCTTGACTTGACATCTTGCCGTATTCATCTCAGTAATTTTACTTTAATTAAAGTTTGGTACCCTGTAACCTTAGGAAGCAAGAATAAGATATGGAGACTAAGCGCTTATTAAGTACCGCCGGTTTGGCTATTCTCCATGTCTGTTATGTTACTATTTTAGAGATGGAATAAAGACAGATGCCAATTGTTCTTTTCTTTTGTTGTAAATGCAGAACAATGTTGCTAATTGATGCAATTTAAGCAACTTGAGAGGACCTCTGTGCAGACTTCAATTTGTTTTCTTCGATCTTTTATAAGCTCTTTACCCTAAAAAAAAGCTTTGTCGAAAACTGGAAAAAATCGGCCACTTTTCAGTTTTTTGAACACTTTCAAATGTAAAACCGAGACTACTTTTTCGAACGATCGGTGGGATGAAAGAACAGCGGGAAAATTCTGGCCGCTGCATGGTTTTACTCAACAAATAGCCAAATTTCCTTGCTCTAAATGTTAATACCTTTCCAGAGTTTTCCGTTCTCATTTGGCCAAACTAAACGAAATCGTTTCCTCCGATCCACACAAGTGTTTTCGTGTCACTTTTCGCTTGTCAACCCCTCTGCGTGCATGTTTGTTATAAAATGCATATCAAAAAATTCCGATCACGAGCACTGGTCATCAGCCTGTTCAAAGGACATTTTATGAGGGTTTACCTGAAGAGAAATGTCATCTTCAATTTTGATTGGCTAGGGCTTGCTTTGCACGAAAATAGCTCAACCTCGTTCCCAGGGTTTTTCCTTGGGAATGAGGGTGGAAAGAACATAGTTAATTGAGGGACTGGTTATGAAACTTTAAGGTGGAAGGGCCGCGACCGTGCACAATCCTTGGTTTTAATGTTCACACCACAGTTGAATATCTTAACAGGAACGTTTCTATTGGTCAGCTGCTCTAGCACATATCAAAATCTATTGTAGTTTGTGCAGGGTCAGGGCCAAAAACGCTAAGAAAAACATATAACAAAGAAGTTTGTCAAGCTTCATAACCATCGCCTTTTATTAACTATGGAAAAAGGCAACAGCAAAGAAAATGAGTATTAAAAGGGGGATTGTCTTTTTTGTGATTGGCGTTAAGATTGATAAAGTAACTGGAAAAATCAATTTCACATGGCAGTATTAGTAAATTCGAATTTTAATGTCTATACATTTCATACAATGTTCCTTCACCCATTTATTTATTTACTTAAAAGGGGAGGCATCCGGGTGAAGTAGAAAATACGTTATAATTTATCGTTTTGCGTCTTGATTTAAAACTATATCTATTATTGTCGCTTGATCGCATAGCACATTTCTAGATGCGTTTGAAAGAAAGATTTCCCATATTCCGTTAAAAGGCATTCACTGTGGTTTATAATTACTAAAAGTATTCTTTTCTACAGCTGTGCGATGTGCAAATATTATTGGGGGACTGGTCACTTCCAATCACAGATAACCAAGGTATAATGTCTACAACGCTTTAAAAGACTTTTCCAAGTCTCTCGTAAAACAAACGAGACACTACGTCACTGTAGATCCATAAACAATAGCCTCAATTGGCGCGAAAATATGCTCAGATATTTGTCCGCGGGCATTATCTGTTCCGAGAAGCAAACAGTTTTCCGAAAACTGTGAGCTTCGAGGGGGCAGATAATGTCCAAGGACAAATATCTGAGCATATTTTTAAAGCCAAATGGAGGCTATTGTGGTTATTATCCTTCAAATATTTTTCGCAACATGTAGAAACGAACTTGAGTATTTGAACATTTCGTTCAAGAACAGTTTACCGTCAAAAACGTTTAGAGCGTATGTTGTTTTCTGATACTGCTTTATCGACCAGCAGGTTTATCTCTCCTTCTGTCACAAAAGCAAACCGCTCCCCCATCTTGACATTAATTTAAATTGTAAACAAGACGCGCCTTGAAGTTTTTGAAATTGGGGAATATCACTTGGGGAATATCATCGGATATTCCCCAGTTTTAGCTGGGGTATATTCGGTCACATGAGGCGTTTAGACCAATCACGCGCGAGCGAAAATATTTGATGGATTATAAACACGGATATACTCTCCACTAGAAAGAACACAGATTTAAACGTACATTTAACAAAAAACTTACACTTTTTAAAGACAGTTTGAGACAGTCAAAACGGTTCTTTAAAGTGCACCGAGTTTGGGATTACGTTTCATTTGTACTTAAGAAAGCAACGTTCTGTTCCCGACAAATAATTTTTATAAATTCTGAAGTTTCAGTTTCCTAAAGCTAATGCAAGTTTAAGGAAGCATATTTGTTTGCAAATTTATGGGCGTAATATTTTTAGTTTACTCTGCTCCTGTCGAGTCTATGGAAACTCTCCTCATCATTGGGTCTTGAGTTCCGCTGGAATGGCTTCCCCTGAAAGTAAACAATGTAAAGACAATGAGAAAGAAAGACATTTACGATGCACCAAAAAGTTCAAAGGCGCTTTACAATGCTGGGTTTAATACTAAACATTCTAATGGTCCCAGTATAATTTAAGCCATACAGCAGATCGTTTGAGAACAATCTAACAACTTCCTTACGCGAAAGGATCTGTTCTTTCTCTTGGACGAGCAGTAGGTATGTCTTCTGCAGTTGTACGACCTGTTCGCTGAATTGATCGGCCAAAATTAGCTGGTTCATGAAGAAACCTCTGTATCTTGGTTTCCGGAAGATGACCCATATCCTACAGTAAAGCAAACAACCAACACTTAAAAACGTTTGAAAAGGAGGGATTGTACTGGGTAACTTGAGTATCAGCTACTTTGTATTCATTACACAGGTCTTATTAAACTAAGGGAGCTTATACCTGATGTGGACTTTATTTGAATAATAAATAGCGAACATGATGCAATATTCTTGATGATAAAAACACGAAGAATAAAAAAAAAAAAAAACAAACAAACAAACAAACAAAAGAAAGGAAGAAAAAAAACAATCGACGCGGCATGTAATCATTATAGGATGTGCAACTAAACTGTTTTCGTTTCTTTGATTTGGTGCACAAACGTCCCAGTCCTTTAAATTTCAAAACACGTGGTCTTCACTGAAATTATAAAGACCTTTACATCTCTACTAATCTTTGTAAAAGTAAGTATAGTGCACGATAAAGAAAAAAAAAAACAAAACAAGAAAGAAATAAAAATAAAAAGAGCTGTGGATGAGGAACATACAAACCTTTAGCCTTTCGTATGTATCTCCAATAATACCGATAAATAAACTAAGCACAACGTAGATGAACAATCCAATAAAGATGTAAATATAGACTTTGCTGAAAATCAAAACCAGGCTAGGAGCCTTGCTTGTTATCAGAGCGTAAGTGTTGAACAAGTCGTCTCCATTGACCATAGAATACAAGCATTCAGCTGTGACAGTAAGTGTTTTGAACTGAAAATAAACAAGATAGCAACCGTTTAATGAAAATGTTTAACATAAGAGAAGCAACGGCAAAATAAGTACCATTGAGGTGACACTCATCACGAAAATAACTTTGTTTTATTTTGTTTTACCAAGTTAGTCTATACTTTTGACGCCAATATTTTATTTCTTTAAATATCTAGCTTAGTGAAACCTGCACATTTTAAAATAACTTTATACTGCTGAGAATGTTTTGATATTTTTTTGCTATGTGCTGTTTTATGGAGTACATATCAGACACTACCTGCCACAAATTCATAACACAAAAATACGATAAAATATTTATTTTTAATCATGTTTGTACATTATTATGAAAGTGTTTAAGACTGGTTAAAAGATACAAACTATAACGCAATTCGTCCGCAAGGCAACATTAGGTCAGTCAAGCAGTGACTGTAAAGTCACGCAATTTAGTTAACAAGTAAGTTATATATGTAGGGCATTTAGTTTGTTAGCCAGAAAGACAGTCTGCCAGTCAGTCGGCAAGTCAGTTGTTTAGTTATCCAAGGGAGGAATGTAATACGGCTCCCCTAAAAACAAGTCAGGTAAACAATGAATTGGTTGATAGGACAGTCAGGCATTCACCATCGTTTACATCACAGGCTTTACCTTGGGATGGAAAGGACCAAGGACAATCCATCCACAAAACATAAATCCAGCAAAAAGAAGAGATACGCAAACAAAGAATCTGGCCATGCTTGGAGTGGCAGCCTTTAATGTGACTAAAATAATCTGCAAGGAATAATCAAAGATATAATCACTATTTTTAGGTTGTGAGAACATCAAGTGCTAAACTTCAATCAGTTTAGGACTGCAGTGGATGAAATCCTGAAGTGTAACCATTCAAATGAAAGCTACTGAGCAGTACTTTCCTGTGGTGTTGTTTATTATGTACAAGGCCATGGTGACTTTGAGTCTATGGATGAAATCCTAAAGTGTGACCATTCAAATAAAAGCTATTGAGCAGTACTTTCCTGTGGTGCTGTTTATTATGTACAAGGTCATGGTAACTTTTGAGCCTGTGGAGGAAATCCTAAAGTGTGACCATTCAAATGAAAGCTACTGAGCAGTAATTAACACATTCTAGTCACTTTTCAGTGTGTGGATGAAATTTTGTGCCAACCTGTTCAAATTCCTGTTTTCTGACCAAAGTCTTCAAATTTGTGAGGTTTGTACTTTGCACATCCTGTGATCTTGTACTTAATACCACACATCAAAACATTTAACTGGAGATTTATTTTCTCACTTAGCCTTTTATAGCAAGTAATAAAGAAAACTATGATCAAAGTGAAACAGGATGAGTGTGCATTACCATGCAATAATTAATTGTATAAAGAATACTGTGGCATATTCATACTTGTTTCATGCATTATTGAAACTGTAATTTAAAAGTAAAGTTGGATAATAAGTGTTCATAAACAGGAAACATTTCTTACATTATATTGCTTGAAGTATCCAAGGAATCTAAGAAGACCAATCCACACTAAAAGAACTGCAGTTCCAAGAAAGATGCCGCTTACATTGTAGAAATCACTGTCCTGCAACACAAGTCACTCATAATTAGCAGTTTTTAAATCACTTTTAAATAAGTGAAATGAATTTTCAGTAAAACCCTTATTGTTATTTTGATTGGCCTGCAAAATACTAAATAATATAATGCACAATACTTAATTCAGTTACTCTCTCTTTTCACTAAAATCAGTGGATAACAAGCCCCAGTTAGTTTAATTCTGACAAAATTGCAAAAAAAGAAAAAAATCAACAAATAAATAAAATAAATAAATAATAATTGCACACAAGTCCAGGGCATGCTGGAAGATGAATTATCAGACACTCTTCGGAGTTTGCGCAACCTTGTTCCTAGGGGTCTTTCATCTCCCCAGAAAGATGAAAGACCCTGGTAACAAGATTGGAGTTTGAGTAGCCAATCAGAAAACAAGAAAAACATTTACTCTAGTTTAGACAACCCTGATTATATCATCTGCGCGAGTTGCTAATCTTTGCTTTTAAATAAGATTTTAAATCTGAAATTAAAATAAGCCAAACAACAATGAGGGGCACATTGTCAGGGCATTACCATGTGTTTTTTGATAGGTTGTTAACTCTCATCTGTAATTTCCTAATCTGATTAGAATAAGCTCTACATCTTCCACTTCATCTCACCTTTTGATCAATGGACATTTTATATATTGAGCCAATAATAGTCAAGCTATCACTTGTCATGATAACAAAAAACCACAGGCTGACAAACTCCTGATAATCTGAGAAAGTGAAGTCCCCCAGAATTGGGTCTTCATTGAAGAACTTGGCAGCTTCCTGCATATCAATCAATCAATCAATCAATCAATCAATCAATCAATCAATCAATCAATCAATCAATCAATCAATCAATCAATCAATCAATCAATCAATCAATCAATCAGTCAGTCAGTCAATCAGTCAATCAGTCAGTCAGTCAGTCAGTCAGTCACTCAATCAATCAATCAATCAACCAATGTTCTCTCACTTAAATAGCGGACCTGCGTAAAGTGGCATTAAGAGAATAACCATTATAGTGATACACCATTGATTGCAGCATGGTTTCTAATAATTATACGTTACTGAGCCCGTAAAAAGGGGGAAGGTATCCTCTATTTACATATAGCAGGATTAAACTTTTTACCCTCAAACATGAACAATATACAACAGAGAAAAAAAGAGAAAATTATGTGGGGCTTGAATGTTATGGAAATTAGTTTTCATAAAATTCTTTGTACGTCTGTTTGTTCAAAACTGGTAAAACCTGCCTATCTACAATTTCACCTTGGCCAACTTCAGAGATTTGTAAATTGATCGACCACATAACACAAGAGAGACTGCACAGATGAAGATGACAACAGCATCAAAGACAACCAGGGCTAGGGATATGATATGTGCTCCTATAAAACATAACAAAGAAAACTCTGTAGCTTTATCACAAATTAAATTAAATTCAATTAAATATCTCAGGAACTTGGTTGCAGGATGGCTCTATTATTGGATAGTACCAACTTTAGAACTGTAGTGACTGGCTGTGATTACTGGATTTTCTCCAAATGCACAGCAGTATTGTGTGAAGCCAAGAAATGGTAGGTGTCTTCCATAATTTTAAGGGTAGAAAACAGTAGCATTTGTGTGTGACAAAGACAGCGACCTAGTAATGGGATGTGTCAACTCATGGCCTATCACAAAATTAATGTTCGTAATGAGTTTTTGTGGTCAGGACCATGTCTCCGTGTCCTGTAAGATTTATGTGAAGTGTTCCCATAATAAATGGTTTCCAAAGGAAAAAAAGAAAAATGTAAATGCTAATTTATGGGTGTGGTCAGGACTTCAGCACACTGTCACTTTATGAGAGGTGTCCCTGTCCCCATACCAACAGTTCTACTGGTTGTCTGTGACCAGGACAACAACTTTCAACTTCATGATATCAGGATATCATGACTTGGAATGATTTATCCACTTGCTGGAGTTTATAAACTTTAGTGTAGTCTAAAACTCAATTTCCAATCTTGCCGGAAAATGAGGGCAGGGAGGGTGGGGGGTTGAACTTGTGCTGCTAACCTAGGAGAAAAAGACCAAACCAGACAGAACAGTGGAAATTGAGCCTACACTGTACTTGAGTGTTCAAACCACACATGACTTACTAAATGGATCTGACCCTTTTATATTTCCTTTTTGGCAATCTAACCAAGTGTTGTTCATGTCGAGTTGTACCGGCATTCTTCCATCATATTTCACATTATCAAATAAAATCTGAAAGAAAGAAAACAGAAAGATTAATTAACATGCTTCAACTCCCTACAGAAACCAGGTTAAGCTCTTGCAATGTGGGCCAGCTGTTCATGGCTGGTGTTTGATTTTACTTTCCCCTTACAGCTTAGCTATCAGTGATCAACGTCAGAAGTTTCTTTAAGATTCTGAAGAGGTATATGTATGATAACTTAATAATAATAATTTACCAATTTATATAGTGCATATTTTCATGTGCTGATCAAATAGGGCTTTACAGTCATATGTTTATTAAAAGAAAACGAAAATACATTTCCGTGAGAATAAAATAAACTAAGTTACAAACTATAAATTAAAATACTTCTTAAAAAGATAGGTTTTAAGTCGAGATTTAAAACTGTTAAGTGATGTTGCTTGACGAAGCTCCAAAGGTAGCTCATTCCAGAGTTTTGGAGCTGCTGCTGAGAATGATCTTGCTCCCAAATGTATGAGTGGTACATGAGACCAAATGGCTTTTCTCCAGTATCAGCATGTATAGTCTCCCTACTATTGTCCAACAATGTTCCAGTTAGGAGAATTTTTTTAAAAATCAACACCTTTGTTGATCATTTCCTTGATACCCATTACCAGTAAGTTTGATTGAGCAAGATATTGAAGGAAGAAATTAGATGCTCACCACTTTTGGTTAATGAAATTGTATATATACATGTATGGGACAGCAACAAAATCAAGGTGGCCGGCACATTAAGGAGTTGAACTGAGGCAGCCATGATTATACCAGTTAAACAGGTTTTCATCTTACCGTCACACCTAATTGATAACAAGCAGGCTTGTCCCAAGCTTTGACGCTTTTCAAGTTCACTGTTTTTAGGAAGAACGTCATACGGACTTCGCGAAGTCTAAATTGAATGAAACACATGACCTTTAGAAATAATGGTAAATTGAAAGTGTGACACACTGAATAGATCATTTTTTTTTTGCAACTGTAAAGCTGAAATAACTAAATTTTAGTTATTTCCTTTATACTTGTGAATCATTTAGAAAATAACATAACAAGCAGTCTAACCTTCCCAGATTGAAAGTGTCATTTTCTATCTCCATGTGGTCTTCCTTTAGTTGACATACTGCATGTGGTAAAAAAAGGAGAGAATTCTCTCCATGATTATTAATATTAACATTTGAATATTTTATTGCCACGGACGGCAACTGGAAGTCAAATGTTTTCCTTTTTGGAGCGTTTTGATGTCATCACGTTTGTAACGAGTACCTAGTACTATTAGACAAAAATAATTATTTATGTTTCTTATCTGGAACATAATTGTGATTTTGGAAATTGAGAGCTATTTTACAATTATATCAAATCAGATTGTGTTGCTTCAAATTGTTCATGGATATGTAATGGAATCCAGGGATAACTGCTGTTAGTTTACTGGTACATTGTAACTGTTCAAACGTCCTTTCCCCAGGGATTTAGAGGATAAAGCTCAATCGCAATTTCAAGAAGGGAGGGGAAGGAAGGTACAAACCAAAAGTGAGTCTCCATGAGAGGGCCATATGATTACCACCAAGTACTACTGATGAAATCACAAAGTGTGCAAGTCGTTGGTTCTTATTACATGTAATAATCTTAAATATAACAATAAAGTGATGGACTGGATGTCCCTCTAGCACCCTAGGACCATGATTTGTACCCATCTCTTATAGGAAGAAAATGCCCCACAATTAAAGGATAATTCAATAAATTAATAATAAGAGTTTTATATAAGTTAAATGTATAGCTGTACCAGCCTGCACCTGTACTATGTAGGCATAGTTACCTTGTTCCACATCAGAATTAAACAAAAAAGTGTTGTTTTCAATCCCTCCTGCGGCATAGTAACTGTAACACAACAGCAATGGTGGAGTTGTAGGCTTGGAACCATTCACTTCTCGCTTATCATCATAATCATATGTACCAAGAGGAGCAGTCGTGATGTTATAATACTGTCAAGACATTGAAAATTAACAAAATGGTAAATAGCTCAGTGTACACTATTGCGTTATGACATTTTTTGTTCAAAAAGTTGAAAAACCAGAGTTATATTTGACTATGTACAATTAAGTTAATAATTATTCATAACAACCACCAATGTCTACCCAAGAGCAAGTACAGCTTTAGTTACACCTCTGATTGACCAACAACACATGCTTTAATTAAGATACAGTAATTATGTTACATGAATGAAGTAAGCATTATTTTTTGAAAAAAGTTACAATAACCATGCTAAAGACTAGCCAAACCTGAAGACTTGCCTAAGATCAGCCAAAAAAAGTTGCTAAAAACAGTTTCATTTAAATATGAGTCCTTGTTAACACTCTGCAATTTGAAATAGTTGCAAACTGAATGCTCCAAACTTTGACAAATAAATTGGAACCCTTTGCTGATATATTTTGAAGTTGAACCCCATAAGATATATAATAATTTTCCTGTGACCACATATCAATACATGATCAAACAAACAGTTCATAAGAATAAAGCAAATTATTTCGGTATCTACATGTAGTTCAGTTATTATTATTTTAACTTCTTCCAACTATAACAGTAAGCAATCAATAGAAAACATTGGGGAGAATCTGAGTGTTGATATTTTGGTCTATTTGGACGACAACCATGAATAACAAACCTGATCAACAGCGTAGTGTATGTTCTCATACAATTGCTCCCTAGTATACACAATGACACCTTTCTGACCATTTTGGTAATCTTTAAGGAACAGGTGTTTCAGGGCAGTTTGATTATTTTCCAGGAATGTAACCAAAGAGAATCGATCAAATCCAAACAGACAAATCTGCAAATTAATAACAACTTATAAGCTTGCAATTTCACAGCTTTTGGGTACATGCAGGTACAGAGGTGAACATGTAACATGTACAAGCTGTCATTAATATCCATGCCTAAATGATATGCATGTACCAAACAAATTTTCAAGGTCGTTGTCCATTTACCGGTAATAGAAATGGTTCTATGGAGCAAAAAGTTTATTCAGCATTCAAAATGTTTGCTTCCCCAACCCTGGATGGTGGTGGTGGTGGGGGGGGGGGGGGGGGTAGGGCGGGGGTACTCATGTACATTAGTGATAAGGAGGTGTGAACAAATATTCTTTTTCAGTGGACATGTTTGGGATGGCCAGGAATATTTTGGCGTGCACTTTTTTATGTGTAGAGAAATGGACATTTTAAGTTATGCTCTGGGCCTTTGACTTTTTTGGGGTGTATAGATTTTTGCGAATACCTAACTTTACTTTAGGGCTAACATATTGGCCTCATTCTTCCCCCCCCCCTCCCCCCAGTTACTTATACACTTGAGTATTCCCCTCCCTGGGACCTCAGCAAGACCCAGTGTACATGTATGTGCTCACGTGCTCATGCAATGCATGCAACAGTTAATTCCAGTGGAGCATTCCTCATTGTCGTTGTCTGAAACTAGCAAAATGCTACTCATGGCTACTTGTTTTGCTAACAAATCTTTAATAAATATTTCAGTAAGTCAATGAAATAAGTTTTGATGTCCTTCATAAAATACAGCGATTTTCCAACATTTCTTTGATCTCAGCTAAGTAAATGAAGGGGCAAAAGTCAGCTGCTCTTTGTCATATGATTTTCACGCCTACACGCATTTCTTTTTGACTAGTAAGCACCGACAGCTTTGTGTGAGCTCTAGACTAGGCTTGGCTAGCTTGCCTAGTTTTTTTCGGATGTTCGCTCTTTCAGTAAACATCTTAACAAGATCATCAAACGTGGTACGATACGAAACGATAGTCTTGACTAAAATTTTATTCAGACATGGTAATTCCATTCTATTGTTGTTTAAAAATACACCGTGTATAAATAAAGTTTACCTACCCTGCCAAACAACGAAGGCTAAGCTGAAGTTTACTCTAGTAAATTTGTGCTTAATTAAGAATGTTAGATAATATTGGAATCGCTCAAACGGCAAGGCATTTAGTTGGCAAAATATTCTCAATGACATTCAAACAGTGCAATTGCCATAATAAATATCCTTCGCACGGATTTGTTTACACCAAACTATAAGCTTAGCATTGAATGAAACTGACCAATACGTCATTTAAACGCGAAAGAGTTGCAGTTGAAAAGCAGGTTTACTACTTTCAACTGGAGGAAACCCAAAATGCAATTTAGCTCTTTTTTAACGTTAAAACGTACCTGAACAGTAACAAGCACAATTTTTACGATCTGAAGGACCAGCTTCCAAGGTTTCCTCCTCCTGGCTCGAAATTTTTGCAATGGATTCATGAAGTGGTATCTGATCTTTGTCTTCATAACTTCTCGAGGACACGGGATTGTCTGTATTCTTTCCATGGGGTCCCCTGACGAATAAGAAAGTGGTACATCCGTTTGCGCCTGGGTTGTTTGTTCTCTGGACGAACCTTCAAATAAGGAATTGGCGTTCATGTTTTCTTCTTCGTCGACTGTTCCCAGTTCACTGGAGAATGAACGCGCGACTGATCGTTTCCGGTGTCCATTGTCATTTGCATTTGACCTGCACGGGACAGGAGAACTCATTTTTTCCTCCGGTTTATATGTCAGAACAAAGTTCGGTTATTCAGTCAGCCCCAAGGCTTTCAAGGATCTGAAAATTGTGTGCAAATTGCCAAAAGTACAAAATTGAGCAATAATAAACTGGGTTTCCGTTGCCTGTTGCAGGTGACAACTGTCTGACCCAGCCACCCCTCCCAGGAGAGGGGGTTGAGTTGAGTGAAATTCTGTTATGTCACCGTTTAGCAACAATACGATTTTTAACACGAAGCCATAAAAAATCGGGTAAAAAAAACTTCAATATCATTTTGTTGGAGGGTTTTTTTGGATAGGCGTCGCCGTATACCGTAACTCCCAACTCCCGTCCTGCATGCTAGTCGGAAATTTAACGCGATCACAGTTAGTCAGCTGTTTCTTAGTTGAGTGACACGCGTTTGACAACATTCAATATGGCGGCCGGCAGCGCGAAAGATGAACTTGGTAAAAGTTTACTCGATTTAATTATCATGCTCACCCCTAACTTAAGATTACAAAGTGAAGAGTGAGTGACAAGTTAATTGTTAATGTTTTGGTTTTTATAGAGCTGCTCGAGAGAGTATTCCTTCGCGTCGCGTCAGCTGAAACAGATGATCAATTGGAGAAAACTGTGGGAACCTTTTTAAGTCCTCTTCTTCTTAAAGTCGCCAGTCCTCACCAGGAAGTTAAAAATAAGGTAGAGGAAAAGGGACGTCATATTATGCCTAATAATTGGCTGAAATGTAATTGAAAATGTGTACGAGGGTTAGAAATGAGAGGATAATTTTCCTGACTAAATTCTCGTTCTCGTCCAGAGACGTGACGGACAGGTCTTTTTTATCGGTCACATTCCACAGGTCACAAGTACAGGTCACTGTTGTTCTAGCTTTTTAGGGCGAGGAGACCCTGTTTAACTTGTTTTATTTTTATTATTAATTATCACAGTCACCTGTAGTTGTGACCTGTGACCTGTAAAAGAAACCTGGCATCCAGAGACAACTTTACACTGACTTAGAATGGCAAGGCTCATGAGAACAGTGAATTGCTCCTGCTCAACCCTCGCGCAGTTTCAAAACTTGCGACGATTTTGTTTCTTCTCTACCCTCCTCTCTGTTTATAGTCAGTCAACCCCTCTCCTCCCCTGCAGGGGACAAAGAAAAAGAAAATGCTCATGTAGCATGAATATGAGAGTTTAATGAGGGTTTAAGGGAAATGGGAAAATGTGTGCAATGTCACAAATTATCATAGTTATATTCACAGCTTCAGAAGTTGCATGATGTTGAATATATTATCGACTCATATGATCATGAAGATGGAAAACAGCAATTTTGTGACCAAGCAGGGATGCTTTTCAAATTGACCAGACCCAAAACACTGATTTTTCGTAATTCCAGAGGTGTATGCTTTCCTTGAAGTCCTCAACTCAAAACATCCTGCCCTTAACCTCACCATGAAATTGGCTACTAACACAAGCTACCCTTCCTTGGGATGAACATAAAAAATGGAGCCAAACTGGAAACCAGCGTCTGCAAAAAGCCAACTAATTCCAAGCTTCTTCATTTTGACAGTTATGTTGATTAATGCCTCAAAAAAGGCCTATTAAAAGCTATGCTTAATAGAGCCTATAGACTATCATTGAGCTGGAAATTTTTCACTGACAAATGTGAAGCCTTAAAGATGACGTTCTCAAACCTTTTTTATCCTTCTAAGTTGATTGACGCCACTATCAACAAATTTATTACCAGTCGTGTAGCGGACAATGTACAAAGTGACACAATGGACAATGGACAGCCTTCCCAAGGTCATGTTCTCCCTTCCTTTTGTTGACCTGAACTACGCAGAACACAAGGAGACAGTGACAAAGTCTTAATTCTAAAATCGATGTCACTCTGTGACCTGTTTTCAGTACTATGAAAGTCTGCAACATTCTCAAGACTAGAGAGCAAAAACCGAAGATTGTAAACAAACAATGCATGTTATATCATTTCAAATGTGGTCTATGTGATATGGACTATGTTGGTTTTACAAATCAACACCTATATCAATGCATTAATGAAAATACAAGCTCAAGATCTTCGATTGGGAAACACATGAAACAATATGGAGTCAAGAAATCAACCATCGCGGACAATTTTCTCGGTCCTCATAAAGTTCCGGAATAAACTTGACTGCCTTGTTTATGAAATGATGTTTATACAAGAGCTTAAACCATGGTTAAAACATAACGTGCAATCTGACTCAATTTGTGCGAAGATATTCTATTAGCGCATTTGCGTAAAAATCAAGCACACAGGAATGCCATCTAATGAGATTCAGTTAGTCAAAACTCAACCCTTTTAACAACTTTGACATTAATGTTTTTCCATTCTTGATAATGATGTTGGATACATCAAAACGTTAAATAACGTTACTCTTAATTAAATTTTTATAATTCCAACTTTAGTAGCTTAAAACATCATCATGGTTATGGGTGATCCACCAGAAAAATAACAATCATGATATAAATACATCATCTGCCAACATTCCTATGAATTTTCAGTACAGTTGACTAATCAGAAATTTAGTTTGATGTAAAGATTTCACAGGACTTTAGTCAGAGTAAACACCTACTACATAGGCAAGAGTACTGTGAATTACCTTAATTTAATTTGCCTTGTTTTACTATACTTTTCTCTTAAATCTTTTAAAACAAATTAATGTTGATAATTTAATAAAGTTGATTTTATTTTTTTTACACTTTGTAATCCTGACTATAGGTGTTGACTTTATTAACTCATCTGAACAAACGCTTAAAAAGCCGACCAAAGATTCAGCTCCCAGTGAATTCACTGCTCCTGCAATATCAGGTAAGTTATTTGGAATTTCTTTGCAAAAAAAGTTATTACGCAATTTTAGACTATTAAATAGAAGAAAGATCCTTGCAGTTAGCACGCAACTTAAGCAGTTGTGAAAAGAAAGCCTGAAAAATAATTCAGGCTTGAACAGGATTCGAACCCATGACCTCTGTAATGCTGGTGCAGTGCTCTACCAACTGGGTGCTGGTCATATTGTGAGTTCGTAACATACCAGTGACGGATGAATAAATGAACATGAATATATGAAACATATTATATTTTGAACTGTGGATAAAAGATTAAATAGAAGAAAGATCCTCGTAGTTAGTACGCAACTTAAGCAGTTGTGAAAATTTTAAACTGTTTGAAATAGTTAAGCCACTACCTGTGATTAACTAAGGAGGAGGGGAGGGGTATCTTAAATGTTGGTAAAGAAAAAATGTTTTGTTGTACTTCAAGTTCTTTGCTGCAATTTACTCCGCCCCATATACTGACATGTCTAGCAAAAATGTGTTCATTAGTTTTATAGTGTTAGTATAAGTTGGTAATTATAATGTTAGTAAGTTGATTACTGACCCAAATTGGATCCTGTAAACATTTAGTGCCTGTAAATTGTCTAATTTTAGTTTTGTTTCATATTTACTGTATTTTTCTTTTAGGATCCTTTAATTCCTGCCTTTGTATCTGTAAGTAAAGCAGTTAAATTTATGGTTAAAAAATATTAAAAGTCTTGTAATTAATTGACCACAGAACCACATCATTACTTACCATTCAAAAACATACATGTAGTTGCTAATTATTACTCTTTAGCATGATTAGTTTCAATCAATTTTTGTAGAGATGTAGGGCTTTATACTATGTTTTGGCCCAATTGCCTGTGACTGAAAAATCTGATATCTGCTACTACAGCTGTAAATATTATGTGGTGTCTTTTGTAAGATACTTGAATGAACATGCATATATCTCTACCAGGACCAGGTTGTTTGAAAGCCGATTAATGCTAATCCATGATTAAAAGTTAACATAAGTTTTTGTCTCACTTGTTCAAAATGTTTTTAAAAATTATTTTAAGGTAATGGCCAAGAAAAGCCTAAATCAACTAAGGACCAATTACAAAAATCTCTTGGAAGCAGCCTTCTGATCAATAACTAAACTTGAATTAAAGTTCATGTTAACCTAGGATTAGCTTAATCAGGCTTTGAACAACTGAGCCCTGGTGTACAAATGTGAACTGGTACCAAACCTTGCAAAATGCTGTTATGAACTTGAATCCCTTTCAAGGAGGGAAAGGGTTAGTACTACTATTTTATACTACTATTCTCTTTTTAGAAGTTTGAGCAAGCCTCATATTACCCCTGATGAGTCATCTGAATTTCAACAAAGGACTCATTGAACTGGATTTAACAAAGATTTTCCTTTTCAGTTTTATTTCAAATCCATATAATTAATAATAATAATAATAATAATAATGATGATGATGATGATGATGATAATAATAATAATAATAACAATATTTACTTATATGGCACAAATTTAACTATTTGAAATGCGCCTCACATAAAATTATATGAGCTGTATGTAATACTAATGAGTAATAACAATAGGAAAATCCGATCCAAATTTATAAATTCTTTTACAGAACTTTGTTATTCTTTACCTGAAAATGGGTTTTCCCAGACTGCCATCTCAGATGCAAGTTGAGTTGGCACCATTGCTCATAAAATGCATCCACAACAAACCTCAGCCTCAGCAGGACTGGTGAGTTGAGCTGCTGTTAACCCCTTAACCCTTAATGTCAAACAGCAAAGTCTCCGATCTTGTACCCATGCTTTTCTTATAAAAGCACTGGGGAGAAGTTATTAAAATATCAACAAAATTCACCTTGGGTGATCATATCCTTAATTCTCATGACCTCAGGGGTTGAATAAGCTGTGATATTACAAGGAGACATTTGATTCTGATCACTGTCAGGGCTTAAAGGGTTAATGAATTACTCAAAATTGTCAAATCTGACTGGTTATTAGGAGCCTTAATTTTAACATTAATAATGGCTGTATGTACCAGTCCTAAGTAACAATTTTGTATACATCACTATGTGGGCTGTAGTAGGACTGTTGCATTTGAATGAATAAATTTGCAAGAAAAATGTAGATTCACCAGACCTACAGTAATTCAACAGATATTGATTAATGAGTATCATTGATTTAACCACTTAATTATTTTTTCTCTTGTAGCCTTCTTCAACTGGTTTTGCCAGTTTTAGGTCAAATTAAGATTCCAGATTCCACAGAAGAAAGAGAAAAGACGTTTGAGTTTACAGAGAATCCAGGGCTTGCTCAGATATTATTGGATTTTCTTCTTGATGTTCTGTTGATGCCTTACAGGTTTGTATGATTGTGACTTTTACTGTTTGCATTTATTGTATTTTTGTTGTATTTCTCTTCAAATGATAGCCAACAATGATATTGTACTTCTTGCTTCTATCGAGGCCATTGTAAATCCTCGATGGTTGATGGTTCAGTAAGTGGCTCCCAATAAATCAAATTTATTTGTCATGTCGTTACATATTCAGCACCACTTCAAGACAGCCCGCTGTGGAGCCATCCACTGAATCAGACACAACAGCCTCGGGACTATCCTCAGCTACTTCTTCAGACTCCCTGGCTCCAGCAGGGATGAGTCAGGCTGCTGTCAACCGAGTTAAAGGTGATTCACCTTTGGAGCCCAACAAACTGGAACAGGTAGTTAATACTTACAGTAGCAATTATACTGGAATAAATGGTTTGTTTTAGAAACATGCTTATGGTAATATAATCTTGGTTTATTTATTTATTTATTTATTTATTTATTTATTTATTTATTTATATGTATATATAAATTTATCTATTTTGCTACTAATAAATTACATTCATTTGGTAAGAGTGGTAAGAGTGTCAAGTTCATTTACTAGTACAAAATGTGATGGAAACGTGAGAAGATTACCAAACCACCAGTCCTTTCAAAACGTACCAGCAGTTGGTGATTTGGCTGCCTTCAGACAATGATTTGCCACTTTCTTCACATTAATTAAGACACATTAAGACCATGTTAGATGCAGCTCTTGCTTTCTTCTTTAGAAGTAAGTTACAAAACATTTTGAGATGGCTGACTGCTGAAGGAGAGGAGGTTGGGGATGATAGCTTGGAATGGTGACCGACAAGTCTTTTTAAATTATGCTTTTAACTTTCCATGAAGGAGAAGAGAGATAGGAGAAGACACTAGTTATTACTTTACTCAGCTTGTTGTGCAAATACAAAGAGTTGCTAAAAATAAATGAAGTTCAAATTTTACTTTTTGTTTGTTGTTGCTTAGGTGAAGCTTGGAGCTCTCAAGTTTCTGGCCTCTGATTTATTTAAACCAAGTGATGTCATCTGTCATTTCCTGGCAGCTACTGGAGACACTAGACACAGGTACATCACTGTTTAACGTTCGTCCATAGCACTCAACATTACCTAAGTTAATCGTTTGTTGCATGATTGAGCCACATAGATGTGGACAACAACGTTTTTAACCACTATACTGCTGGTCTTCATCAGGCCATAGTTGTTGGTGATTGGTGTATTTCGATCCTCACTGTTCAATGAATGCAATCCCTGGACAGTGCAATATTAGTGTTATATTAGGTTACATGTATTCCCTGACCTGATTAGTTGTAGCCATAAATTTATTGCTCTTTTGTATAAAATTAGTAAAATTAGTAGATTTCAGTATCTCATAACTATAAGTCTTAGTAGATTTTACTGTTTTAACAAGTTCCATAAAGACAAACCTGTTCCAAGTAATAATGAAATGATGCCTAGGAAGAATGAGCTAATTTTCTATTTAAACATACTTTACCTGGTCTGGAAGTTTGACTTTCACAGCTTTCAATTTAAGTGCCTCAAAACTTTGATTAATATCTTACACACTGTAGTTTTGTAAGAGTTGTAGACTCATTCTCTCAAGGAATATATTTTGTACAGTGAGATATAAAATCCTCATTTATAACTTGGACCCTGGTTCACTTGAACTTCTTATTGACTTCTGCTCATTACAAAAGAATCAATCTTTGATAACACCAACATTTTGCCAACTTAGTCGGTGTTTCCCTATACTACTAATAATGTCTTTGACCATACTAGATGCATCCCAAATTTTTGCAGCTGCCAGAAACGACATATTCACTGTACAATTAGTTAAATAAATTTCTTTCTTGACAGTGTACTGGATACTGGAGATCATGAACTCAAGCGAATATCCAGGTGAATCATATAATTTCTGAATTATTATTCCTTACTTCAGTTGATACCTCTCACTTCATCCTTTTTTATGAGTTACAGGTTGAAAAGCTGCAATTAGCCAACTGAAAATCTTTTATTTTGGGGTTTATTGCAGCTCTACAGATTTTGAGAATCCCAAGATTGTAAACAAGATGTTTGGGATTTTTCAGGGGACTGTATCCACACCAGGCTCAACACAACAGGTACTATCTCCTCTGTGAAGGTCAGAATGGTATAAACAAATTTGCATAGATTAAGAGGGGATGAATTTGTATAGAAGCAATATACAGTAAATTAAATTTGCTTAAGTTACATAAGTTAGAACTATGAAGTTACATACATGCAACAAGTTAAGCACCAACTGGACAGACTGTCACTTCACTTTTTTATTCTTTTTGGAAGCCATAACAGTCCACCAGTTAGGCAAAGGCTTGGTAAATTGATGGCAATAGTGAACAATTACAAACTGGCAAAAACCAGCATGAGTAAAACGGCAGACAGCTCAGGCTCACAAAGCATGCACTTCACTCTATTGTCTAAGTATTGCTGTCTGGTAAAACAAGCATATACTTGACTCCTTTAGACAGCACAAGTCCCACCTGAGCAAAGAAGATCCCCAGCAGGCATAAGATTAAAGCAGAGGATATATCCTTACTTGCTGAGATCCAGACGAGCAGCAGATCAGTTTCCTGCTTGTCTTCAGGTACGTGCACTCCTGTCATCTGACATGTCTAGTCATGTGACTGTCACCTGATAGTCACATGACTGTTATCTGGCAGTGATGTGTAGTAAGTCATCTACTGTCATGTGATACGGTATTTCACAGACCTTTGCTGAATGTTAGTAAAGAATGTGCAAATTGTCTGCTGATGATAAACTGAGATTACCTAAACCAAAATTAATGTCAACTAAACAGGTGTAATGTTCACTTTCTTGCACTCAATAGTAGTTACCAGTCAGAGAAGGCCAGGGGGTCATGCCTGACAGCTGACTTACTGACTGACTCACTAAATGAATAAACGAATGAAAGAATGAAAGGAGGGAGGGAGGGAGGGAAAGAGGGTTAAGGAAGGAAGGAATGTGCTTAAAAACTGTAGTGTACATAGCACATGCGTCAAAGTTATCATAACATCAAGCTAATCAGTGCTCAGGAGGTTATGACAAACATTGTAAAATAATGTTGTTTCACACAGATAATATTTGACAGTTTGTTTGGTAAGGAACTCAACAGCAAGCTGCGATTGTATGCTGTCCAGCTTGTTCACCATATCTGCCTGTGGAGTTCAGACAAAGTTATCACCATGATGGGTCCTGTGCTTCTCAATGGAATGACAAAGCTGATCACTGAAGACAAACAGGTATATAGCATAAAATACTATTTGTAGATATTTATTGTAAACTGTAGAATACTTTGTCTTGCAATTGCCATGTAGTCACTTGGGATATAGATAAGTGTAGCTAGCATTTCATTCTCTTACTGTGGATAGTTTTTATAAGCCAGGGCAGTTATGCTGTTCTCACTTCCTGATGCATTGTAACCACTCAATTCATCAGCATAATGACAACCACATGTAAATTAAATGTAGCAGTAAAAGTATTCACTGTTTCCTTTGTAAATCCTAATATTAAGAAATTCTTCCTTTTCAGGATCCCAAACTGAGACGGTTGGCATATACAGCTATTGGAAAACTGGCAAAGTGAGGAGTTAAGCAATTTAGATATATTTAACCTCATTTGGTATCTTTTACTTCTTTTAAGAACCTGATTGTGGCACCTGACCCAAGGCTGTTGCCTAACAGGAGTCCAGTATCCTGGGGCATCTAATGTTTCACATGTTGGACTTCTATTTTCTTGGCTTTTGGCCTTGTAGGCTCCTTAAAATTTTTCTTAGGCAACAGCCTTGCAACCAGTCAAAATCTTTTTTGTGCATACACCTTTAACCATGATAATTAATATTGTTATAATAATTATTGTTGTTTTGTTAGACGAATTCCACAGCTCTTTTGTAAAGATGTTGCACTGATTCAGAGGCTCTTCCAAGCTCTTTGCCAGGTTTGTGTTTCAAAGCATTAGTGAATGTAATTCAATGGAATACCTCCAGGTGCTCTCTTGTAAGTAACAATCATGTCCTTTAAAAGGAACACCTTTCCAGGGTGTATTTCCAGCTGTATTTTTTAGCACAGTTTTCAAAGCCAGTTTGTAGAATCCACCCGGTAATTAATCCCTTGAAAGTTTATTGGGATTGGTCAAAGATTTGCCAACTAAAGTGTGATATTTAGCAGTAATGGTTAAGAGAGCTATATCAAAGAAATTGGATTGTTGCAAGAGCTACCTCATTCCTGTAATTTGTAACAAAGCCATATAATTATGTATACTGTAAATCTTCTGTTAACCCATTTGGTTTGCCTAATGTTATTATAGGAACAGTCTGACACTCGTCTAGCAGTGCAAGAAGCTCTTTCTATGATGGCCCCATCCTACAAGAATGCCGACAGCACTATACTAGCACTGATAGAGGCACTGATACTCAACTATGTACAGCAGGTATTGACAGAGTGTTACAGTTTGGCTAAAATTATGCAAAGTTAATTATGTGCATTTTAAATGTAAGTGTATGCAAATTATGTGTCTGAGTAATGTTTAATATAAAGATGTTAAATTTTATGGCTGATAGCAACTAGATGTTTTGATATCATGCACTGTATTTTATACTGATCATACTAAATCAATTTGTATTTTTCTTTCTAGGATACACACCAAGCAAGACTTGTTGCTGTCCAGTTTGCCAATGCCGTATTTCCCAGGACTCATATCTCATCACGATACGTGTGTATGCTGGCTGTCTCTGATGTGTAAGTGATACCAATGCCAAAGATATTAAAAAAAATGCAGAATTCTCAAGCCTTGTCATAATTACGTTCCTTGTAATACGACAGACAGAAAATACCATCCAGTAGGTTCATCTTCTTCATCTTATTAACCATTAAGTTTTTTGTTACTGTGAAAATGTCTTCATTACAGGAAAGACGATGTCAAAGAAGAAGCAAAGAAAGGTTTAAGGGCAACACAAGTTAGTGATCAGATGTCAACCAGTGATCAGGATAAAACCAAAGATGTCCTTCCTGCATTTCCTGAGTTGGTATCATTTGTGGCTCAAAAGGTACTGTTTTGTTGCTCTCTTTGAAAGCCAGTCCATGACACCAAATCCTTTTCATTTGGTGAAGTTTCTTTGGATTTGCTTGGTTTATAACGGAATTTGGTGAATGCATGCAGTTGTTCATTAAAGGTTTGCATCCATCTTCAGGCGCTTGAGAGACTAAGAGGGAACTCAGCCTACACAGCTGGTACAACAGCACTATCTTTTGCTCCACCAGTGTTTTCACAGGTAAGCCTCACTCCAAACAGCTGAGAGTATTATTGCTGCCCTGAGATGGGTTCACGTTCTGACAGTTCACACATGAAATTATCTGGCACTCTGTGACTGTTAATGATTTCTCACCCAAGGATGTCAAAAAAGGTCTGACATGCTTAGGCTTCATCCTTCAATGCTTTTTACACTGATCTTCATCACACTGTTGTGCTTTCATCTTCCATCTCCCTTTCTACTAAGGGAAAACAAAACTAAATCAACTTTGTTTACCAAGAGTGGCACAGTGAGCTGATGATGTGGTTAGGTAACAGAGCAAAACGAGCTTGCTGCTGAACAAGCAAGGGAGGGAGAACACTGAAATACCTTTTTAGAAATGGACTGGAAGCAATCTCCATACAAGGTTGCAGACATTTTGATGTAATAATGAAGAAAAACATCAGACAGTATAGAAGAATGAAACATAAACAAACAATAAAATTTGAGCGGCATTTTGTTTTTGTCGTTCGGTTTAGGTTCTGTTATATCTACAAAGATGTCTGGAGTATGCTGCAGGGGTGACTGAGGAAGACAGACTCAAAGACTGTGTTCTTCCATTAATTGCACGATATGTGGAGAAACTCTTAACTGGTTTCAACTCTGAAGGTGATTTTTTTGTTATTTTCAAAACATCCAAACATGCCCACAGCTAGGTATCTTATTGTCAAATATTTCGTTTCCTTTTGTCATCAAACACTAAAAAATCTTTGTATTATACCTTAATTTATCCCTATTTAACTTATTGTACTACAGTTTGGTCTTCTACTTATGTAACAAACTTAAATCGCATTTTTCTTCTTCAAAAACGAGCTGTGCGAGCTATGACAAATTCTAATCACCTTGCACCTTCTGCACCTTTATTTGCACAATTGAATATCCTAGATATTTTTAAAGTGAATTCCTTTTATATTGCAAAATTTATGTTTTCCTTTCACCAACGTTTGCTGCCTTCGCCCTTTCTAAATTTATTTCCGACTGGTGGTCAAATTCATAATTACGATACTAGAACCTCAGCTCATTTTCGACCTCACACCTGCCGAACTAATATCAAGCAATTTACTATACTCTATAGAGGGCCAAAAATATGGAATGCTTTGCCATTATCAATTACGTCTTCCCCTAGTCTATCCACCTTCAAAAGAAAGCTTCTTGATTTCCTAAGTTAATTGCATGAAACGTCCGACTCTGTTATGTCTTTATAGTCTTACCACCACCGTATGTTAAAAAATCTCAATACAATGTCTTTACTGGTCTTAAAGTCCCAACATATCTCCGAGGAGACCTCTCAGTATAAGCCCGGGGGTTTCTTGAGGTCTCCTCGCCACTTCTTACTTCTTTTACTATTATTATTTACTCTAAACTTATGTACTTGCAATCCTAGTCTATTATTCATTGTAACTTTCTATGTTTGTATGTCGTGGTGAATAAATAAATAAATAAATAAATAAATAAATAAATGTCAAAAGCAGCTGTTTTGGTTTGTAGATTTTCCATCAAGTGCAATGGGGAAGTACATTGAGCTGACAAGACAGGCACTACAACCTATAGGAGGTATGCATTTTATGGCCTGCTGTCGTCTCTTCTGTCTTAACTATCTTTTATGCAAGAAAACGGTTTTTTCATGTATTTAGGAGCTGATCTGCATGCTGTAGCTCTGTGCTGTCTGCTACAAGTTGTTACTGTGGCACCTGAAAAGTTAGCAGCGATGTTTCATGAAAAGCTTCACTGGATCAAGGTTTGTTTTAGTATGACATGTTAACAGATATTTTCAGAACTCCAGGTTCAAAGAATGAATTTTTTCTTACTTAAGTAAGTTTAGGATTTGATATGTAGACTCAAATGATAAAGAGCCAGCAAAAGTTATTAAGGTGATTTTCATCCTTCCATTATTTTTTCAATAATAAGCAGCCCCACTTAGAATACAAAATAAATAAATTATTAGGCTTTCTTAACTTTACTTAATCTTAGTTGAATAGATTTTACTTTATATTCTTTTTTTTAGTCTCCCCAATTAGTAGCTAGGGCACTTGTGCTCGGCTATCCAGATTTGAGACTTAAATAAAGTTGTTATTATTATTATTATTATTATTATCATTATCATTATCATTATCATTATCATTATCATTATCATTATCATTATCATTATCATTATCATTATCATTATCATTATCATTATCATTATCATTATCATTATCATTATTATTATTATTATTATTATTATTATTATAAATCAACCTCTGTAACCACTGACAAACCCGTGGTCCTCAGATTCCAGTTTAAATTTGAATTTGGAAATGTTAGTTTTTGAGGAGAGGCGGAAACCAGTGCATCCTGAGAAAAACCTCTCAGATAGATCTGGGACACAAACCAACAACAAACTCAACCCACATATGATGCTGAGCCGGAGAATCAAACCCGGGCTACATTGGTGGGATGTACAAGTGCTCTAACCACTGTGCCATCCTTTATTTTATTTTGAGTTGCCATAAAACGTATTCACCTGCTTAACATTTTTCTCATTGAAGAGCTTTACATTCTCAAGTAGAGAGGATGCTCGTCAGTATGCTGGGCAGTTACTGGCAGTTGTGACCTGCACAATGAACAAAGAATCATTTATGAATGTTATTAGAGAACTCTGCAAAGCTCTTGGTAGTGAGGTAAGCTTTTATTGTAACTCAGTAATTGGTTGTACTTGTATAAATTCCAACATTTTAAAAGGGCTTAAAATGGCATGAGCTTGAAGAAAACAACTTAAACGCCAACAAAAAATATGTGTCTCATTCCTTAATTTTCTTTGTAAAATGCATGGTTGGCCATCACTTCATTTCCTGAATAGTCATGAATCGCACAAAAAATATGTTTGTATTAGGAGGCATCATCCACAGTTGATCTCACGCTGCCCAAGTGTACACTTGTGACTGGCCAAAGGGCTTTCGCTTTCTGTAGAGCAAAAATCTACAATAATTTATCGAAGCATATCAGAGACATGGAAAGTCTTAGCGTTTTTAAAAAGAGACTTCTTAAAAATCTTTTTAATTCACAGATTTTTATCATCGTAATTTTTTTCTCTTTGTTTTATCATCCAAAATGTAAATAGTTTTCATTATTATTACTATTATTATTATTATTATTATTATTATTATTATTATTATTATTATTATTTTATTTTCATGTATGGCGGACAAGCCCCCCAAGGGGAACTATACAATAAAGTATGTAAGTACGTACGTACGTACGTACGTACGTACGTACGTACGTACGTATGTATGTATGTATGTATGTATGTATGCATGTTCTGCCTACTCCTGGCGTATTTCTTCCAGTCCTTAGACTTTACTACTCATATGTTGTAGCTGTTTGAGATGCAGCTTGGTTCCGTGAGCACACTGGGCTTTATTATTGCAAGACATCTGTATCAGGAGGGAGTAAAGGCTGTGAACACAGAGGGCATAGTGTTGGAAGATATGGAGATTGAGGAGTCTGAAGATGCCACAGTCAAATGTACTGATGTCGAGCTTCTAAGTAACAGTGTAGAAAAAATAGGTTTGTACATTTCCTTTGGCAAACAGATTTATCTACAGCTTCTCCAATATTTTCTGTTGAACTGAGTATTGTCCTAAATGTTGTCAGGAAATCCTACTCATATGTTAATATTCAAGAAATATAAAGTTCAGTTCTTGTCATGTTTAAATGAAATCATTTTTAAAGAGCACCCAGAATTTGAAGTAATGTTATTTAAGTTTTTATAACAAGACAAGTAAATTGAAAATGGAAAAAGTGAAGAACGACCACAACAAAGGTGTGGAAGCAAGGGACATCAACAGTTTGATGACAGTGACAAACACTTTAAATTTGGTCCAAAAACAAACTTGTACGAGTCATGTTTTCAGCTCTCTTGTGGGTGTGAGGGTTAGGGTTGTAACCTGATACTCTAACATGTATGTGAAATGTATTACTTGAAAACAAAAATAGCACTGCATAAACTTTAGTTATTTTCTCCTGCCTTTTGGCATTTGTCTCACGTAATACCGGTACTTGTTTTATAATTATCTAAACCGATATTAATCCCAGTGCTGTTATTTATGTTGATTTCGTTGTCATTGTTTGTTTGTTTTTATTTCTCCCATCAAATGCAAGTGTTTTTGTTTTCTCAGTTAAACTTGTTAGCAGTAGAAATGCATTGATAAGCTGTTCAGCTTGTAACTCCATTGGTGAGATTGGCCGCAACGGGCCACTTCCTCTCCCAGCAGGCGTTGAAGAGATGGAACAAGGTTTGTGTGTTTCTTTAATGGTGGTCTTAAAACACTTTATCACATCCCCGTATGCCGAGGGGCACAAGAGGCGGCAAATGTTTCAAGAGTTGGTATTAAGTGTAATCACTGTTTCTGCAACTTTGAAAACGTTTTATAATGTGAGGCAGTTAGCCGCGCACCAAAACCTTAATCTGGAGGGACAGGAGTTTGTCTTTTGTGTGGACTGCACCCTTGTTGGCTTCTGTCAGCGTAACCCCCCATGTCATTAGGACACACAGTTTACCCTAAAAAAAGTCGGAATAAGTTATCTCAATTCATTTTTGGGGTACATTTTAGTGTACCAGCGACGCCTATAAATTGTCATACTGTTGTTTTTTTTGTCACACATCAGAGAATACGTCATCGGACAAAGAGCTGATCACCAAGTTGTCTGTTGTGGACAAGTTACTTGATGCGTTGCAAAAGGCTAAAGAAAATAAGGTAATGAAATCTATTGTCTTGAACTTCTCGGGCAATGGACCTGTGATTTAGTGGTTGGTTGATAGCTCAAACCTGTTGTGGTGTTTTTTTCTTTGAATAATCACTTCTTTGTCTCATGGACAAGGGTATAAATGACAAACTTAGCCTAAACAAGACACTTGAGTAGCCATACCCTGGATTGGCGAGAATTATTATACCCTCAGTTGCTTACTGTGACTGAAAGCTGGTTAAGCTGTGGCTGTTTGGCAAACCTGTGGATCGGGTGTAACTTTACTGCCTTTATCGTCTCAGTTAAATGTGAATAGACAAGATGCCTTTGGTATTTGGTGATTAAACAACGTCCTGGAAGATGAAAGACCTTGAGGTGCAAACGGGATGGACTGTTTTGGGAGGACGTTTGGACAAGAATGACAAGAATGCCATTTGAATTACTTAGTACATCTTTTAATTGGCAGGTGAAGGAACATGCTGCGCATGCTCTTGGTTTCCTGTTGGTTGGAGATGGGAATTTCCCTCATCGCAAGAAACTAATTGATGGATTGTGTGAAGCTTCAAAGGTACAGTAAAATAGCTGCGCGGCAGACGCGCGCGCAAGAAACGGGAAGGAAGAGAGGTGTCGTGCGTGCGTAGTGCGTGAAGCAAGCGTGGAGTACAAAGGGAGGGAGAGGGAAACAAAGCACTATTCTCCCTCTCCTTCGTGCTCGCCTCGCGTGGTGCGCGCACCCGCGCAATCTACAATGAAATGATAATCTTATTGCAATGCGTTTTAGGGCTCTCATCTGGAAAAGTGATAGATTTTAAATGAAACCAAGTTCATACACTGCACTAGATACATGGTTCAGATTAGTTCGCTTTTTTATGTCTATCTACTATGATTGCTAACTGAAACTGAGCCCTATCTAAGGTAGCCTTTGTTGTCCCACTGAGCAGATTCGTCAGGTGGAGCTACAGTTCACAATAGGGGAGGCCCTATCGTGTGCAGGGGCGGGCAGAGACTCAGAGGTTGCCCGTGATCCTTGGGTAGTGGAGCAGCTTAAAAGCAGCGTTGGTGATGAGACGAGAGAAACTATGCAAGAACTGATTGATATGATCGTAAAGAAGTACGCTACTAGTGTTATCCCATATGTCAGACAGGTGAGCTAAAGGTCCAAATAAGGTCTGTTGGGGGAATTGTATGCATTTGAACTGCGGATGAAAGAATTGATAAACACTGAATAGACCATCGTAGTTATGTACGCAACTTAAGCAGCTGCGTAAAGAGCCAACCAAGCGGCCGTAAACTCGCGAAAAGATTTTAAATGAATATGAATAAAGTTTTATTATATCTGAACTAGTCTATATATTTTCTTTTACTGGCCACGCAGACGCCCTTCTGGATCATCACGTAATGTCGGTAGGAATGTCTCACCGAATTTGTAGGAACTGCTGCTAAACAGGACCACATTTACTCAACTTACAGTGGAACACAAAGTCGTAAAAAAGCATTTGGTGGTATTCCTAGCAACGAGCTACTTTATGGATCTTCAGCAGAATCGTCTCATGAATTGTCTCTTTTTCAGGCCTCCTGCATCTGGTTGTTGTCCCTTGTGAAGTATTCAGGAGCTCACAAAGTTGTTCAGGTGCAGCTATTTTTGTTTTTTATTCTGTCTTTTTCAGGACTTGATGTTAAACTTATTATGTCGTTGTGGTTAAATAAATGTATACATATGTTCAAAAAATGCAAATTATGCATCTTCATATTGGAAATTTTCAAATTTCATTTGTTTTTCTCAGCTCTGCTGTTACTGAAATTGTTGAAAATTGTCCTTTCAGTTAAACCTCAAGGAGATTCAGACGGTTTTCATGAACATGTTGGCAGAAACAGATGGTACGAAGTGTTAAATACACGCTGATGACCTTCAGAGAAGTCAGATAACTTTGTTCTCGTTCTTGATATTATTTCTTTATTTGATTCAGATCTCACTCAAGAAGTAGCCTCAAAGGGTCTGGGTCTAGTGTATGAACATGGCGGCGGGGAGAATAAGGATGAGCTTGTGTCCTTATTGGTTGATACACTGATGACTGGCAGGAGGTGGGGAGACTTAATTAACAACTTGCATTGTGAATAGTTTTGAGAGATATCTTGTGTTTCAATATAATTTTCAAACTTCATACAATATCAACTCCAATCTGCATTTGGAACTTGCGTTATTTCTATTTTCAATCATTACACTATCGCGCAATTGCACAAAACCATGATCTGAAATTTTCTTTGGTTTCGATAGTTGTAATTTCCGAAACTAACTAGCAACCCTCCGAAATACAGATGATTCTATTTTCCAAGTCAGTGAGGGTTTTGTACTCGAAAATACTACAGCTTTTTTTGCAATGGGTTGATGATATTGTTTGTATTCATCCGATCAGGTTTAGTTTATTGACTTTTTTTGCGATGGCAGCTGTCCATCTTCACACTGATTTAAAGTTAGTTTGGTTTCCTCCCACTTTGTCGGTGTTTGTTCTAACAATACTGTATTTTAAAAGTCTCAAACAGAATATGCCATTGCCAAGTGCTTTCAACTCATTATGAAAGCGAGGCTTCATTTATAGTTTTTATTATGAAAAGTTTTGCACGAAGCCTCTCTTTGATAATGAAGTTCATAGCGTCTCGAAAATGGTCTATTCGACCGCCTGATAGTATATCTAGCGTTTGTCCATAAAAGAACCGTCCTCCCTATTACCAAACGTGTGCAGATAACAGGAAATTGCTCATACACTCTGCTTTACTTTACCTTATGCCAGGTTGATATATGAAATAGCCCATGATCCTTTTTTTTTTATTACAGACGCAACCAACCCCTCACTGGTGACACAAAGGTATTTGAGGAAGGAGAGCTGGGTCGAGCTCCTGAAGGGTACGTGTTATGCGCTCACGTGTTGTGTCACGTGGTGTGTTGAGACTGTTGTTGGTGTTGCGGTTGACGACTCTGCTTGTTTCTCACAAAATGTTTGAAGGGATATAACCAAAAAGTCTGATCAACAGGAAGAATTCCGCTTCTTTACCCTTCGAGCCACAGCAGATAAAGACTTCAGGTCATTCTTGATTAAGACCGTTTCTCTCCAGCCCCCTTTCCTCGATTACTAGTTCTAAATGCGTTAATTAAAAAGTGGTTTGGAATACATATAAGCGGAATCTGAACTGGTTGTTTACATAATTTCACTTACCCTGACGAAATGTGCAAAATATGACGAAGTTTCTCCACCGTTTTTAGGAGCGGATTATCAACATACAAGGAGCTGTGCTCTATCGCTAGCGATCTAAACCAGCCAGACCTGATTTACAAGTTTATGCATCTTGCAAATCACAATGCCCTCTGGAATTCTCGTAAGGTAGGGTTTGTCTTCTCTCTTCCTCAGAGGCTCTACAGGGCGTTATGGGAAATCCGCTGAGCGCAGTTCCTGCCCACTCTCCTCTCGCACTTGTTCTTCGTTCCTTTTGCGGCGGCTGCACCTTTCCGCTCATTGGAGTCTCCCTTCCTCGAAATTCCTTTTTAGACTGTGGTTGGTTCAAGGATTTAACATTCACTGAGATTTCTGTTGTCATTGCCTCGACTCGTTTCAACATCAGCAGTGCTAAATAATTAACCTGTCTTCACGACATGATGATGTCGGCTTTGACTCCATGGGATGACCTTTTACGATTTCATGTCACTTTGGTGGACTTGCTACTTTCAGGTTTTAATTTATGTCTTACCTCCCTATTTTTGTATTTTTGCAATCTTGAACTGTTGCATGTACCATAACGTGGAACTGATAATCAGCGACAGAGGAAACCCTAACCCTAACCATCAGGGATAGAACATTATGATTAACACACTGGTCGATTGAACTTGACACGATATTCGTTACGTGATTTTTTCCGTCAATTTTCCTTTTTTTATCAGGGTGCAGCGTTTGGGTTTTCATCCATAGCAGCTCATTCCAGAGAACAGTTGGAACCGTATCTTCCTAAAATTGTGCCAAAGCTATTCAGGTGAATTGGTGTATTTTTTCAGCAGTTATACTATGAAAACAAATCATTTCCTGAGCTCTAAGCAGCGAGCGTCAAGTTGAATTTGTATTCGTGCATGACCAGACTAAGATGAACAGTTTTTTAAGGCTGGATAAAACGTCGAAGCTGGTTTGCCTAGTTCAAAGACCTCTCTCTGTCTTTCATCTCGGTCAATCCGTTTATGGTCACGTGGTCCGAAACGATTTGCCCGTGACGGCCTGGGAGAAAGCCGTACAGGAACAAGGCAATATGCAAGTGACATATGTAGGTGCAGTCAGTGTCCTGATGATCATAGCATTATTATAGTCCAATATGGTGGACGCTGTTTCCTCATGCATGTACGCGGCTTATTGTATCCATGTCTACGTTGGTAACTGTCCCAACACAAGCATAAGCGCGAACACAGAAAAAAGGAAAGATTTGCTTTCTTGTTTTCCCCTTTATTTTTGCGCTCAAGGTTGTGTCGTTCGGGTTCCGACTTAGCTGCCTGGTGTCGCACAGCAATGAATATCAAGTAAATTAACGCCCAGCATAATGCGTTATCACTATCGTTACGTTTCAATCTCAGATATCAGTATGATCCCAATATGAAGATCCAGCAGGCCATGGCGAGCATCTGGGCGGCTCTTGTGCCAGAGACAAAGAAAACGGTCGGTATTTATTGCCATATCTAGCGCTGTAAACATCTGATGTGACCATGCCATGTTATTTCTTATTTCTTAATCAAACCCCACGTTCAAACCGCTTGCGGTTCGACCGTACGTTTGAGTGATATGGAACCTGTGGTTAGAGAAGCTGCCGATCACAGTCATTCAGTAGGCTTCTACTTATTATATACTTTGTTATTTTTAGGTTGATAAATATGTGAATGAAATACTACAGGACTTGATGATCAGCTTAGAAAGCAACATATGGAGAGTAAGACAGTCTAGGTAAATTTAAAAACTTCAGTTCTCGTCAGTGTATGAAAACGTGTACACACCTTATTATGTGCCATCTTTTTCCTAGTTGCATGGCCCTCAGTGACCTTCTCAGCGGTCGATCTGTAGATGACATGCTCGAGTCAATCCCCAAGCTGTGGGAGCTGTGTTTCAGAGTGCGTGATGATATCAAGGTTTGTGACAGTGTCACTGTACAGTTATAAGTTTATCATTGTATAAGATACCATTTTAATGTAAGAAAGTCCCGAAATGAGAGTAAATATAAGAGGATATTTGACGCATGCAACTTCCCATGAACACGTGAAGAGTTAAACGCACTGGGTGTTGTTTAAAGTCAGTTTTTGAAAAACAACTGCAAATAATAACTGACTCATAAAAATGGTCAGTCGCCTTGTTCAGCTGTCCAATAAGTAACCTCGTTGACTGCTATGTAGAGGTTTATTGTTGGCATAGCTGTAAACTACTGAATGTTTCACGGTGCGCGTTGTGTTAGAATACGCTGTTGTTGTTCTAGTTCTTGGTTTTTTAAAATCGTGTGTCTCCCTCTTTATTTTGTAGGAATCTGTGCGGCAAGCAGCCGAAGTAGCTTGTAGGACATTAAGTAAGGTATGACTGACGCCGTCTGCAGCAGAAGCATGTCCTGTCTTACTTCTTTGAAAACTTTGACCGTAGCACTGACTGAAATGGTGCAAAATATGCCTTGGACTTACCCTTTCCTAAGGGCTATTGGTTGTTAAAACGAATCTTATGTCTTTAAAAGATTATTCCTGATCCTGGCTATTCGAAGGTTCTACTTATCTCGTTTCCACTAGCCCTTTGTGAGCAATAGAATGTGACATAACTCGTCAAAGATGCGCGTTATTCTTTTTGACCCAAGCCCCCATCACAAGCTCGGTTTACTTGATTAGTGCATTGAGGCCTGGTTATGAGGCTGGCCTTGCTACTCATTGAAAGCGTGCAGTTTTAGTCAAAGCGTAGGAACCCACTTTGCTGAGCTATAAACCAAGCTTGGTTAGCTTAACCATACATTGAACGACTGAGTCCTGTAGTCCAACTCATTGTCGCAGGGTATTTTGTGAGTTTGAAGTGAGGTCTTTTCGAAGGAGGAACCTTTTACAAGTTTTCAGCAAAGGAGAGTTGTGTACAGTTGGAAGTACGCAGCTTTTATCTTACACGATGTGACCGTTGGGTTTAGGTTTCTATTCGTGTGTGTGATGTGAATCAAGGCAAGTTAGGAGAGACTGCTATCGCGATAGTTCTGCCTACTCTGTTACACAAGGGAATGGCCAGCAGAGCGGAGGAGGTCAGGACCATCAGGTAATGAACAAGCTAATAAAATAGCAACCAAAAATACTGCTACAACATAGACACAAATGGCGACTTATTCCATAATACAAGCCAATGATATAAAATGATTAAAAATAAACAGCTAGAGACGAACTACAATATAATGTCAAGGAATAATACAATTCTGAATAATATATAGGATTAACAGTACTGGGAAAGTAGTTGATAATAACCATAAATCTTTGGTTCCTGCTTTAGTTTACGTCTTTGTTTTATTTATCTTGGCAGCTTGTCGACAATAGTGAAGATCAGCAAAAATGCGGTAAGATTTTAATTTTCTTCTAAAATGAAAAACTGCTTTAGACAGGTATGTTAAATGGATTTCAAATTAAATACAATATTGTGTTGTTGAAGAGATGTGTGTATTTTCCTTAGGGAGCGCTGCTCAAGCCTCATATTCCACTGTTGGTAATTGCTCTTTTGGAGTCACTCAGTGGCTTGGAGAATCAGGTTTGGATACCTTACCTTTTACTCCATTTCTAATTAAAAATATGGATTATCAAAACTAAAACAACAACAAAATCAATAAATAAATAAAATGAAAGAAAGAAGAATGAGGGGAAAAGGCAGAAAAAGATGCACTTTCGTTTTGGCCACGTTTCCGGATTTCATCCAAAACCCCAAAATTGTGAACCACCTTGTACCGCATAATAAACCGCGATACCACGGTAAAGTACTGCTCAGTAGCATTCGTTTGAATGGTCACACTTTAGGAATTGATCCACAAACTCCAAATAAGAGCCACTTTATACATCTTAACAAACAGCACCGCAGGAAAGTACTGCATAGTAGCTTTCGTTTGAATGGTCACACTTTAGGATCTCATCCACAGACTCAAAGTTAGAGCCACCTTGTACAACATAATAAACAGCACCACAGGAAAGTACTGCCCAGTAGCTTTCATTTGAATGGCCACACTTTAGGATCTCATCCACAGACTCAAAGTTAGAGCCACTTTGTACAACATAATAAACAGCACCACAGGAAAGTACTGCTTATTAGCTTTCAATTGAATGGCCACACTTTAGGATTCCATGCACAGACTCAGGAGTTAGTGCAGCATAACTTATTACTCTTTTTTTCTTGCAGTCAATGAACTATTTAAGTCTTCAACTCCACAAAAGTGAAGATGTTCAAGAGAAGGTACGTGTACCATATTCTTTCTTTCTTCAGTTACACGTTTTCCGTTTGCATCATACATGCAGAGTTCGTACCCTAAGTATTAGTAACCTCGTTCATCATGTCGCTCTCTCGTTTGTTAACGTATAGCTAGAGTTTCCTGTAACGTGCATGTTTCTAATTTTGTTTCTTAGCTTGAGGGTGTGAGGATCGCTGCATCGAAGATGTCTCCCATGATGGAGACAATCAACATGGTAAATAATCAGTATTAATTGGCATTTGACCATTTTCCAGTTTTTGTTTGTGTTTTTCTTCGTTCAATTTGTTTCTACCAGTATTATATTTCGTATCTGTCACTGTTTCTTTATCAAGGAAGTGCTCGAAATAAAGCCTGTGCATATTTTTTTACAAGTCATTAGGCTTGTATTCCGTTTCTAGCTCACTGTTCTTCCCTTTCTTTCACAGTGCGTTCAATATGTTGACAGTGCAGTGCTTCCAGAACTTGTACCTAGACTCTCTGAAATCCTGCGAACCGGGATAGGACTGGGAACAAAGGTGGGTGGCTTAGTTGTACTTTTCTTCAGTTTGTTTCCTTAAAATTTGAACACGTGTTATAAATAATTTATCTTCCATCAGCATTAAGATAGAAAGACTTTTAAATGTTAGGTGTAGTCTATTGCGTGGGGCCGGGGTCGTTGCGTAGACAATTCCCCCCCCCCCCCCCCCTCACACCATTGAAACCCATTGAATTTAGTGAAAACAAAAATAGAGCCAATCAGAGCAAGTAAATTTCAGCCTTCAAATTTCCTGCAATTTTAATCAGTCGGACCATTCAGTTATTTTCTAATTTGTAATTAAATATTGTTTTCTTTCATCAGGCAGGGAGTGCTGGTTTCGTTGTTTCTCTTTCAATGCAGTGTTCTCAGGATTTGACACCGTTTGCTGGTAAGATTTCCCCTTGTTACTAGTCGCGCGAGCAACGCATGCGTGTGACTCCTTAGACTCTTCGACTTTCCAAAGACTTGCCGACGTGTTCGGATACTCTCGGAGCACTTTGACACGATTTCCCAAAGATTTTCCTTGTGTCATGCATTTATACTTCGTCGAGAGACGAATTAGTGCACATGACGTTTTGCCACACGACAGAATGTAAATTAAGAATAGTTTGTCCATCCCTTTAAACAGGAAAGCTCCTGAATGCACTGCTGTCTGGATTAAGTGATCGTAGCGCTTCCGTTAGGAAATCGTACGCCACTGCTATCGGCCATTTGGTCAAGGTAAGCCCAAACAAGAATGGATATATGTCGAATTGTCATGAAAAGTCAAATGGTCTAACTTAAAGTTTGATGTAATGATTGGTTTTCAGGTTGCAAAGGACAGCAGCGTAGAAAAACTCATTGATAAAATAAAGAACTGGTACTTCGAAAAGGAAGGTAAAACATAAAGCAGCGTTGTTAGATTCTTGTAGAAACGACACAGAAATAGGTATCTTCCCTTTGGAATTTTCCTTATCAATTATGATTGCCGAGTACCATTCAAAGGCATCATTGAACTGTTTTTCAGACGAGGGCCTACGATTGGCCTGCGGTCTTACCCTGCAAGCAATGTCACGGTATTCCCCGGATGTAATGAAGCGTCACACAGCCAAGGCGCTGCCAGCGGTCTTCTTCGCCATGCATGAAAAGAAACAAACGCAAGGTAGTATACAGTACCCATGGATACAAGGTTGACGATTCTATGATTATATCAACTGATGTTTCGATCCTGTGATTTAAAGAGTTAAGGTTCACCAACCAAAGTCATTAAAGAAGCGTCAACTGGTTATTTGATAGTTTATATCGCTGCTTATCAGTGAAAATGGAATACTTTTCTTAGACTTGCTTAATTCTTTATTGTACAAACGGGTTTAGTGTTTCATAAATTGACTTTCCCCGCAAAAGGTAGTTATTGGAGATATAAAAATACGACAATTTATGGCTAGGACGGTAATTTGAAAGATGCTCCAAACAATAAATGATTATGATTATGTTTACAGGCAGTAGCAGTTCATCTTCTAATGAATCATTGTGGGAAGAAATTTGGCTGGAGAATACACCAGGTAATCAGCATTATTTTGTTTGTCATCCTAGTCTGCCTAGTCTATTATTGTCATTCAATTCAATTGCACAGTTTCCAGTTAGCACAACAAGACGAACTGGGTTCATCATACTTAATTAAGCAAAATTATGAGCTTTCGCTGGCTTGTGTCGTTGGCTACTTTTATTCATTTGCGTCGAGTTCTGATTAGTCAATTTTTTGCTTACGTTTGTCGTGAAAGGTGAGAGTGAGTAGTTAAAATTTCTATAAGCTATATACTTGATTTATACTTGATTACCCTTTGCACTGTAGTGATAGCTGTTTGATCACGTGCTTCTCGTTTTAGGAACTGAGGCAGGCATACGACTGTACCTGGATGAAATAGTCTCGATCACGTGCCCTGCTCTGACGTCACAGTCCTGGACGACTAAGGCCCAGGCTGCTGTCACGATATCGGCCATTGCTAAAAAGCTTGGTAGGGCAATGATCAGAAAATTCTCTATTCGCCTAGCTATTCTCACGGATTTATTCAGATATTATTCTCGTGTGCATACTCAGATCTTTCAAACAGGATTCGTTGGCTTTAAATCGTTCATGATTCAACCTCGAGCCGTAATAATATCGGGTGTATGTGGGTTAAAAATTATTCTTTTAGCAAAGCGTTTTTATTTTCATTTGATAACAACGTACTTCATTTCTTGAACTCAGTATAGTATTTACTGATTTCTTGGGAGATTCATTACAACTAATCATAGTCGACAAGTTATATTCACAGCAATGAAATCAGTTGTGAACCCTTTTTTTTATTCTCTTTAATGTTAAATGTGTTACTCGGCCCAGGTTCCTCTTTGTCACAGCCTTACCTCGGTCAACTGCTCGGCGCTTTGGTCAGCGGATTGTCCGGTCGAACATGGACAGGCAAAGTGAGTTCCTTTGTCTGTCTGTCTGTCTGTCTGTTTGTACGTTAGTTTTTCTGTTCCTGTTCTTGATGTCATCGTTTTATCTTCATAGATTTATTATTTATGAAGAGGAAAGCCATACTACCCATAGTTGGTTTCTGTGTAGGCTTTCCTTGTATAGACAGATTTGTAATTCAGAAAACGAAAGAGATGCTGTTTGATAATTGGCTGGCGAAGTTGTTAAAATTGCATGCCTAAGTAACATTTTAAACCGATGGGATAAGTTGATATGCTGTGGTCCGTACTGTTTTTCATAGACAATATTTGACTTCGATTTGTTCGTTGTCTTTATAGGAAGCCTTATTATCGGCTGTATCGTGCGTTTGCATAGAATGCAGGTAAGATGGCCATACGTTCCTGTTATACCGAGCATAAGGTCTGCTGGACCTTAAGCCCCTTTAGTCCGGAAGTGTAGCTGTGCGTTGATCTATCCCGAGTCGGGGTCCAGTAGCATTTGTGTATTGCTTACAAAATATAGGCACTGATACGTTTATTGTTTAATTAATGTTCTGTTACTTTTTTTCATGTCGCGTAGTTGTGTAGTATGATTAGAGCTTCTTGTTCTTTTCTCAACTGTTATCTTTGTTCACAGGAAATCAATGGAGGAGTCATCTCCCAGAGTTGATCCCGATATTGAGAAAGTAAGACAAACGAGCAGTTGCTGTTATTGAACACAAAAAGTCTCATTACTGAACAAAACGTTTGAATGGAATCTGCCAGGCTTTGATTCTAACTGAAATGTAACTTTTCTTCTGGTATCAAATCGGAACAAACTTCATTACTGTGCCATTGGGGTCTGTTTCGTCATTGGCAGGAATTGTTTTTCGCGATCTCCATAAGAATTTTACCCATATTCATAAAACTTTACTAATTGAATGTGGTTATTATTTTAGTAAATGGTAGCAAAGTGCAGTTGATTTGGTTCTGCGGTTTTCTCATCTCGTTTCATTTCTGTTGTTTTAGGTGCTGGATTCCATATACAAGGAGTGCAGAAAGGAGAATCCAACATACAAGATGGCTGCACTGAAGTGCTTCGGAGAAATCGTCCAGGAATATTCTATTGACAGATTTCAACAAATATCCGAGCTCATCTTTCCTATCATTGCCCCTGTGAGTGTTACTTTGTAGATTGCTTATCTTGGAGCCTAGAACAAGTTAGGACGGATGTAGCCGACATTTGACTATGGAGGCATGAGGTTCAGATTCTCGCCTTCGTTTTTTTCATAACACTTGTTCTCAGTTTTTGACTCTCCTTCTCGCTCAAAGACGTCCCTAAACCTGGTCGTTTTTTACTTAAAATCGATAAGAGTTTTCTCCCTCGCTTCTGTCTTGATGCCTTCTTATTGATCCTCATTTTAAGAGTTTTAACTCAAGTTGACACTCATACGTTCGTCAGTTATCGCTCTCTTTTGACCTCGGCATTAGGCTTGAAGACGCGGGTATTTTACCAGCTGTCCTAGTTTACAATTTGTTTGTTTTAAATATTTTGTTTCTTTTTGTTTGGTAGGAACCGAAGGAGGACGGTGAAGAAGATGAAAACGACGTTGAAGACGAAGAAGAAAAGGACAAAAAAGTCGACCAGGAATTCTTGGTCTGTACGTTTGATTGTCTGGGACGGTCATGGCCGAAAAATGCAACGGATTCACAAGGTGAAGTTTCAAGAACTAGTTTACATTATGTTAAATCCTTTAGCGCTGTTTTCTGTCGGAAAATAGGCTAACACTGTTAACCGATCAAAACTCGAAACCAAAAACATGGGACCGGCGACAAGCGCGGGAAAACGCGGGAAAACATGGAACCGGTCCCAAGCGGAAGCTTGGTAACTGAGCGTGTAACTGATACCAAGTGACATGCGCGGTAAAACACGCCTTTTCATATTGGGGTTGGTTCCATCTTGAACTCTTAATTGATGAGAAAGCAGTGCCCTGATCGGTAAGGGCGCATTGCAGGAATTCTACTATCTACCAGGCCCAATACAATGTCGTAAACGCTTTGAGAATTAGAGTTGTGCAGTGCGTAAAATACATGAAGAAGTTTAAAATTGTTATGTTCTTTATTAAATTACACTAATTCCTTTTCCTTTTGTATCTCATTGAGGATATTCTAAAAAAGACTGTAATGTTTAAAACTTTCGACACTTATGAAACGTGCGTAATATAAATGTAAATGGTACTTATTAACAGCATGTTGATTGAAAAAAATGATTTGTGTTAAATAACGGGTTACCTACAATAAAACACTTAAAGATTGCAATTTCATACATTTCTTTTTCGTTTTTTTTTTCTCTCTCTCATCCAACAGATAAACATGGAGAGCGTTTCTGTTCAATACTCACAGCCGCCCTAACAGCGAACACATGGAAAGTACAAGTTGTGGTTTTGGCGGCCCTTAAGTCTTTCATCGGAAGGTCAGTTCAACAGACGTGCTTTCGTGTCAGAAGTGAAGAGTTTTTAAAATGTTTGAATATTTTTGTTTTAGAATGGACTGGACTAGTGGGACTCCGGATGGCGGAGGAGAAGAAAGCATCGAGAGAATAACTATGCTCAGAAGTCTTTTAGGACAGTTTATTCCGCCTGTCTGTGAATGTTTAGGTTTGTAACTTTTTCCCTGCTCTATTTTTATTTGTATTTGAAAGGAATAGTTAGTACTAGAATAACAAATCGTGGAATAGATTATTATACAAGATGAAGTGCTCATTGTAGTTTAGTAACTGCTTGTTCATGTTAGTTCAGAGATTCTTTTACTATTCTGTTTCTTAGTTAATTTAATTTGTAATTTTTCGTCTTTTGGCAGAGATTAAAAAATACGCTGCAGTGCGTCTTGGAGCAGTTGAAGTTTTGGCGGCAATTCACCCAGCTCTTCAAGGTTATATTTTACCTTATTTCTAATACACTTATGCGCGCTAACTACTGTGAGAGTAGTAGTAAAGACGGGCGTGACGTCACAGTGACACAATTTGTTTCATCCTGATTGGTCCATTTCGATCACGTGGTACGATCCTTGCATTCTGATTTGCTACGGACCAAACCGCCCCTCTTTACAACTCCGAGTTTATACTCTAGTTGCTTCTCGCTCTCGTCTATCCCTTATTCTCATACGCTCTGTGAAGTTTTGGCAAACGTGTAGACTAAGTTCTTGTTTGGCCTGGGTTTTCTTCTTCATTGTAGGCTCGCCGCGCTACTTGTTACACTAAATCAGTCATTTGTATACGAGGGCCCGTTTCTCGAAAGTCCCGGTAACTTACCGGGCCCGATAAGTGTCTTTGGCGATCATTGTTTCTTAACAGAAGTCACCGTTTGTTAGCTTTGAATAGTAAATTTTAAAATCTTATAATTCTGTGAAAACATTGGCCAAGAACCTTGTCTGTAATCACTGTGTAATCGGAGAAAAAACATTTGAAGATATACTTATCGGGCCCGGTAAGTTACCGGGACTTTCGAGAAACGGGCCCCAGAATTCAGTTTAAGTTGTTGTTATAAGTGTGCATTGAAAACTTGTGACTTGCTGTTTGTTTCAGGGAACATTCGCTTATCACTGCTGACGGAAGAACTGAAAGAGCATATATTGGACAGTTTAAAATACGTGTACAGCGACAAGGAGCCAAATATAAGAGACAAAGCTACAGAGCTGAAAAAGAAACTGTTATGTCTTGGATCCTAGCACTGACTTTACACACAAAAAGGCAGCACACATCGACAACATCCCTACTTCATCGCTTCCCGCTCAAGAGATCGACAAATGAAGGTGTTAATGGGCATTACGCGCATGTCACATGCGTCTTATGTGTGTCGCTTAACAGACATTGCCGAGAGTGAGATTGGACAGGATACTGGGCAACGCCTGTTGATCCAAGTCGTTGATGGATGAATCCCATTTGCCATCTGGGATAAGTTCTGGATCGTGAAATGCCGTTTTGGGCCCGGTGGAAGGGCATGCCGATCATGCAGAAATCAAACGTCACTGAGAAAAAAACAAAGCGTTAAAAATTTTGCCGTAGAAATAGAACAGCGACAAATTTTACAGTACAGTAAAGCAAAAATTAAAGTGAAGTAGGAATCCCCTAGCCTTACCGCCTTACTTTCTTCTAAGTTCTAACCCTAACCCCACTCAGTGTCTTACCCATGACAGTTTACGTTTTAGGAGAATACTTAACAAAGTCAAACTGGAAAAAAAATGGGAAAATGTCAGTGAAGTGCTTCTCGGAAACTGTAATTTAAATCACTCTTTGAGATTCCATCCACACAGTCAAAACTTAGTCCGCTTCGCTTGTATTATTAACAGCAGCACCTGAAAGTACAGCCCAGTAAGTTTCACACTTTTCAAACGATCAAAAACAGAGATGGTACAATGAAAATGAACTCAATAAATATCTGAAAGGTTTCGTTACGTGGCGTCTATTGGTGCCGTTAGGTTCCAGTGTATTGTCCCGTGAAATCTGGCCTACGTGTAGCCGTACCCACCACCCGAAGAAAAACGGGAGGAAGGTTTTTCTTGGGGGGAGGGGTGGGTACGGCTACACGTAGGCTACGTGCAATCAAATGTCCTTCTCTGGCTTTTCGGATGCTTTCTTAATTTAAATTCTGTTTATCTGTTGTCTCATTATTTGATCTTGTTCTCAGTTGCGTAACAGTTTGTTTCCATGTTCACTTAGCTTTCCCAGCTAAACCCAGGTGAAGGTTACATTAAAATACTGGTTCGATCAGCCTTGCTTATATTCTCTCAAGTTGTTTTATTTCGCCCGTCCACAAGTATCCGTTTTCGTTTGAAAGGACAAACATTTTTTTTTCTTTGTAAAACTTTATCTGACGAAAACGGAACCTTCCGAAAACGATGTCTGCTGAAGTCGACCTCGTGACGTCAAAGTCTTTCCAAAAGATCCGTTTTCACGAGAACACGAAAACGGCGTTTCAAAAATTTTCACAGTGTAGGGCGTTTTCCAAAGTTCCATTTTCGCCGGATACGTGTGGATGGAAGGCCAATCCGTAAAGAGAAAGGTGCGTTTTCAAACGAAAGCGGATACGTGTGGGCATCAGTGGCCTTAGTCCATTACTGATCCTGATTTACACGAAGATTCACCTACAAATTGCTCATGCTAAGTTTGCGGCAATGAAGGTACACCAGAAAGTTAAAAGGCCCGCCGCTGAGTCTCGGACACGCCTTTTCCGGCCGGAAAAAAAGCGTCTACTATCGTATAAAGTCTGATTGATTGATCGATTGTATTATATTCTTTGAGCCCCTCCCAGCAGTTTTAGGGAACAGGAGCATTTATTTTCAGGAAACAGGGGATGTTGTCAAATTATCTTCGGGGAACAATGGAACCCTTGATAAGATTGTTGGGAACAAGGAAACACCCATTTACTTTCAAAAATATATGTTTTTTACTATCCGAGCCCCTGCAATAAAATCTAGCCTCAATGTTGACATAGGTCCCTTTTCACTTGAGTGTATTTTGATTATGTATTACGAACCGCGAGAGGCATCTTGGGAATGTTTGTTTCTGCAATATGGCAAGAGTGAAGATGGCGGAAAAAGGAATGTTACGGTTGACACAGTTCGGGAAACTATCACAATTATAAAATTCGTCACTGTCGCAGAGGCACCTGAGACAGGTGAGATGACAGAAACAGCCGATGAAGTACAGCATGAGCGGATTCCAAGGAGAAGAAAGAGGCGGTTCGAAAGCAAATTTTTTCTACTATGAATATCAAGGTAAAACAAGCAAACAAATACGGGGAACAATGATAACATTTTTGGGGATCAAGGGAGCAGCACAAAAATTTTCGGGATCAAGGGAACACGAGCTAAAAACATTTTAAGGACGGTGCCTACTAATAGAGAAGTATTTTTGCACGGCTTACAACTATGCGGAAAAAGCAGATCTTAGTAGCGGGTATTGAAATCCAAAAAGAAAATTGGGGGTAACCACGCATTTTTTAGAGATAACTAAGCAACAATTATTCTAAAAAGCAGCAAAATACAAAGCAATGTATGGCGCTTTTTTCCAAATTGAAGCTTTGTTATGTCTGAAAAATGCATGATTCCCCCCAATTTTCTTTATGGATACCAAAATCACTTGCTAAGTTCTGCTTTCTCCGCACAGTTTTAAACCGCGCGAAAATATCCCTGTATTAGTAGGCACCACCCATAGGAAACCTGAGTATCTAGAGATGCGCAGAACGTATGTGCAGTGACAATAGTAGGCACCGTCCTAGTGGTTTTAGTCCAAGTGGTTTTATTAATGAGCAACAAGGGATAAAATAAGAAAAGATTAAGGGATCATGGGAACATATACCCCCCGGCAGGGGCTATTCTTTGGTGGTGAGTAGAAACGTGACCACGATAGTCGACGTGAAAACCACGTGGGATGCTATTCCATATTTGGAGACGAACTTTGAAGAATTTACAGCCTGATCAGCTGACTCGATACTACAGTTTATCTTTTATTGACAGTTATTTCGTTCACTTAACTTATTTATTAAACTCCCTTGCACAAAATTTGTGAATGAAAAATATGTATGGTTAGAAGCGCGAATTCATGTCTCAAACTTTCTAGAAAGTTTAAAACAACAGTTTATCCCGAGAGTGAAGCGTGCGAAAACAGTAAGCTGATGTCGATCACGTGCAAACCTGAAAGCCAATCAGAGAAGCCTTTTCAATCACGTGGGACTAGGGACGCGGGTGCTAGTGGCGGGAATTTTTTAACTTTGGTCTTTTTTTACGAGAAAGAACATAAGACGACACGGCTTTTGGAGCTGCGAAAAAAAGCCAACTTTTCTCTCCTTTCCTCTATTTAAAGACACTTTTTACTTCGCAAAATGTACGAGATACATTAAGAAACCAACTATGCTATTTTGAGAAGAAAACCTGCTAGGCTTGGTAAGTGAACAGCCAACATGAATGTTTCGCTTTGGACATGCAGAAAATTCACTATTCTGGTTATGAAGGCCGTGTTTAAGAGATTTTAAATAGTTTTTGTTCCGTCCTAACGGATTTGTATGCCTTATTTTATTTTCAGAAGTCAGTGAGGACTCAAGAAATCTCTCAATTTGAATGAAGAGTTTATAACATTGAAGCACGCGTCGCTGAAACAATCATTCCAACTGTACCCAGCTATACAGGATAAAGGTAAGCTTTTGAACCTGTAAAGTGTGAATTTTCCAAAAACAGTTTATGTTGTTACAGTGAGGTTATCTTTTTGTTTTCCACGAGATTTATATTTCGCCAAAAATTTGCAATACAGGGCCCAAGGTTTACTGGACCGAAAATTTTTCGCGACGACTGATAAGTCACGCGCAAAACAAAACATATGAACTCTACAGAAGCTTGAGTTGAATTTAAATTACCAGGAATTTTCCTCCTAAGGAGACTTTTCTTGAATCTTGAGAGACTTGGCCCGGACAAACAAATAAAGACATTTTATTTGCCAAAAGTTTTTTGACTTTCCGAAATTAAAGAAAGGTAACAAAGGATAAATCGCCAGATTCATTTTTCTCTTGAAATGCTTCAAAGAGGAACAGAAAGAGCACAAATATGAATAACTGTTCCTGGGGAATTATTGTTGAAAGTTTCGAAACTATTTTCATGGCCACTGCCGTTAATTCTCAGTTTGTGTCGTCTGAATAAGCTCTGTTACGTTTCCTAGCAGAAAAACAAAACAACAAAACAAAAACAAACAAAAAAACCCGCTACTATTGTAGAAAGCCTAGCTAGTAATAAAATTATCAAATCATCCATATATTGTAGCTCTGGAGTCCAAATTTTCCGTACAGATTAAAAAAGCTTTCTTGGTGCTGATGATCATTACTAGAACTATCTTTACATGCAAACGTCTTATCAAGCGATGAACTTTAGGGAACCCGTACTTTAGGAGGGTTTTCAAAGGGTATTTAAATGTGCTCCAATTGGTTCCAAAGCGGTTTTAAAAGGGTTTATTGGGTTTATAAAGAAAACCTCAACCAAACCGGATTTCAAAAGGGTCATTTCAAGGCTTTTTAGCCTTTATTTTTTTTAGTTTTGAATTTACAGTGAGAAACGAGCTAGAGGGGCTGTCGGCAAAGTTGATTGATTTTCCTTTTTTGTTTGTTTGTTTTTCTTGTTTTCTTTTATAAAAAAAGAGAAGCTGCCTTCTTTAAAACCCGTGATCACTATCCTTAATTATCCTTTGAAACACGTCTGATATTCAGAAAGTACACTCAACGTTCGAGAACCAGCGGACGCCAGTCGAGTCATTCATCATGCTAGGCCTGCCCTCCATTTAACAAAGAATCTGGTGGAAGGTTAGTGAAATTCCTTGTGGGTAGGGAGCGGGGGTTTAATTTCAAAACACTGGATAAACCTTACATCGGATTCGACATTCGATCCGACCTTCACGCGATGCGGATTTGGTTTATCTTAAATAACTTAATTTTATTGACATAAATTAGTTAATTGGGCCCCCGGGTTGGTTTGGGCCTCCCCTAATAGTTTTTTGGGGTCTTCGGTTTTTCTTCGGCATGATTCGTTCATTCTTCGGTTTTGTCTGGTCTTCGTTCAACTCTCTTCGGCCATATTTCTTCGCTTATCTATGGCAGTTCTTCGGCTTTGGTGCGATGTCCCGCTTACAACAATCAAAATCATCAAATCTCTTATAAGTTCTTCTTGGTTGCAGTTATTGCACTGTGATTGGGGAGAACTTTTTGTCAAGGTTTATCCAGATTATTAATTAATTCTAGAATGAGTAGGCAAAGCTTGAGTAAACCGTTTAACCATCAGAGAGGAAACATGTTTTTGTTTCTCAGTCGATATCAGTTAAATGGTTTATTTCTTGTTATAGGTAAGCAATTAGGTAAGGGAATCATGGGTTGATGCACACACTCTAGTTTGAACGCTTACAAAATAATTACGTATGAACGCGAGAAGAAATCATCCAGGAAGAGAGGAACAAAATCTAACAGAAGACTGCTCGCGAGGGAATGGACAAGGAAATAGCTATCGGAATTAGAGAATCTTTCATTTGAGAGGTTTATCTCGCAAACCTGACACTATTAACACTTGAGACAACTGAATTTGTCCATTTGTTAATGCTGCCTTGTGATACGAGTCTTCTCAAGAAAGTCCTGCATTGCACTGCGCAGGCGTAGCGTCTACAAATTGTAGACGTAAGTAGTCGAAAATGCAACATTGTTATTTAGACAAAGTCTTCGAGGTTGCTGGCTACCTGACCGCTTCACTTATCGGCGACAGTGGAATACTGTAACTGAATACAAATAAAGATATTATTTTTTGCTTTTGCTACTACTATTTGTCAGTCGTCGAGTTTATTTCGCCAAAAACCAACGTGGCAGATGTCAAAATTCTGGGATATAACATAGGTTTTGATTGGACAGTTTTTTATTCTGGTTTGTCAATTTGAAGAGTTATTAAAAAATAAACAAGTAGATAAACTGGAGCGTTAGACTTTGACAATTTCAATGAAAACAAATTTATTTTTATCTTTTATCCCAGAGCAAGATAGCATTTGTTACGTTTACTACCTTCGTTTCAACATCCTCCGTTTGGCTTCGGTTTTCGTCGGCTAAGTACGATTCGATGCTGTTGTTGATGATACGCTCCTTGGCAGGCGCTTCCTTCTAATTGTCAATCGCACAGGCAACCCTGAGTGCTCCACAGAATGTGCCCGAAGACACAGGAACACTACTCGGTTTTCCTGGCGCTAAATTTTTTCTAAGTGCGCACCCCCTCATGGTTTAATTTAGGTCATGTGGAATAATTTTAGGTCTCGTGGAATTTTTTTTGTATTTGAAGTTGTAAAAGCATAGATTGCGTACGTTTGTGATTCAAACTTGATTTTTTTTAGTGAGCGGCCTTGATGAAGCACAGGAGAGAAGGAAGAAGTTTAAACATTTACGTTTTTAATCAAAAAAATTATAGCATTGTACATCACCATTTATAATTTGTTGACTCACCCGCACGGTCAGTTTTATTTTACTGTGCCTCGATTACTTACATGGCTGGTTACTACAGCATTTTTCTCTTGATTACGTCATTCTCTGATTACAATGATGATGATGATGATGATGATGATGATCATCATCATCATCATCATCATCATCATTATTATTATTATTATTATTATTATTATTATTATTATTATTATTATTATTATTATCTTCGTTACTTTGTCGTCATCCTGAGAGAAAACATACTTTAGATGACTTTAGATAGTCCAAACGGGACTCTTTTAATCGCTAGAGCCCCAAACTATCTGTTTCCACAGGAGCCCATTACCTCCTGGTTTCCATAGTTTCTAAAGAAACTGAGGTGCTGCGTCCGTGGGGAAGTGGAAAGGAACATTTTAGAAAACGCCCGCGATCAAAACGAATTCTCCTTTGTGCTAGGCATGCGCAGTGCAACCGGCAACGTGTCCTTGGTGAAATTGACGATTTGGTCTAGTCTTCGATTGTCATATCCCTGAATTCTTCGATCGTAGTGTTAATTTAGGCTTAGCCATGTCCAATTTCCAAGATCCGTTTTACCAAGGAAGCCAGTCGTTTGCTCAAGATGGTTTTTATGCGACAAATTACGACCAAAACACGGCCATGCCTCAGGGAAATTATGGACACCAGTTTAGCAGTTATGGCAGCGATCCCGGCGGATTTTACGGTTACGATTATCAGGCAAACGGGGGAAATCAGTTCCAATCGCCGTACAGAGGGGACATGAATCAAGGTATACGTCAAGTTGATGAAGCACATGGTTCTGATTTTGATGATGAACCACCCCTGCTTGAAGAACTGGGCATCAACTTCGACCACATTTGGCAAAAGACACTTTCAGTTTTGAACCCGTTCAAACTCACTGATTCTCATATCATGGATGACACTGATCTTACAGGACCACTCTTGTTTTGCCTAGCATTCGGAGGATTTCTTCTTCTGCATGGAAAAGTTCAGTTTGGGTACATATATGGGTTCAGTGCGTTGGGGTGCCTGGCTATGTACATTGTCCTTAATTTAATGAGTATGACTGGAGTGTCCATTGGGTGTGTCATTAGTGTCCTTGGGTACTGTCTTCTCCCCATGGTAGCACTGTCGGGTGTCTCCCTCCTCATGTCACTCCAAGGAACTCTTGGATCTATTCTTACCACTGTTATCATTGGTTGGTGTAGTTTAGCCTCATCAAAGTTATTTGTGACGGCACTAGAAATGGACCACCAGCAACCACTGGTAGCCTATCCATGTGCATTGGTTTATGGAATATTTGCTCTTCTTACTGTGTTCTGAAACCCTAACCAACACTCCAACTTCTCAAGAGCTCCCAAGTTCTGAACTGGTAAAAGCAAAATAAACAGCACCACAGGAAAGTAGTGCTCAATAACTTTAATTTGAATATTTACATTGGAAAATTTCACCTCAAACTCAAGAGTTGCAAATTGTGTTGACCTCTACAAATGGAGGTCATAATTTATTCAATACTAGAAACAAGAACAATGAACCACATATGATGCCAAGTTTGGGAATCAAACCTGGCTGCTTTGATGGGGGATTTGTGCTCTCACCACTGCACCCTGCTCCCCAAATTATAGCTAGATTGAGTGGAAAATGAACAGTTTTAGTATTTCAAATGGTAGAATTCTAGAAGCATTTAATAATGCAAAGCATGAGCTGTGGTCCCTGGTCCACTCCTGTTGACCCATCCCTGCTAGACACCCCGTATTTTTGAACATGATCTTACCATAGAGGTGTAACTGGCTCATAAAAATTTGTTATTTTCTTGTATTTTTCTTTGAAATTTTCTCTTTTTTATCAATGTTGCAGCTCATATATTAGTTTGATTGAAAGGATTTGAAAGTGGCTAAAAAACATACATTCTGGTATTTATGAAACATAGCTTGTTTCAGGCTATATGTAGGTGATCTCATTATGGAAAGCTCTGTGGCTTTTGTCATCAACTTGTTGCTTGAATGTAAAGTTTTGAATTGTCTGTTTAGAAGGTATGGTTTGCTTATATGCTGTTCTGATAGGTTTCAGCCCCTTATTTATCATTGTATCATTTGAAAGCTTCAAGTTTAGAGTATGTGAAAACAAACTATACTACATGTAACTACCATACCCACTGCAAATATGCAGGAAGCAGAAATGGTAAAATTTCATGAGTTATAGGAGTTATGTTCTCCAGCCTCTTATAGTAAAATATGGCTTCAAAAGTAAAGGGTGGACTCAGCAGATATGTAGATGCTTTATTTAAACTCAATGGAAATCCATTGACATGGATAAATATTGATGGAAATTATTATTCCTATGAAGACTTATTAGACAATGACCCCTCTCTGGTGTTATGTAGCTGGAGTTTCTTTATTTTTAATGCATGCTGGCTTCTTGGTAAATACAGAAAAGGCTAAATTCAGAACGTACATAGAATATTCAGCAGTTTATTGATCAAAATCATTTAGGGCACTAAAGTATGTCATTAAAGACACAGTAAGCGACATGAATATCTGCATGGTACCCTATTTACCCATGTGTATGTTAATTTTACCTTTATTGGTATTTGTCCTGCTTTGCAAACAGTAATCAGTTAATGATAAACCCCATCAAGTTGCTGGTAAATTGGCAGAAAATGCCCAAGGCCTACCCCAAAAATGATAACTGAAACTTTTGAGGACAATCTTTCAGCCAAGGGCATTATCAACTGGTGTAACAGCAAGCCTGAAAGGGGTTTATTGTTTTTATAGCCCTCCAATTGATTTCTTAAGGACTGTGCCTCTATTTGCTACTGTGCATACATTCTGCACATCATAGGATGGTCCGAGCAAGTCGAGTTACTTGATGGCGGTGCCTGCTAAAACACATTTTTGCGCGGTTTATAACTATGCAGGAAGAGCAGATCTTGGCAAGGGAAATTGGAATCTGTAAAAATAAATAAAATTATGCCCTACATTGTTTTGTATTTTGGCGCTTTTTAGAAATGTTGCTCAATTATCTCTGAAAAATGCATGGTTACCCCCACTTTTCTCTCTGGATTTCAACAGCCCTTGCTAAGATCTGCTTTTCCCGCATAGTCATAAACCACACAAAAATACCTCTGTATTAGTGGGCACTGTTCTTTAATGCATATGTTCGAACTATGTCGGTGATGGTAACAGCATGATTGCCAGAAAATAAATGCAGGCTAACTACTTTATTTCATTATACTGTGGTGAGATTGGGACAGTTACGACCTTAAAATGTGACGTTCTTTCTTTGGTTTTCTTGTCAAAAAAAAAATCACGTAATGGATATCAAATTGGAAGACTGTTCCCTCTTGTTTGTCGTCCAATTTTGTACCATGTGACTTGTTTTGTCCACTGGTAGTGCATAGTTATTAATTGGTGGGTTATAATTATTTTCAATAACTTGAATTTTGAATTAAAAAACCTAACCACAAAGTCATGAATGGATGTAGCACTGCTCTCAACAATAATAATTTTACAATGACCCCTGGAAAATAGTACAAATTAATTGTGTCAAAGTTCTCCTGTTGACTCAAATTTCGTTTTTGAGGTCAGTGCTAAGAATTCTGACATAGTGATGATTTTGATTACAAAGTTTATAACAAAAAAAAAAACCTTTTGACAGCCTAAAATCGAGTAAAGAAAGAAACTCCACTCAGATCAGATGGTATATCACATTTAGGAAATAATCTAAAAGGATTAAATATTATTTTACTAGAATAACTAACTGTTAAAGTATTTCATCTTTATTTATTGAATATCATGTTTATAAATGAGTTCCAATAGACAATTTAGATTCTTAGAGAATCCATGAAATAAATGAAAAGTTGTAGTAACAATGTACCCACTGACGACAATTATTCCACTAACTTGAGTTGTACATGAAGTAATGGCCAACAAGACACGGGATCGAGTTGACTTTGAGGTCATGTACAATGGCCAAGTTTTTTTCCGTTGGCTCTTCCCCATCCCCCTTCCCTGCTATTCTGTTTGCTGGGTCAGGGCTGTCACACCTTCTGTTGGCTATGCCACAGAACACCCACCCAAATTCTGTGACCGTTTGTAGCTTCCAGATATAAGGCAATGTACGTATATTTGGCAATATTGAAACAGTGGTATTAACGTGAAATATTGTAAGGAATTTAATTTCAAAATAGACACTTGTAATTGTGTTTGTAGTCTTTGGCACTCTAAACAGCGTATTTTAGAGATTTCAAGCTCAAATCGCTATAATTTGCAGTTCTTGAGCCTCAAGGATGACAGAATACAACAACTGAGGCATGTTTATTTTGTTATTTAAAAATTCTTAAGGGTACCACACACAACACTAAATACAGATTCTTTTATTTATTATTATTATAATAATAATAATTTTTTTTTTCATCTTCTTTTATTTATTTTTTTATCATTTTTTAAATAAGTACCAGTACTGTGAAGTGTCATTGTAGATTTAGATATCAGCGATACACTCTGGAATGGATTCCTTGCCAACATTTAACCCAAAGTTATTCATTTATTGTTTATTAATGTAGGTGTCTCTTTTTGTTACTGCGCATAAGTTCTGCGCATCTCGAGATAGTCAGAGAAACTCGGGTTTTTTAAGGACGGTGCCTACTAATACAAATGTAATGCATATTGAAGCAACAATTCTAAAAAGCTTTAAAATACAGAACGATCCATGGCATTTTGTTTTTTGCCAAATTACAGCTCAATTATCTTTGAAAGATATGCGGTTACCCCCGATTTTCTCTTTGGGTTCCAACAGCTCTTGCTAAGATCTGCATTTCCTATAATTAACTGGCACACAAAAACACCTCTAGAATTAAAATTATAGTTAACCATGAATTCATATGTAAATCACCGGGAGAATAACAAGAATGAAGGAAACAAGCATTTGAAAAGAACAGTTAGGGTTTTTATTTGTTTTTAATTTTTGAAATCATGACTTGTACGTCGCGGGCTTTTCAAATATGGTATTGATGATACATTGTGTTATATGCATTGAAAAGCGAACCATATAAACGATCCTATTCTTTGGGCCATGCATCGCAGACAGTTCACTTATGGAAAATTCGACGTTGAAGTCTAGTTAGAAAAAAAAATCTTACTCATTCCTTTCAACCGCGACAGTTTTCACACTTGGTATTGAACGGTCCCTCCGTCGATTCTTGCCAAACTCTCCCCGAACGAGCCGAGCGGATTCGCTGCGAAGTCGACAATTTCACGAGCCTTTCCGAATCATGTACATCAAGCTTTGTTAGGTCAGTGACCGATTGGGAGCGTTGAAATTTCATCTGCGGAGTTTTATGTGTAATTGCTTTCTCTAACGAAGTGCGCTTTATAAGTCTATGTGTACTTCTGTTTTTCGGCAAGTGACTTCTCGGAGATCCTTTTGCGTTACTCTTCTCTTCTTGTATTGGTGGCAGAAGTTTTGGCTTTGGCTTTTGTCCAGGTTTAAAGGAAGCTGTGAGCTGACATTCATAAGCTTGATAAATTTGCCTGAATTGGACTTTGTACGATCCATTCGTTTTACATGTTGTGACGCTTTTTTCAGATGTCTTGTCTTCTCTTTTGCTTTCCTCAATGTTCACTCTCCTCTCCTCAATGAATCCAGTACTTAAAGGTTTGCTTGTATTTAACAGAACTCTTCTTGGGATTCCTTTTGTTTCCGCCCAATCCACTGGTGTTCTTCTATACTTTTGATCTCTGATATCCAAAGAAGCGTTTCCCTCGTTTATCAGATAATTAGCGCAATCTATATTTCCGTTCACACAGGCTTGCATTAGCGGCGTAAAGCCATCGTTGTTCGCTACATCCACACTCAGTTGATACTTCTTTAGTGCAATTACAAGTGATTTTAAAATGTTAAGATTCCCGTTTTCTGCTGCGTATAAAAGCGCTGTATTCCCTCTCTTGTCTTTGGAATTAAGATCAAAATTGCCTGCTTCTTCCAAGAACAACGCTACCACGTTTTCTTTCTGTTTAAGTACCGCTGTTGATAAAGCTGACAAACCATCATTATTCGTTTCGTCGATTTTCGCTCCTCGCTTTAACAAACGAGTCGCCATGGAAATCGCCAGAGCTTCCTGTTCGACAAAGCTCAATTGAATTAAAGCGGTGTTGCCTTTTTTACACCTAGAATTCAGATTAACCCCCGAATCAATAAAAGAACGAGCTTGTTTAAAACGACGTTCAGAGATAGCTTTGTTTAGCGCCGCCATTGCTGACACATGTGTTAGTTCGGTTTAGTGTAGCTTGATATTTCCGAATATGCATTATGAAAATTATCTTGCTTCCTTAAACTGTTTTCTTTTCCTAGATACATAGTATTATATAATCTTTTCTTATTTTGTTTATGACATCTGCGCACGGCGGAGGCATAAAAGAGAACTTGATATTAAAGTTAAATTAAAATGAATAGAACTGGAGAGCGTGTTGGTGGAAAAAAGGGGACCCTATTCAAAAGTGCTTCCAACCTTATGAATTTCCGTCTGTTTTATTTATTTTTTCCACTCCAGCGGTTTTAGTGTCTTGTTGCATCCATAAAGTGATTCATAGCAGGTGATTTAGCGGGTTGTTCAACAAACAAATACAAAAGACCTTCGCTAATATATCAAGTTTAACATATTATGATTGACAAATGTAATTGATAATATTAGTCCCTTGTTTCTGGCCTCCCACGCAGTCGTTTTTCAGTGGGGAGTAGTGTAAGTCGTTCTTAGGGAAGAGGGGTAATACGAATTCGTTATACTCTATAGAGGGCCAAAAATATGGAATACTTTGCCATTATCAATTACGTCTTCCCCTAGTCTATCCACCTTCAAAAGAAAGCTTCTTGATTTCCTCAGTTAATTGCATGAAACGTCCGACTCTGTTATGTCTTTATAGTCTTACCACCGTAAGTTAAAAAATTTTAATACAATGTCTTTACTAGTCTTACAGTCCTAACATATCTCCGAGGAGACCTCTCAGTATAAGCCCGGGGGTTTCTTGAGCACACCTCGCCACTTCTTACTTCTTCTTTTACTATTATTATTTACTCTAAACTTATGTACGATCCTATTCTATTATTCACTGTAACTTTCTACGTTTGTATGTCGTGGCGAATGAATAAATAAATAAATAAATAAATAAATAAATAAATAAATAAATAAATAAATAAATAAAACGACTACGTGGGAGGTGAGTTCGTTTCTTCGCTGCAACGGATTTTAGTTATCTTAACAAAACCATGATAGTTTTCGTGCAAGTTTCTAACTTTTATGACTTTTAAGTTTGTAGATAATTTGGTATTTGTTGCTGATTATATAAAAATAAACCTGTATATGTATATTTTTTTTATTCGTTTTAAGGCGGTTCTTACTTTAGCGTCTGTGGATGAAATCCTAAAGTGTGACCATTCAAATGAAAGCTTCTGAACAGTAATTTTCTGTGGTGCTGTTTATTACGCTGTACGAGGCGGACTCTCGTAACTTACATAATCCTCAAAAAACGCTACTTTCCTAAGCGTGTTAGTTTTATTAGTATGCCATATGAGGAGACTCTACTGCTTCAGTGAGTCCGTGAATAACATTCTAATTCTTCGCTAATAACAGCTGTTGCATATAGTACTTTTCTGTAGTGTTTTTTACTGGGATCTTTAAGGTATGTCACAACTTCTCACTTAGTAGATGAAACTGAGTAAATTTCTAGCGTCTACGTATGACTAATGAGGTGAAAGCTGATGCTAATCAACACACTCAGCGGTGAGAAATTTGTTTGCAATGAATATCTTGACAATGTAACTGTGATAGGCATTGGGTAGACAAAAAAGCTTTTACGGGCTCAAAATGCTCTCAGGAGAAGATTTCAGTGAATGAGAAATGTGTGTAGTTACTATTAACACAACAAGACACAAATGAATGCTTCGGTTTATTTAAAAATCCCTTCACCTTACAAAATCCTTAAACAGCAAAAATTCGGAGCCCTCGGCTCAAGCAGTTGTGTTTTATGATGCACTACCTAACTCAGACATTTTCTTGTCCTAATTTTATGTTTGAAATTGAAAAACAACTGAAATAAAAAAAACGTTAAAAGGGCGGTTCCGTTTAGATCGGTCTCTGTTCTTGCTTCACTGTCTCTGGAAAGAAATAAAAACAGTGGTAATATAAATAAGACAATTGATTTCAAGTAGTTTACTCAGGCTTGGGAAGGAAAAATCACCAGCAGCAGTACTTTCCTGAGGTGGTTTATGTTGTAAAGAGTGGTTCTAACTTTTTATCAGGCCCCAGTTGTTCAAAGAGCGGATAAGTCGCTATCCAGCGGATAAAATGTATTGGTTGGGGTACATTTTATCCGTTGAATAGAGTTCTCCACTCTTTAAACATCCGGGGCCAGAGTAGGGGACGTAGTCCCCGGTGTGGTGGTCGATCTCTATCTCTGATTTCATCTGCCTTTCACATTAATGTGTGGGTTGGGTGGCTGGATGAGTGGGTGGGTGGGTGGGTGGGTGAGTGAGATCAAAATATGGACTAATAGCGGCTGCCAGTCGGCGCCTTTTCATGCAGCTGACGTCCGATCTTACACCACAGAAGAATTGTAAACCGCCATTAAGACTATGTAATACGTGCGGTACATTAGCATTACCAAAATACATTACTAATAAAAAGGTAAACCATGACCATTCAAATGAGAGCTATTGAGCAGCGTCTTCCTTGCGGTACTGTATGTTGTACGTGCAATCTTCAGTATTTGTGACAATTCAAGTTCCTTTTTCGGATGCTGATTGGTTGTTTTACCAAAGAAACTTCGAAATTTACTCTAAATTTAGAACCAACCCACCTTTAACACTTCTCCTGCCAGGACTGGATGAATTGCTGCAGCTCCTGTACCTTATCCTGTCGGTCTTTGAACTCATTCCACTGCTCGCCATTAGCGTCACCACACAGGCCACGAACGCGGCTGTGCAGCAAAGGGGACGCATACACCTGAATCCGCTGACCTTCAACCGTGGCGTGCAGGCCCAGCTGAAGAGAAACAATAAATGCGCATATGTTTACTAATAAGGGATTAAGTTTTTTTTGCAATGTTTAAGCAATCTATATGTTTTGATCTTGGGACAAAATCAATAAAGCTACTGAGCAGCTGACGTCGGTGTGTTCCTGGTAGTTCTAACTTTTGAATCTGTGGATTAAAGGGGAAGTATCATGGGTTTTTTTACCTCTTGTTAAAAATGTTGAATTAAGACCTTCACTTTGCTACAAAATAATTCTGGAACAACGAGAGGTGAGAAATCAACTCAATTCTTGACAGGAACAACTCGTCCTCTGCTCTAGCGCATTTTGAAAACAAGAATATGATAACTTGAAAAACATTAGCCCAACATTTTTCAAGTTTCAATTCTTACGGGCCTACTCTGTCTCTGGCCAGGGGCACTAATCTACAGTCGTATTACTTTTGGGTGATAATTTATAACAAAACTTGACAATTATATTTTGTTTCTGTTGTCAGACAAAGATTTTGGGATTTTAAAATGACATCAAATTTTCGTGATACTTCCCCTTTAAGAGAGCGTGGCCATTCAAATGAAAGTTTTTAAGCACTATTTCCTGTGATGCTGTTTATTTATATTTTTATTTCTTTGTTTGTTTTTTGGATGTCAACTGAGTTGCGGATGAAACCCAACATCAAGATCTTCTGCGTTTGCTTTTAAATATTTGTTTTGGAGTCCATAGTATTACTACTTATGAACTATGGCAGACTTGGCACTAAACGTTTTTTAAAACAAACTTTACCTTTGTCGATAGCTGAATCTGAGTCTTCCCATCAGGCGTCTGTACCTTCCTTACAGTGGCACCAGCCTGTTTTGATTGGCAGGCTTTTTGAGAGCATTGTTGTTTCTGGCCGTCAATCAAAATGGTTGAATCTGGTTTGATTTCCACCGTCTCTTTTGATTGTTGAGACTGTTGCTGGATGGATGCCATCAACGTTTTTTGGCCTTTTGCGTCGACCTTGACGGTGAGCTATAGGAAAAGAGAAAGAAAAACTACACAAGATCGAAATGTAACCTCTACATTCAGGAGTCTTACAGTTCCACTTAATTTTTGCAAACTCTGGTTACGGTGACATCATTCAAGAAGATCACACGGACTCGATCCTTGCCGAACGTACTTCGGTGTTTTTAACGGGAATACACATTGAAGAACAAGAGGCTTCCGCAGTTCATCTCCTTTATTTTATCGTTGGTTGTCAAGTGAGCTTGTCCATTTTCATTTGTTCTCGGTGATTTTTAATAGTCTCAAACTCACTGACATGAGAATTAACGAGAATTTTAATTCTCGTGCCGCTTTGGAATCCATTTTCGTTCCTAGTATAAACCGACTCAGAACATAATAAAGCGTCTTACCCCTCCCCACCCTACCCTTTTGCGTGCACTCCCTGGAAAAATGCTACAGAATTTTCCCAGCCAAGTGGCCGAGGTTCTGATGGATTGAGAGATTAGGGGTATTACTACTTCCATGCACAACATTAACTAACACCGGCTTTGTTTCCAGTCATACCTGGATTCTGCTCTGTTTGTCTTGCCTGTGCTCCTGTGCTAGGATATACGGACACTGTCCCCTGATGTTATGCTGGTATTGTAGCTGATCAAATACCTGTATTTTCTGGTTCTGCATTTCACACTTGGCTGAGAACAAATAAGGATTTAAAGCCCAAAACGTTAAACCTGTCAAACCTAGAGTGTCTTAAACGTTCTTTACAAAAATTTCTTCAATAGGAAACACCAAGATAAGGTACAACTGTTCAAAGACGATGCATTTCATTTACAAATCTGGAACCACCGTCAGTATAGAATGATGTCGAAGAGTAAGTCAATTTGCTTGCTCTGTCTAAAATACTTTTCTTAAAGATTCTCATGGATGTAATTCACGGAAAATATCAAATGCCCACAAGCTTAAAGATCATTCCTACCATAGAGGCTGTTCTGGAGATCCTGAACACTGGAAGGAAAACGCTCCAGCCTCATGGGGAGGGACAGGTCGGTTCTATCGGCTTCTGCATCCGGGGTTCTCAGCTTCAGATTGGCAGTCATTGGTGACGTGAGTTGAAATTCAAATTCTACTTGTTTGTTTTGTTTTTCAGTGCGTCTGATCCACGCAAACTGCTGCAGCGCATACCAGATTTGAGGCTCCCACTTATAGAAAAAGTCCTTCCATTGTTCAGGGAGCTGTGTAATAAAGAAAGAAGAAACTAGCGTTATTTTATTGATATGCTACTGTGTTGTGGTCCCAATCTTATAATTATTTTTTCTTTCTTTAAATTTTTCGAGATTATCAATGGCTGATCTCTTATGATCTTCAACACGTTTCTGGAGGCGTCGGCGCTTATAGCCGACATAACCCGCATCACACACGTCATGTTTATAGCTCATGCACACAACGCATTGCATTACATGGTGGTTTTGGCTCGTGCATCTTAACATCATGAGATTTTCCTGTACGTTTCGCGGTCCTCATTCATGCCAGCGTTGTGGATTATTTCTAAAATCCTTTATTTCAGAATGTAAAATGCTAAACAAGAAATATAGCAAGTGCTAGACAACTTCTGTTTTGTAATTTTGGACAGAATGGCATAAGTGGCGGATAGGGTAAACTCGCGGCAGACGAGACACAGGCAATCAACACCTTCTGAGCTTAACTTGCACGGACAGTTCTGTAGTATGAAACAACTCAGATGGTGTTGGTATTCCCTACTGGACGGGATGCTAGTCCATCGTAGCATTAACCCAGCAGTGTATTACCGGTACCCAGAAACCAGGTACACCAGGGTAAAGACAGGGAATGAGAAAAAAACTTTCTTAAATGATAAGTGAAACAACAACAATAATAAGACACAATGCCGAGAATTACATGTACTACGCGTAGCTACCGTCATTACCTCTGTCCACCGTGCCTGTAGGCGTAAACGCTTGCCCTGGTCTTCGATTTTTCCTGAAGCATTCACCTGATACTGAGCCTTTCCCGTTCTTCCAAACTCTACTTGCAGTCCATCACCATTAGCAGTTGCTTTCATCCTGGCGTCTTCATATCCTTTCGCCTGAATACTTTTGCACTCGATCTCCACTTGCCTCTTATCATTATCGCCTTTGTAGGTTATCTTGTATGGGATTTTGCGTCCGACTGTTTTTGATGAAGCATTGATTTCACCGAGAATCTCTGTTGCTGCGAAAGAAATAGAACATAAATAAACTATGTTCTGAGCACATTTCTGTCGAGATGAAACTTTTGGAATTTTTAAAGTATAGTATAAATCACTCCTGACTGCTAACATCTTGTCCATATCTCAGAGAGGTAGACAAATCCTCAGTCTATATCACAATCAGGCCAAAAGGTTGTTTTAAATAAAAAGGGCGCTATTGGATTATACCAACAACTTCTTTACCAAAGGAAATTTTCAAACCCCCAGCACACTTTTCGGAAGACAAAATTCGATCAAAACACTTTCAGATGATTTCTTGGCACATTTTTTTCTAAAGTTTGGCGGTAAAGTGAGTAATGTTAATTTGATTGAACATTGTTACGTTTCAGAAGTTCAGTTTAAACTGGCCAGGCAAACTACAGTAACATGACAGAGTACTTAAAGAGTGCATGAACAGTAACCCCTGATGAGCGTGGCTTTTTCATTTAATCTGAATATGTTAATTAACTTTGTTATCCTGCCGAGGGAGTCGAGTGTTTTCATAAGCTTGGCTTGTTTTAAAAATGCTTAAAATTGCAGTTATTTCACATTTACCAAAAGGTTAAAAATGTGAAATGTTCGGGATGTTCTTTTTTTTTTTTTACAAAAAAATTGCCCCCAAATGTTTTCTGCAAAGGGCTAAGTTTATGAAAAAATGGAATCTCTCCCACCTTATATTTCACTCATTCTATCAACCTTAGTTTAAGTGTTATTTGCGAAGCTTGAACAGAAAAGTCTTGACTCTTCAAAAACCCATCCCTAAAATTATCTCGACACTTGTTTGTGTCTTAGAGTAATTAACTCTTACCTTTGTCGGCCTTCTTTATGATGTTATTCCACTTTATCGAGGTTGGCTTGTCTGTGGCAGGCGCTATCGAAACGCGCACCTCAGTCTGAGCAATGGACGGGAAGACTGGGACCTGATGAAGTCTCAAAGACGAAAGATCAGGGACTTGCGCCTCAACACAAAGCTGTACTCCAAACAAGTCCTCTCCTATGCAAACTTTTTCAACCTGAAACAAGAAGATAAAAAATCAAGGTAATTGAGCTTCGAATAACTGGGTCTTAGTTACTTGTTTTGTGTTGCTTTTGGCTCCTTTTTAGCTCTATTGTTTGTTTATTTTTATTATTTTAAATTTTTTTATTTTTTCTTCCTGTGCCGCGGGTTTCCCCCCTTTGTGACTCCAACAGTGTCAAAACTATGTCCATGAAACCTGGACGGTGTAAAGTCTGTCAAAATTGCTTCCTTTGACGTCCGCAAAGTAGGACGTTAACGTCAGATGACGTAGGAAATATGTCATTTGTTCTGTACATCCGCCATCTTGGATTTCTTTAAAACTTTACAAAACCGTTCATAGCAATAAAAAAAAAATGGTAAAATAGTATTAAATTTACAACGATATACTGGTAAAATGGTAAAAAATGGGGGTCAAATTTTCGAAACATGGCTGTCAAAATCTTGTGAACAATTGAATGTCATACCAAACTGTTGTCAGGTATATTATGGGGAAAGATACAGAGGTTCATGCTGTTTGAACGTTCAAATTCAGCGCGAGCACTTTGTGCACCGCCCTCCACCTCCCGGGTTTACCAACAGAGCTTTTTACCTTTTTTCCTCGATGGAGGGTATTACAGAATGATGATTCTGTTGAGTATTCTCCAATTCATCAATCTACATTTTAAAGTTACCTGGCGGAGATGATCGGAGTTGAGATCCATAGAAATCTGTTGTTCCTTTTGCTCCCAGGTTTTTGGATCTTGCTGTTGAACAAATCCTTGTGTCCTTGCCCTGGACAAAATATTCACAAACACAACCTTACTCCCCAGCTTTCAATTTATCTGTCACGGAGTAGCACTCTTACCAAAGAACAACCCTCAAAGCTTTAATCATCCTTCCGTGTTTTCTTAGTTTTGTTACAATGGAAATCAGAGAACTTGATAATTTATGAGTCAGCATGCACCAGCTGATGATTTTCTTTACTCTCCCCACAAAATGCTAGACATTGTCTTTACACTGTACGGAGAATTTGGTTGTTGCATGATCAATAGAATTTTGTCCAATATCTTTTTTAAATAATTTTAAAAGTAGTTTTTACACATTTCTGGTATTACTTATTGTAACTTAATACTGATCGGTATGTCCGGGCTCCTGTTGATAACAGAATCTTTAGTTGGTCAAAGGGCCATCCTGAGATTTTCTAATTAAGGGGGCCCATTATTGGAACCACTTCTTGTAGCATAATAAAAATTCCACAACAATAATATTACGCTTCTTCCGACTGAACGTTTACGACTTCCACTCCACGGAGATAACTTCACCTTCTCTAGCATTTTAGGTTTGAAAGACAACCAGTTGTTTACTTACTGGACAAACGCGATATCTCGCTGTGCCTGTGGTGTCTTGAAATTAAAGTTGCATGACTTTCCAGCTTCAGCCTCAAAACCAGCCTTCTGATCAGGTTGAGCATGCGCATCAGCTTGCATCTGTACTCCTGTGCGTAGGAATGGTGTGTGGAGTCCAACCAAGGCGTGAACATGTGCGTTTACACTGAGAAAAAAAAAAGCAACTTATTTTGTAGCACTACTAATTAAAGCATTTTCAGAACACAGAAATATTTCACCCAAGTTCGCCTGTCAAACGTGAATTCTCAGATAAGGAAAGGTTCTTTCTGAGTTGGCTGTAAAAGTGGTATGCCGGGAACGAGATTGAGTGGTAAGGGTAATCATTGAAACGAAGACGAGTTTAAATAGCGTAAACTTCGAAAATAAGCTCCGGGGCTTATAATTTGCAAAGAAGGGGCTTATATTCGGACAGGCATATATATGGCCGGGTTTATAACTGGAGAGAAATTTAGTGTCGACAATTTTTTCAACATTGGGGCGTTTGCTACGTGGCACAGGCTAGAAATTCGTGACAACGTCATCCATCTGGACATGCCAACTTTAAATACAACAGCAATACACTTTATTGAAAATGGAACGCCACATATGCTGCAAACGTCATGCCATTTTAGTAGTTCATACTGAAATACGCTTGATCATAATATCCCAGAGCAATTCCCTGGTATAAACCCTTGGGGGCTTACATTCGGAGGGGCTTTTTTGCGTTTCGAATTTGGGGGGGGGGGGGGGGGTTATATTCGGAGGGACCTACTTTCAAAATTTTACGGTATCATAAATAAAAATAGGTTGGGCTTGTAAAGAGGGCGATTTATATAATTAAGATCAAGGGGAGATCATGAAATGAGGCAAAATAACAACCCACAAACATGAGGCCATATTCAAGGACAAGAGTCTGTAAAAAATGTTCTATCAGAGGGCTACATGGAAAGGTCAGGTGCTAAATCTCGAACAAATTTAACAACTTTCACAACATGCGTTAAGTTTTATTACCTCGGTTTAATCTCAACATTTCCGGTTATTTTCTGGTACTGCCAAAACTTCATGAATGATGGCTGCACATTCACTTCTGCACCTGCGATAACTCTCACTGCAGCAGCGGATCTAAACTGCATGTCCAGCGGTATTCCAGCCAGGGTTGGGAGCATGCGCCGGGCATTAGTCTCCAGGAATGCTTTCTCTAGAGTTTGCTGAATCACTATTTTATCCTTTGAAATAACTATACCTGAAGAGAAATAAAGAAATAAAGATTGTAGATTTAACTTTGTTTCATATGCCAGCTTTATTGATGGCAAAATTTCACCGACTTTTGTTCAGCCTATTTTGATTGTGCACGTGTTTTATGGTTTAAATGATTGCTTTTTTGTATTATTTTCTGTAGTGCTGTCTATTATGCAGTACAAGATGGCGCTTTTTAAAGAGTCTATGTATTTGATCCCGTAGAAAAGTCATTCAAAAAAGAAATCACAATAAATAAAACAAGGAAAGAGAGAGATAAGGAGAGAAAAAGAAACAAGACCCAATACTGTAGTTATTTACCGTGGTGTTGTTTACTGCGCGATACTGGATGATTTCTGTGGATCTAACCCTTAACTCCGACAGCCATTTAAATACAGGGTGAATGTTGAACAGTGATTTTTTGTAATACTGTTTGTTATGATGTATGCATGAATTATTTTTTTTATAAATGAATAAAACGGAAGCATAGATTCTTGCTGATATATAATGATTTTTAAACCTTTTGCATGATAAGCTGTTTTCCGTTTTTAACCGAATTGAAACAGTGAAGTAATCATGCTAGCTTTGTGGGTGTGTAGAACTACTTTTAACCTTCGTCTGGGTATTCCACACGACTCTTCTTTCCTTGAAGTAGATCTGCTACATCATGCGCTAGTTGATCCACAGTGTCCTGTTTAATTTCCATGTACTTCAATTCATTGCCGTACAGCTTCATGAACGCAGATACGTGGCGTTGTTTCTACAGCAAAGAAGAAGACATTTTGTTTTCAACTTCTGTATTTCTTATTTCATTTTTAACTGACCAGGCTGTCTTAAACTTACAAAGGCAAGCTCCTAGTTTGCTCCAAGCTCAACTGGTGATAGCTGGCACCTACAGCTGCTTCACTATGTGGGACGTCTAACACGTTTAACTGTATGAATCTAGTGCTAACCCGCTGCTAGTCTCCTTTTAGCTAACGATAACTTACTTACTTGTGTGTGGAAGGTCACCGTACGGTTTGGTTGATTCCCCTCTTGAACTCAGAATGCTAAGATGTTAAGATGAAGACTATGTAGCACTACATTCTAATGATGCTGTTTGCTGTCAGTCTTCTTGTTGGTTTTGGGAGTAAAGGGTAAATATCTAACAAATTTCTCCTTATTAACTCACAGTTTGAGCATCAAAACTTGAATATGTCTGGCGCGGTTTTTGACTTCCTGTTGGTCGAGACGTTAGTCGAGATGAAGGTCGTGCACTGGTCGGACCTACCGATGGACGAGAGGAGCTTCGGCGCCTGGCGTTGCTAATTGTGCGTTGCGTGGAACGTCCTGAATCTGTTCCATCATTGTCGTTATCTGAGCTATAGTCACTGAGCCATGACAGGAGCGATCCCCAAAAGGAGCGCTTCTGTCGGCTACGAACTTGGTTAATAATGTCGTCTACTATGTCATCCATGTTTTCGATTCGTGCTCCAAACTTAAAAACAAAAACAAAAAATCATTCATTCATTTAATTTTTCTACACAGAAGCCCGCGCATAAAACCTGCCATAAAAATGATTTAAACTGATAAAACACGACACTATTACCTCTAATGCGTTCATCTTGTAGCCCAAAACGTTTACTTGCAACCTAGCGTTGAAATTCCTCGGCAGCATACTATCTGGCACGTCAAGTTTGTTTGCTTCAAACTCAAATCCTGCTTGAAACTTTTCTGTTTGAAAATAAAAGAATGAAATGAAAAATATGATACATGTGTGTATCCAAAAGGGAAGAAAGTAAGGACAACAACAGAACATCAGTAATGGAAAGATGGCACTGAAAAGGGTTTAACTATTCTGAATTTGGAAGCCAAAGGGTTAATGATTGCAAAACATTATGTTATTGGTAATTCTAAGCAGTTAAAAGAGAATAACCAAGTGACAAAAAGGATCAGTTTTTTGATAAGCAAAAATTCCATGGCAACCGTCAAGGGGGCTCTGACCTGAGTGTTGAGCCAGTCGCATTCCTTTGGAGTAAGCCAGTCCATAAGTCATCTTTGGCATAAGTCGAAGAGCCCTACGAGCCTGCATTGACCTGAAATAACAGTATTGTCACAAACCGAGTGTTACAATAGCTTCATACGAAAACGACAAGAAACGGTTACTATTTCTTTTATAAACCAAAACGCTCAAAATAATTTTCCGTACGTGCTTTCACAGTTGTAGTAATTAACATTCTGCCACTCATACTTGGCCGAGTAGTAGGTACATAATGCGATAAAGATTTTTAATTATAATTTCCTGAAGCCGAAAATGTTAAAAAGATGATACAATAACTTTCTACTTTCAGGATCAAAACAAAATAACCAAGGACTTAAATTTCACAATAAGTCTAAATACTGTAACCCTTTATCAGACAAGGTGCTTCCTGAAGTATTGAGAATGTGTTTACAAGTGATCTTGAATCACTCGGCTCGATGGCGTACGTTTATTTGCCCATACTTGAAACACGATAATTCAAAAACGAAAAGAAAGAAAGAAAAATAAACAACAAATTGAAACTGTTTAGTATAGTGAGATAAATGCAAGTCGCAGTTAACAACTGTGAATACGAGCTACCCGCGCTCTCTGAAACATTTGTCACGTGATAAGGCCAAATGTAATACGACCTTAGTTAGATATTTGTTTTCTCTTCTTTCTTTTTTATCTTAACTGATTTCTCTGATTGATTCTCTATTAGTTTTTAGAAGGTCTTCTTGTAGTTGTATGTAGTACTTGTTGTTTCGATCGAGACCGTAAAAAAGCGTGGCCGAGCAGTTCAAAATCCTGGAAGTCCCAGGTCAAAGTCGCGCTCTGACTGATCGCTGGAGTTGTTTCGAGGTAGTCCCGAGTTCACTGAATTAATCGGCCTTGTTGTTGGGCTTTTTGATCATGTTATGTCGATTTGAATTATTTGTTTGTGAATTTAAATGATTAAATGCTCGGTTCTACTACCATCTTGTGCGCTATAAACGCTGACTCTTGTAAATAAAGTTTAAACATGGTTGGGAAAAAAAAAGTCGAAAGCTGAAGGATGGTATAATGCGATGCACCTGTTGACAAGATTTCTTTGGAATAATTGAGCGTATTACCTTTTCTTTGTTAAAACATTGTTGTGGTAGGCGAGGGCTGAGAGATGTGACATAACGAAAGAGGCCACCTGGTTGCTTCGAGGTCCTTGTCGTGGGTTATTAATCTCTCTTCTCACAGTATTGGCAAGGGCCTGTAGTGTCGCGAAGTTGGGTCCTGTGTCCAATAGTAGTGAAAAAATGGCCATGCGTAGTTCTGCGTTTTCTTGAGGGTCAGCAAAAATTGAAATAAGGCGTGGATAAGTCTAAAACCGAAGAAAGAAATATTTTGAGACAAAAAAAAAAAAACATAAAAAAAACAAAAACGAGAGTGGTGTGGGGAGCTTCTCCCTATTGGGGACTGCAGTAAAATTGAGAATGCTTGTAAGTCTCTGGTATGTTCAATGAACAGAAAGATTTTTGCGAATGTAAAACTAAACGAACATTTTAAACATGTCGATACATGAAAATAGGGTTACTAATCAGCTGTTGCTAAACTGAGTAACTTACTTTCTCCTTCGCCTGTTGTGCTATGCGCCTGAGAGCCCAAACACACTGCACTCGGGTGTGAAGAGGTTGTTGCAGGTCTCCAAGAATCTGCTGCAGTTTTTCTCGTGCTTGGGAGCTCCCTGCGTTTCCAAGAGTTTTAATGAACGTGAGTCTGTCTTGCGGCGATGTTTGTGGGTTGTCAAGCTGGTTGAGCATCTCCTATTGAGACAAAATTTTTAATTATATAAGATTTTTTAATTCTTTTTTTTTTATGTCTTACTGAAGAAATAGATTTCACGGCAGCCATTTACTGTGTTGTCGCAACACTTGTATATTGAAGTTCAGAGTGTAAACTGAGCTCTTTCTGCAACTACAGGTAACCATAAATCGTTTTGTCGTCCAACCAGAAAGAACAAGGCACGGAAACGTTTAAAGTTCTAGCCGAAAAGAGCCTCTGTGAAAAGTTAAGTTTAACACAAATTGTATGAGTTAGTGCTAGTTCTCCTTTACCTTAACGCGCTGCTGACAGGCCGCCACAGTTTTCGTGTCCTGTTGGAGACTGGGACTCTGGTTAATCTTGTTTACAAGGGCACCAAATGACAGCAGACAGTGACGGCGACATGATAGATCTTTGCGCACTTGTTCTTGGTTACAAATTTGCTAAAACGTAAAATTGTAAAAGGTTTTGTTTAATTTTACTGTGATCATAAATGACCTTATTTCTTACAAGACTTGTCACTTGTCACGCACTTATTTAGCACTTCTTTCTCAACGCTCGCAACAAAAAAGTGCGTGACGAGTATTTAAGATGTGTGTCTGATGCGTCTGCATGGAAAGAAAAAGACAGCAGACCCTGCTCTTTTAATGCGCTCCTCGAAAATTGAAGGGTCTTACTAACTTGCATGAATTTTACATTGTGCGATATTACTTGTCGCTCGCTCACCCATACTGCATTGATGTGGTCAGCGGTAGGTCTCGGAGCAGTTGCAAGTCCCAGGAACAGTCGCTTAAGCTCGTCTGGTTTGAAGAGTTTCCTTTTCTGAATATTTTCGTTCAAAACTTGAAAAGCCTCTCTGGTTCCCACATAGGAAAGGGCGTCCAAGCAAAACTTCCTGCAAAACAAAATGGGGGAGGGGGAGATTAAAACCCGTTTTTTTTCTATTTGTGGTTTTCCACACGCCCTCACCGTACCTTTCTGTCTCATCCTGCCGTGCCAGCATCTTTTCAGCCTGCCTCTCCAAAGTGCCTTTGTTGCATTTCCTCAACTGCTGAACAGCTTCAATAAACTTCTGTGCTGCCTGTTGGCCAGCGGGCTCTTTGGCAGCTTTGCACATTTCGTTGACACATTTTTCCGCCTATACGAAAGAAGAACAGATGTCTAGATTAGCAGAATTTAATTTTTGTTATTTAAAACAGATTATTTCCTAATCGCTTTGCTGTAATTTAAACTGAAGATATGACAGCTCTCTATCGTAGATAACAACTGATTTATATTTAATAACACGTTCGAGAAAAATACGTCTTAGGATAACCTAAAAGAATGATTTAAAGAACGACAATTAATAAAACTGTGGGCTCCGTTGACTTTTCCTCGCAGGATTCCCGCAAAGGGACAAAAAATGAACTGAAAATCCCACATAAGATTTTGAAATATACAGGAAACTGAGCAGTCACAAGAAAAACAAACTTGATTTTTTGCGAGTTTAAAGTTACTGGAATTAACTTCCTGCCATTTTTTTATTACAAGCTCTGTTCTGATTGGATAACAGTGATTAATTGGTGACAATCTCTCACCTGTTGAGCTGTTTGCTGTTGCCGCTGAGTATCTTCGCGGGCGCGTTTTTCGGGATTCTCAGCAGTGAAAGTCTGCCCTGCCTTTTTTGTCAGTTCGGTTGCTAAAAAGAAAGGAGAAAACGATTGTTCATCAGTTCATGATCTACCGCTGAAACAAAGACAGATTGTAATTCATACAATGCTAGGATTGTTCTTGAATCCCAAAACTGATAAAATTTCCACTGAATTTTCCCTGCTGCCGCGGTCATGCAGTTCAATTCTGCATGTATCAAGACAATATATAGTTGATCATCTTCTTTGTTCTCATTACCTGTTTATTAAATCACTGGAATTCCAGCGGTTACTTTTTTTAATTCAAATCATCTGTCTGCTTACCTATAAATGTATTGAGAAATTATATGTATAGATCATCTTAAAATACGGATTAAAGAGCCAATTTTTTTTACGATACTTACAAGCTGCACGCGCATCAGATTTATTCCGGAACTGCAGATTTTGCCTGTTTGTAGGAAAAAACTTGTTTTAATATTTTCGAAGGTCTACTTATCGACAGTTCGAAAGTCGATCTTTACTTCTGTACTTAACATGAACAAAAAGAACTGTCACACATGCTTTGTAGTTAATATACCCAGTACAATACAGGGCTGAGTTGCTCGAAGCATGGTAAGCGCTGACCATTGGTTAAGAGGTATTAAAACCTATAGGTTGTCATGGCATTTAACCCGGGTTAGCGCTAACCATGCTTCGAGCAACTGGGCCCAGGAGTCTGATTTTAAACCGAGTCAATACGGAAATAAAAGCACTTTTTAGTAGGTCACAACATCGATATTGTTAGCCGGTCGTCGTTGTGGCGGTCCTGATCAATCAATCTTATTGTAATTTGCAGTAGCTAGTGTGTATTAAGCGTCAAGAGAGTAATTTGTAATGAGTCTAATAAATCCACTTGCTGTTATTCTTACTAGCTCCGCTTTTCGCTCGACCAAACCATTTCCCAAGCCATGCCCCTGTTTTTTGCTCGGTCGGAAATAAAAAACAAAGTTGCATAAGAGGATTCGCGCCTTGTGATATAGAGGAGGAGCCAGCTCAGATAACCTCGTTCTGTTACTATTTTCCGTTCTTTGAAAGAACGAAAAAAGATACTGATTGGCTAAAAACGGCCATGACAAGTTGATTATCCTCTGGGGGTTCTTGTTTACAGGGATTTTGTTGTTTACCTGGCTGTGACAGTCACTTGTCCTGCCGATTGAGAGAATGGTGTGATCACGTGCTGCTCAAATGCTTCTGCTCTGTTGATGACGCAACCAGCTTCTTGGGAACAGCTAAGAGTGTGGTCGATCTGCCCAGCCGAGCGGTGGTATGGCGCATAGCCCATACTCTGTAGAGGAATTAAGGACAGCACAAGTAAATTATTTGAAGTAGTCAAGGTTTGGAATAGGTTCGGAATAGATTACTTCTTCTGCTGAAAATTCTGAGTTGTACGTAGGAATGTGGAGGACCACAAGCGACATTAATCCTTAGTTCTGGGCGAGTTTATCTATTTCCTTGCAATGTAATGCTTCCAGTAGGTTGGTGTAAGGTAGGCCAAAGTAATGATATACTTTGGTTGTGGTTTTATAGCGTAACTGAACTCAACTGACAGTACTGCTCCTCTTTAGTTGTTCACTAAAAATGTGATTTTCTCCATAATGTCTTCAGTAACGCTTAACAAGCTCAACACAAATTGGCTTAAGTAATAATTTTTTTAGCTCTAACCTTAACCTTGACACTAAACATAATGTAAAGATGAGTCCAAACATATTCAGGGTTAAGGGTAGGATTGTTGTGACTGAGCACTCTCGATGTCAAACAGAACCATGTAAGGTTGTTCTAACTTTTGAGTCCGTGGATGAAATCGTAAAGGTGTGACCTTTTAAACGAAAGCTACTGAACAGCACTTTTCTATGGTGCTGTTTATTATGCTGTATGTAAGATGGTTTTAACTTTTGAGCCTGTAGATGAAATCTTAAGGTGTGACCATTCAAATGAGGCTACTGAATAATACTTTTCTGTGTGCTTTTTATTATGTTATATGCAAGATGGTTCTAACTTGTGAATATGTAGTCGAAATCTTAATTAAGTGTAACCATTCAGGTGGAAGCTCTTCATTAGCAGCATGTTAACATTTTTTTTAGAGCAAAGTCTTCACCGTGCATACTCGTTTGTCTCACCTGCTGGCATTCCTGGCACCTCTGTCCATAGTAGGTATTCTGGCTAAATTCAGGCCGCTGACTGCATTTGTCGTAGTTGATCACTTTGGTTACCTTGACAACCTGTTTCTTCTTTCCAGCCTGTCTGTTTTCCTTATTGATGAGGTAATTCACTTGGCAGTCGCCTACTGCTGTGGACTAAACAGGAAAAAACAGGATTAGCAAGTATGACATGGTGTGTCTTGAGAGGGTTATGAACTACGCCATGATTTGATCACCATCCCTGCCCCTTTATGATTAATTAATCCCTCTTTAAAGCCGCATAAAGCTTGTGGGGTCGTGTATACAACACATAAAGGAATACAATGATGTTTTCACTACTTATCACGTCTATGGGATTTGTATATGGGTTTATATCATGACTTTATTACTATATTCGAACCTCATGTTGAGAGACATATTGTTTGCCATGTCTTTCTTCCTGAGTTTGTTGAGCTGAGATTTGGAACAGGTTAACGAGCCCGCGTTTTATATTCAGCGACCATTCAGCGTCCTGAGGATGCGCATTGATTTGTTTGATGCTGCCATCTTGGGGTTTAAAGGTGATTCTCACAGGTCTGGAAAGTTCCTTCTGCATGGCTTTGAGCACTTTATCGTCTGTTGCCTTCTCTTGCTGCTGTTTGGGGTCCTTTCGGTTTTGTTGGACTTCCTTTACTTCAATTTTTTCCAGCTAAGGTGAAAAATGATCGAAAGAATCACACACTAAAAGATGAAGTTAAAATGTATCGACTAGCATGTGGCAGTTAAAAGACTATGTAAATAGTGCACATCTGGGGCTAGGTTTACTTGCCTTAGCTAATGCTGTGACATATTAGTTGTAAGGCTCAACTGTTAATAGGCCTGTGAAAAAGTGACTACTTTGGTGAGCACCATGAGATGTCCTCTAAATGGAGTGGTTTTTTTTATCTGCGGGAAAAATTAAATTAACAAGGATATATAAAATAATAGCTAGATTGAATGACTGCTGACCGTGAGTTGCATCTCCGTTTTTCTGATGACATCAACATGCGCCTGACATTTTACTCTGAGTCCCAGGCTCTTCGCTGATCCTCCAAGCACGGCATGCGTGGTATCGATTTGGTAGTCGTGCGTGTAGCGCTGGCCCTTCTGGTAGCCTACAAATCAATTCAAAATATTACGTTTAAAGTAAACAGTTGAGTAAAATTACTGCAGAATGTATTTGAAGTCTAGAAGAGTGTGTTTTTCAAATTTCACTTTACATTGGAATATACAGACTTAAAGCAACGCAAATGTAAAGCAAGTAACCGTTCGATTTGTTTTAGCTACACTGACCCGACTCATCCTAATATGTACGTATGATTATTATATTATTTGACCAAGTAATGTTCATAATAAGACATATATTTTCGATGTCTACCGAGTCAGAGACTGTTATAGTGACAAATGAGAGCTTCAAACTGTTTATTGCCTGAGAAATAAGTTGAATTCAGCTCACAGGCCTAAGAATTCGGCTCAACACATGACACTCTACTTACCTAGATACATTGCAGCTGAAAAGAAAGAGAATAGAAACAGATCAACTTTAATTCCACAGAAGTATCAAAACAAAACAAAAAAAAAAGACCAAAAAGGGGGGGGGGGGGGGGGGGAAGAGAGAAACAAAAGCAATGATAGAATGGAACTACTAGAACTTCTAGAAATTGCAACTTTCTTTGAAATCTTCCTTCGATCTCAGAACCGTTTAATTAAATTTCCCTAAACCAAGAATAAATTTCTTAGCTTTTAACTTGTCTAAAAGCCGTGATTGGATGCATCTAAAATGTAGATACTGAAACTGAATTTCTCCATTCAGCATGATAAATCACCAAAGTTTGCGTGAACAAGGAAGTCCTATACAAATTATAACTGAATTTAACTGCTTCAGAGATGCATATCCACGAGCAAAATTATATTCATGTTTACTTAGTGAATAATTCTACAGAAAGAAAGAAAACCAATACTACTTACATGCTGCCCCCAGGGACAGGAGAATGACCCAAAACGCATTCATGGTGACAGCTAAACTGGCGACTTTATCAACAAAGGCCGGCTTTTATATACTAACTCCTGGGTTGAATGCACACGTTGAAACTTCCTTGTAGTCACAACATCAATGCCTTAACTAAGGAATTTTTCACTTGCGCAAGTGTAGATTGCAGCCAAAATAAACATTTCCTCTAATTAGCCACAACAATAGCTAAATGAATGTATAAATTTAAATTATTCCTCAAGGGGTTCTAGACCCTCGCGACTTTCCAGACAGCACTTATAAGGACGCATTTAATATATTTTTTAACTCAGCCAAAATAGTGCCTAACTTTACTAAATTGTCAATCCTTTCACCTCATGTTTTGTTTCAACAAAATTTAAAAAGAAAGATCAGAGGAAGTCGTACTTTGGATGTTATTTAGGAACTCAAAAGGAGAAACGCCCTGCACTGCACAGAACAATAAATAGCCTCCCAAGCCTGACGACTGTGTGGGAGGCTAAACAATAAACTGCCGAGTACCACAAAAAGAGTATACTGCTCGTGATGCCCAAACGTGAGACTCTTGGAAACTTAGAATAGCGTTAAAATGAATCCCAAAATGACCCACGACTTGTTCATGTGATTGTAGTTGAGTTATATGGTAAATTGTCTTTGCCATAATTATAGTCACAACACAAAAACTGGACAAATTGTTTATGTCTAATTTGCAGATTTTATTTCAATCCCATAACCAGACTTTGACTCGTCCATTGGGGTCCTACCATCACGCCACAAAACTGCATTATTAAGGCAAAATTTAAATGAGTGCTCAATGCAAAATATAATTTAACTTTTTAAACACGTACACAAAAAAATGTCATATCTTTTCTAACAAATAATGTAATGACGCAATGTAATAACTCTAAGATATGTTAAAGTCAACCAAACTAAGTGGCAGGGCAGGATTCCATATTAAAAAGTGCTGCTCAAATTTTCTCCAAGGGTAAATGTATGTAGTGATCTAACAATACACTTCGAAACGTCTTGATACACCGGCACCTGCTTAATTGCCGTTATTATAACTTCTCCTCCTTTTCAGGAAATCGAAAACTTCACATATTTCCATGCATCACGTATAGCCATCAAAACATGCCCCCTTTGTAAACCAAATTAACACTGAAAAAAATTTTAAATTTTTGACCTTATTTCTGACTAACAAGGCTAATAGAAACACTATATATCGTATAAATGGGAGGCCTCTATACTAAGTATACTGTACGTTGTTTCGTGAATTGTATTACCTGTCATAAACTGTAACCGAACATGTCTTTTTCTGTTATGGATGTCGTACTCACTCCGTACACCCAATCTAGTTAGCTCAAATTGCGAAAACACGTAGTCGTAATTTATAATAATTCAAGCTTTCGTAAGTTTGTAATAACACATTCAACTTTCAACTTTATTACTTCCATCACAATAGGTAATTATTTATATAGAATATGCATTATTAATACTGAGAAAATAACAATACAAATGTGATGAGGATCGAGTCTGAAAGCAGAATAGCTTGTAAAGATATAGACCCGCTGTAACTTGCTTCGTAATACTTTAAGTCTTTGTAATGAGGAAGTATCCGTTTCTTTCTAACATATGAGAAATATGAACCATGTACTGTCGTTAGTGGCAACAACAGTGTAAATTGCAATACGTATCGTGAATTGTAATAACGGTTGTCGTAGGTTGTGATAAGAGTAGCGGAAGTTGTAACAAGACCGGTCCGGTAATTTGTACTAGCGTGGGTTGCAGACGTCTTTAAAATGACATTGCTAAGTGGAACATTGTCAATCAAATTATTTTACTATTGCTACAAAATATTTCAATTTTAAAGCTTATGTCACTCTATACATATATGTCAACCAAAAACAACCAAAAAAGCTTAAATCAGCGAAACTAAAAAGTGGAAGGCAGGTGATGGTCGATCATATTCAAGCAATTTGCGCGTTACTGAATATAATGGTGGTGATTTATATTCCAAACTTACTAAGCGTAGGGTATGTAAGGCATATGTTACTGAACCAAGTAAATGGCTTGTTTCGTCAAGAGTATCCTTGTAGCTCTGTGGTTGAAGCGCCTGACCGGCCACGATACTGTAAGTCACTCATGCGTTCAATTGCCTTCAGGGACTCATTTTTTCTTTATCCTGGTGGGATGCTCGCGGCGATAAGCTCAATATAGTTTGCTTACGAATTGAAACACTGACCTTGTCATTCAGGAATTATTAAATTTTGCGTCAATAAATTATGCGTTGGAAAGTTATTACATTGTTTATTGAAAGGTAATCAGTGCGTTAACTTGTTTCATTTTGCATCGATTTTAATTTTATTATCAGTTACCATTACATCTTACGGCGGTTGACGGCTACCTTTTGAATTAGTGGAAGCCTAATATATATCAAATTATTCATACAGTTTAGCCAATTTTTCCCTTGATGATGGTTCCATTTTCATTTTTTCATTTCTATGCTACACCAAATGAATGATTTCTTCCTGGGTTGTAAGACTTCCCTGATCTTGACTCTTACGACTTCCGCTCAGTTTGTTCAAACACGAATTTCACCTTCCATGGGAAGGACGGAGCGTTGACACAACCCAACCCAAACAACGTTTTCACCTTCCATGGGAAGGGCGGAGCGTTGACACAACCCAACCCAAACAACGTTTTCCAACTCAGTTAAGGTGCGTTTTCTGTTGGCCCTGGGTTCTCTCAGTGCTCTCTTTCTTTTCTTGTGGCAAAAACGTTTGGTGCGCAGGCTAGTTATTTGGAGTCATAACTGTTAAAAAAATATGTTTACATTACCTAAAACAACATTATGATCATTAAAAAAGGAATATCAAACGGGAGGTAAGCGGCATCCTGCCAGAAACTATTGTTATTTCGAAAATAATTTCGCCGGATATATTCTCATTATTTTAAAATAACCGGATTATGCCTAAAAAAAACACGCCTATCCGGGAAGCCACAACATCAGCAACATTTAGAGCCTAACGCTTTTTGAAAGGGTACGTTTCTTGAGGCTATTTTAAATTTGCTTTTATAATCAGTGACAATTTCAGTGCATGTGATGGCAAGTCATATCTGCATCTTAACGTTTTCCAGATTTTCTCCGGTAGTAATTTATACGATTGTCAAACTCGTGTAACTTTGTGAACATCTGTTTGGTAGACACGTTTCCACACCTGTTGGTCAGATGACCATCAGCCCTCGCCAAAGCCAATATGACCACTGATGAGGATTCACTTCATTACCAAACAACGCGTCATTCATGAGATTCAATAAAGCTGAAAGCAAAAGTAACTAAGGAAAGCTTGTAATGGTGGCCCATTGCCTTATTTTGTCTTATTCTAATTATTCTACTTCATCCTTGAGTTTCCTGCCTGACCTTGACTGGGAACATTTATAGTACAACTTAGGCGTGCCAAGCAATTAGCGGTAACTATGTTCAAGACGATCAATTTTCTCCTTCCGACATCTCAAGTCTAAGAAGTCCTTTTAATTGCTACTCTCTGGAACAGGCGTCCCTCTCAAGTAAAAAACCAGACACTGACTCTGAATTCTTTTTTAGCCTTGTTCTTCCCTCTCTGCATGTTGAAGTCTTTCAGTACTTTAAGTATTACATTTGCATTGCATTATTAAGATGATACATTAGGTATTAATAAATTATTATTATTACCATTAGCAGTTGTTACAGTAGCTTTTTATATTTTACTTGGAGACACGGCTAGATAGAAGTGCATATTTTATGAATTGATACTGTCATTGTCAACATTTCTGATATATTTCGTATACTATCTGTTTGAGTCTGAAGATCGATCTGAAAAACTACTGGGCAGAATATTTGTGTGGTGATGTTCGTTATAACGTATAAGTGTTTTCTTACTCTGAGTTTGTGGATTAACCCTATTGTGCAAGTGTAAGATTTTCGGTTCGATTCGTTTTCCAATGAATGACATCGAAGTCACGTTATTTGAAACAAATTTAGACCACCTTATAATGTGATCAAAATACGTTATTTTTACCACTATTCATTATCCCGCCGACCCAAACATTTTATTCTGGAGACTTCGTGCTTCACATTACAGTCACAAGGGAAAAACAGGAAAGCTTTTCTTGAGTGTGGTCTAATTCCATTCACAGACGAGATTTGTTTTCTCTGGCGATGGGTTGTTTAGACGAGCGGAAAATTTCACACTGAAGCAAAACTGAAGCACATGGTGGTCTATACATTGTATAAACATAATGCCCTCGCGCGCTTGCCCCGCTTGGCTTGAAGGAAACGGAAACGACTGCTACGCAGGCTATAAACATAACAGTACCTCATTCTTGTCCATTTCTGCATTTGAAACTTAGATGCGATCGAGAAATCCCCTCAGTTGCACAGGTTCATAATAATAAAGACAATTCACTACAGGCCAAAGAGAATTTTCAAATCTACGTAAATACTTTCTCGAGTTATATAACTGAATTTCAGTCACTTTAAAAAAACTATTATATTCCCATGAGACACTACGAGTTCTCTATTTCTTAATTATATCGATGTATTCCTATAAAACTAACTCAGAACGGTGCTTTCCTGTGGTACGGTTATTTTATTATTCTGGATATTAAACCGGTTCTTATCCGTGCCACTGCGGTTGAAGTATACTGTTTTTCTTTAAATCACGAAAGTTATCGAGACCAGGACCGAGACTCCTCGTACTAAGCCTACTCCTGCTCGGTCCGTCTCTTTCTTTGGCAGCACCCTCACTATGCCACTTTTCCATTGCTATTGATGCTTTCCAGGAGCCCAGTGCTTTCTTAGTTTTGAAGTTTATTCAAACCTTCTTCCGATTTTCAATCTCTCAGTATTATCTTATTTTTCCCACTCGTACTCGGGTACTCCCAACAAAGGCTTTACCGTTTTTCTTGCCACCACCCCCCCTCCCCCCCTTCCCATGCCAGTCCTGAATTTAGCAGCATTTTTCCGTTGAAAATATCCTTTACGGCATGTACGGCACATACTAACGCGAGATAATGACTAGGATGAGTGATAACGAAGATTGCGCTGCTTTTCTTATGAAATCTTGTATTCCTCGTGTGTTCAAGACCCGTTACACGGCTATGACTGTGCTATGGCAGCCGCCGCATGCATGACCTCTGTGCTGCTTCGGATAAAAAAAAAAAAAAAAACCATTTCCGGGAACTTTGTCTCGATTTCGACACATTCCTGAGAGTTTTATTTTCTACTAAAATTCTCTTTCGATTTAAATTTCATTTGCCCCATTTTGGCTCGTCGTATTACACAAGAAGATTGAAAGTAGACGATTTTATTAATGCAGCTGTAGACTGCGGTGAGGCGAGGAGGGATTGGGGAGAGGAAAGAAATAGTTGCTCAGCGCCCGCGTTTCTCGCGGCTCGCTAGAATCGCGTGCACGTGACAGAACTTAGGAGAAGAAAGAGATGCTCGCAGTCTAATGCAGCTGTCATGCCGCGTTTAAGGTGGCTTTTACTTTTGGTTCTGTAAATGAAACCTTCAAGTGTGATCAATCAATTTAAGACTGTTGAGCTGTCTCTTCTTGTGTTGCTGTCAAAGGTGGCTCAAATTGAGATCTGTGATCTGTCTCTGTTATCCTAAGTGTGCCCATCGCGTTGTTTCCATAACTTGTTTTAAAAGCAAGCTCATTGAACAACCATTTTTTTTAACTAGCTGACAACAGTCGTGAATATATGAACTTATTAATGACAATGCAGTGTCTACTAAAACGAATGGAATTATGTCAAATATGCCGAGACGTTTGACCTTGCTTCTATCAGTAAAGCGCGCGCAACGATAACTGTGATAGGCTAAATCTCTTCCAGTCGCATTATAGACCTACTCCCCGGAATATAAAACAGAGGTTTTTTCTTGACAGAAAATCCTGCTAATTATTAGAAGTATTAACTGTGGAGTGACAAAGAACGTCCTGTAATAACAATTTTATTCATTTACTGCTGACCTTATTCACCCGTTAAACGGCTTAGCTAATTAAAATGTCTTGGAAATGTTAAAGTGAAACATTAGTTTCAACAGTCTCTGCTTACTATTTAGAATTTGACCTCTCTTTGAGAGTATAAAATCCACTTTTACGAATTTACCAGGCATAGTCTGTATATCGATTCTCTTTAGTCACCTCCTTCAGTGCCTTCCTCAGCATTTTACCATCATATTCAGCGCTTGTTGGTTGTATTGTCATTTGTCTTCAAAACTTGTCAAATGCGCTTCTGAAAGATAAACTCGGTTTTGTGGCGTTCTTAAAACGACAAATCAGCATTCTAAATAACTCAGATAGGTCTGGAATTCCCGCACGAATTTTACTCTTTCTGATATAACTTATGTAATGACGTGTGACACTTTATTCACGCGACATTCAACCCACAAAAGAAGTGCCAAACTAAGTAATAAAAAGAGATAATAATAATAATAATAATAATGATGATGATGATGATGATGATGATGATGATGATGATGATGATGATGATGATGATGATAATAATAATAATAATATCAATAACAATAATAATAATGATGGTGATGTTAAAAATAAAGCTGCTGACGATGATAATGATAACAACAATACAAAAAATAATGTTGCAGGGACCATAATAAACGGAATAAGCTGTCGCACTTTCTCTTTCCAGTTCAATATTTTTAATGGAAAGGGATGCTTGTACTATACGTCACTCAAAGTGAAACCGCGAGGCTACTACAAGACGGTACCCTGCAAAGCAAGCGCAAGCTTTTGGCTGTTTGACCGTGCGGAAATAAACTGAGGACAGAGCTAGAGAGAGCAATTCGCTCTCGTCCCAATTTCCGCGCTGTCAAAGAGCGAAAAAGACACCAAAACCCTACAACGGAATAAAGAACAGGACAGATTAAAAAGAGATAAATAAATAAAATCAAATGCTATTCAATGAAAAGATAAAAAGGTTTAAATGCCTACGTTTCCAGAATAAGTCTACTACAAATGAGTTTTTGAAACTTTCTGTAAAGACAAGAGTAGTGAGGGGCGCACCAGTTAGGCCTCTTTTTCGCGGGGGAATCTCATTAATACGCGGGGGCATAAATTAACGACGATGACGTCACCGCCTATTGTCTTGATCACGCATTATAGGATGACGTCATATTTTAGTTTAGTCTTACCAACAGGTTATGAACTGGTTTGACAGGTTGATCAATGATGTCATGCTCTATTTTTAACTTATGGCAGTCATGGTAGGTATTACCGGTTTGACAGGTTTTTGAAGTTATTTTTGGATACATGACATCATAAAGTATATTACATACATACTTTATTGTATAGCTCCCCTTGGGGGGTTTTTCTGTCAACATGAAAATAAAAATAATAATAATGAAAACTTTTTACATTTGGATGATAATATAGAGAGAGAAAAAAAAATACGATAATAAAAAAAAACGATGAATTAAAAAATTCTTAAAAAGTCTTTTTTTAAAAAAGACGCTACGTTTTCCCGTGTTTCTGATATGCTTCAATAAATGATTGTAGATTTTTTTGCTCCACGGAAGATGAAAGCCCTTTGGCCCTTTGCAAACCTACACTTGGGTAGTGTGAGGTCATTATTTTGCCTGGCGTTCCTTTGGTGAATTTTTGAACGGTGTTGAAGTCATTCTCAAAGATAACCGGGAGTTAGGTTGTTCATTCATTTGTATGCAGTAGTCTATTTTCATTGTCCGTAAGCGTATGAAAAAGCGATTACTGCCAAGCACATTATTCACGAATTGTGAGTTTCAGTAATAATCATACATTTTCAGTGATTCTATTTTGGATGAATTTGATCGAGATTGTGATTTTGTCGGTTATAAAAGATGAAATCATACATCAGACATCGGACGCGTGTTTCGATTCACGCACCGTTAGTTAAGCTATTATGTTAATTAAGTTGAGCTTTGTCGAGGATTAAACAGTAAAAACAGTCTTTTGTTCTCTTTGTTTATCAAATTGCTCCGAATAAGAATATTATTACGGTTGATCGATTCCTGGCTGCTTAAATTAATTTGCATGTTATGTTTGGCGCGCACTAAAAAAAGTAAACACTCTCAGAATTTACTGAAAATTCTTTATTTAAATCGTTCAACAATTCAAGTACAAAGTAAAGTTCTTATGACAGCGTTAATCATCGTTATCCTCTTCATCGCTAGGGGGATAGAATGTCATTTTTGATGTCCTTTCATCCTTGTGTCTGATTGCGCCACAATTTAATTAAAATTCATCCTCTTGAGAAGCCTTATATGGATGATTTCTGTGAGTTCGCCGGGATCTTCTTGAGGGACGATCATCGTCATCCAGGTAGTTTTTAAACCGAATTCGAGGTGGTTTTTTTCTTTTCTGCGTAGGTGAGGGTACTGTGGGAGGGGGTGTTAAGATGGACGAGGGAAGTGACGCTTCCACGGGCGTCGCTTGTGTTGCGATTGGTTCTTGGGCAGCGGTCACCTGTATAACCGTGGGAGTTTGGACAGCGGCCGCCTGTACAGTCACTGGTTCTTGATCTGGCATATGATTGCTAGAAATTTGTCTCTGTTCTTCAGAGTAGGGTGGATTTGATTCTTTGAGTCTGGAATTCAACTGTTGTTTAAACGTCAAATACTTGTTTTGCAGCTGCATGTAATGCTTTGCTCTTTCGTCATCTCCAAGGTCTGATCGTGAGAGAAGACCATCCATTGAATCTTGTAATTTCTTCATTACTGGAACTACTGGGGGAGTCATTACGTTCTGTTGTTTGAGGTACTGTAGTAGTTCCTGCGAGATATTGTCCGGTACCGCTACGTTATCAAATCGTTCTTCGCCAGGTAGAACATTCGTTCGCAATCTACAGTTGTCTTGAGTGGTGGTTTTAAGGTCAACTAGGAGATAACCAAAGTGCCTCTGTACGGCCTGCTCATAGTGATTAATAAAGAAATCGGTGTGCCTGGGATACATTTGCTTAGCCAGGGTCAGCACTTGAAGTTTATCCCGGGGGTTCTTGAAAAGGACTAAGTAGTGACTGTTTAAGCTGATACTTCGACTGCCTTTTCCTTGATGAAATAAGTTCTGCACAATGTAAATTATGCTTAGGTTGCGATGATGGGATCCTCTTGTAAACAGGTTGACGATTCGCTTGTCTTCACCGGCATCAGCCATCTGATCATCGATCACCATTAAGTTGCGTTGGTGGATGTCAAAATAGGAGTCATGCTCTAGATTGGAAGGAATACCTCTAATAAATTCTATATTTGGCATTATTGCCATCAATTCTAGATAAGCGGGCTGCCACTGCGAATAACACCAAACAATCCTCTCTGGTGGTAGGTTGATTGCTCTTTGAGCCTGTTGCAACAAAGATTTTACCCAGACAGTCTTTCCTGATCCGGTCATCCCAGCAACCATACAAGTAAATGGATGCACAAATTGAAACCGCTGACACTTTTCTACAGAAAACGGCATAGCTCTGAAAGGAGTGAGACCAGCATTGCGGTGTTTGCGGCTCATGTGTCTTCGCATACTATCTTTCCTTGAAAAATTCTCTTGACAAACAGAACAGGTCCAACTCATGTCTACTCTGTGGAAACTTGACGAGAACTGAGAAAACGATAAATGTTTTCAGATTTATATAGGCTTTAACCACACCTAAAAGACTATTGTTTACGCCCTCTCGCCACCACCACCACCAACACCACCACCACCACCGACACCACCACCACCTACACCACCACCAACACCACCACTAACACCACCACTAACACCACCACCACCACCACCGACACCACCACCACCAACGCCACCACCACCACCACCCCCCCCCCCCACCTCCACCACCACGTTTCTATTGTTTTCCCTCCTCCTTATTTCTAGTGTTTTCCTTCTCCTCAAGTCTATTGCTTCCCCCACATCCTACACAATAAAAGGGGGAACTTACTTTCTTAAACTCATTCCATGATCATGTCTCGCGTTGTAAAGAACAACCAAGGTTTCCTTCAGCTCCTTTCTGATTGCCCTTCCAAGCAGCGTCAGTTTCTCTTGAGAACAGCTACTCCACAACAGTTGCATGCGTTATTGCAAGTTATTTATAATGTACTTACAGAAAACATACCAGTGTCTGAAGAAGTTAGGGCCTTCTTGCGTTCGCATAAGGATGCTCTTCTAAATCTTGCTCAGCGAAATGTTCCTTACGAGACAAAGAAACGCATCCTTGTGCAAGAGGGCAGTGGGTTTATACAAGAATTACTGACCCCTGCAATTAGTAGCTTGGGGTATCTTCTGTTATAAAAGAGACCGTGGATTCTGAATGTTGGTCATTTGTGTCTCTCTTTTTAACGAGTGCTGGTCGATATGAAAAGAAAGATGGATTGGGATAAAGAGGAGGAAAGTGAAATGGAGGATTACTCAACCTCTGATGAGGAAAGTGACGAAGAAGAACCCCGGATAAAAGATGTCTTGAACAATCTTTCCAACGCCGTTTCCAGAAAGCACGCTTCTGAACTATTGCATAGTATGGCTGCTTCTAAAAATATCTTGTTCTGGACACCTAGTGGACTGTTACTCCGAAACCAGCGCCCAATACCAGTAACAAACATCTCAGAGCTTGTCGAGTATGTGTTACTCCCTCATAACGAAGATGTCGCCAAACCCCGTGCGCTCAATACTTTCCTAGATGGGCTGGCAGAGCTCGGAGTGAATAAGCGACTGATAAAAAATAAAAAACTTCTAAGCGATTTGTTAGAAAAAGAAAGAGGATACCAGGATAAAGAGGACGAATCAGGTAATGAGGCTAATGATGAAAACTTGTCGGACAGCAGTGAAGAAGAGGAAACCAGTTCTAAAAATAGTCAATCCGAAGTATCTCATAACAGCGACCTGGAAAGTGATTGGGAAGAAGACGAGGCCGAGAATAGTAGCGACTCAGTTGAAAATTCAACGATAGTTCAGGCAAAAGTTCGTGATCCGTGCCGACACTGCAACAGTTCACATGGATATGATACCGTAGTCATGAAATGTCCTAAGTGCTTTTGGGAAGATAACTGTAAAGTTTGCCCCATATGTGATCACAAGATTCCTCTTGAACGAAAGCACGCGAAAGAATCTCTCCGTCGATGTTATGATTGTGGCGCAATCACACACAAGGATGAAAGGACATCAAAAATGACATTCTATCCCCCTAGCGATGAAGAGGATAACGATGATTAACGCTGTCATAAGATCTTTGCTTTGTACTTGAATTGTTGAACGATTTAAATAAAGAATTTTCAGTAAATTCTGAGAGTGTTTACTTTTTTTAGTGCGCGCCAAACATAACATGCAAATTAATTTAAGCAGCCAGGAATCGATCAACCGTAATAATATTCTTATTCGGAGCAATTTGATAAACAAAGAGAACAAAAGACTGTTTTTACTGTTTAATCCTCGACAAAGCTCAACTTAATTAACATAATAGCTTAACTAACGGTGCGTGAATCGAAACACGCGTCCGATGTCTGATGTATGATTTCATCTTTTATAACCGACAAAATCACAATCTCGATCAAATTCATCCAAAATAGAATCACTGAAAATGTATGATTATTACTGAAACTCACAATTCGTGAATAATGTGCTTGGCAGTAATCGCTTTTTCATACGCTTACGGACAATGAAAATAGACTACTGCATACAAATGAATGAACAACCTAACTCCCGGTTATCTTTGAGAATGACTTCAACACCGTTCAAAAATTCACCAAAGGAACGCCAGGCAAAATAATGACCTCACACTACCCAAGTGTAGGCTTGCAAAGGGCCAAAGGGCTTTCATCTTCCGTGGAGCAAAAAAAACTACAATCATTTATTGAAGCATATCAGAAACACGGGAAAACGCAGCGTCTTTTTTAAAAAAAGACTTTTTAAGAATTTTTTAATTCATCGTTTTTTTTTATTATCGTATTTTCTTTTCTCTCTCTATATTATCATCCAAATGTAAATAGTTTTCATTATTATTATTTTTATTTTCATGTATGACAGAAAAAACCCCCCCAAGGGGAGCTATACAATAAAGTATGTATGTAATATACTTTATGATGTCATGTATCCAAAAATAACTTCAAAAACCTGTCAAACCGGTAATACCGACCATGACTGCCATAAGTTAAAAATAGAGCATGACATCATTGATCAACCTGTCAAACCAGTTCATAACCTGTTGGTAAGACTAAACTAAAATATGACGTCATCCTATAATGCGTGATCAAGACAATAGGCGGTGACGTCATCGTCGTTAATTTATGCCCCCGCGTATTAATGAGATTCCCCCGCGAAAAAGAGGCCTAACTGGTGCGCCCCTCACTACTGACAAGGCGCTTGTTGTTACAGGGAGTAGGTTCTCTCTTTGCTTTTGACATCTTTCTAAGAAACGTTGTATGGTATGTTGCTCAGCCTCGGACGAACCTTAGACTGTAAGTTAGATAAGGAAGAACCATGCATGCCCTGAAATGAATGATTCTACAAGCTATCTCTCCGTTGCCGTGACTAGCCTCTCAGTCGTTGTTGTTGTTGTTATTTTTTCCTCAAAATTAATAATAAGGGCGCCAAGACTGAACAGAGCCTCGACTGGAAATATTAGGTTTCCGGATTAAGGGCAATCGAACGCACCTGACTATTACCTATCGCTTCGACCAAACATGTCCAACATGCCAGTAGCAGAAGGCAAGTTTCTGCTTGCTTTGAGTTCAGTGAAAAAGAAGACTCTGCTAGCGAAAACAAACTGTTTTTTCTAAAGGTTTAAAAATCAGGTCATTGCTCTTTTGTTTTTAAATAATGGATTAACCTGTTAGTTGCTTGTGTTTACACGGACCGGCTCTCTGCATGATGGCGGAGCCTTCATGGTGGCGGAGAAGAAAACGCGATGAGAATGGCGCGGGGGTTAAATTTTATAATTGGCAAGCTAATTAATGGTTCCAGCCGTCGTCACGCGAAACTGGTTTTCGTGCACGATCAATCGGGACCGATCAAGGCAAGCGAGCAATCGAGGCGAGCGCTAAGCATTAACAAAACGCATGCGTAGGATAGATAACCTCAGGGCCGTAATATTTGCTTTTGCTCGTGCTCAAGCTTGCATGTTCTGGTGGGCGATCGATATAACGACAAAAGCACAAGCAGAAACTCAAAAAATAAAAAGACTGCCTTTCTTGTTTTTGTGCCCACACTTGCATCGCACCTGTTTACCTATGCGAATAGAAAATTACGGAAGCGGTTCAATCAAAAGCTTCCCAACAGTCGGTGATACCCAAAACAAATTACAGCTAACGTCTCGCGAAGACCAAACAGAAGAATGCTCACAAAGTAGATTTCCAAGATAAAATGAACTTATTGGCATAACAAAGTATAACTAATCAGACTGTTGAGCCAGATTAACAGATAAAGGTCACAGAAGGTGGCTTATCGCCAAGAAAAACCTTTCGTTTCGCACGGAACTTGCTGAGGGATCTAATTAATCCGAGCAAGAATAAAGGATTGAACCATAAATCCCACTGCTAAACGATCCGACACGTATTGACAGCGAATTTAGACAGATGAAAATTTACAGGGGCTTTTTAGAAGCTATTTTTGTCATGCGGGGGTACGCACAAAGGCCAGATTGAATTTACAGAAAACTTGAAACGATTAAACCAGCCTTCATGTGTAACACACGGAATTATATTCATATGCAGTCAGTATTCAGAACCTCGCTTTACTTAATACAATGCGCCTTTAATTTTGAATCTGCTATGACAGTTCTTTGAACTAGTATTAATAAGAACCCGTTGCTATGTTGTGCAAGGTGACTTTATTGAATGCATAGATAAAATGAAAGAAATGCGCTTCGCAAAATATTTATTTTTTATTCAACTAGACTCTCATGTGCAGTGAGCTCCTCAGCAATAACTCGTCAGGTCGTTGTTTTCCTTCCGTTTTATTTTCATTTCACTTGTTCCCTAACATCCTATTCAACTAACACTCATCTGTGGAAGAACAATTCTTTTTAAAGGCATTCAAGAGCTTAGATGGGTTAAAAACGAAAAAGAAACTAATTGGATTAAATCGCTCATATTTTAAGCTACAGAGCTGTAGAAACTGAGTTGAACTGAGTTATATTGAGTGCAAATGTGGTTGCTTGTGTTTCATCACATCATTCATAACCATTGTTTTAAAATAATATTCCAACCCAACTATGTTTTACGGAAAAAGGGCCACGGTCAATCACAATTTATGGCGAATGGAAAGTAGTAAATTAAAGATGAACATTCCAAGAAAATCCTCTTTTTGGTTTTGGTTACATTTTTAAACAATTCCTTTTCAAAATTAAGAAGAAAGGCGGGATATTAAACAGGGATCTTTCAACAGTTTTGAAGCACAATGGATATGTTCATCGCTTCATCGTAATGAAGCTGCCTTTATTTGAAACAGTCACATCATTATGTACATCAACTGCGAACGCACAACAAGAATAAATTTACAACTTTAAATATTTGGTAAATCTTACGGCAATTATCTATGTCACTTACTTCTACCTAGGTCAAACGTCATTAATGTTGCAAAGTTCTGTTAGAAACTATTCGGTTCTGTTCCATCGTGGTGCTGCTTTATTACACAAACTGATTCTACTTTGAGTCTTTTTTGGCTATAAAAAGGTGTCTTGTTCCAACTTTCGAGTAAAGTTCACCTTGTGTTGCCGCACAAGTTGAATTTAACTTTTAAGCCTGTGGTTGAACTTCTAAGGTATAATCACTAATGGAGCAGTACTTGTTTTTGGTTGTGTTTTCATGCTGTACAAGGTGTTTCTTACTTTTCAGTGGGTAAAATACTGAAGTGTCATGAAGTCTACGCGATTCCGTGTGTTTTTTAGTTTTTCGTTGAACGAAATTAAGACAATTTTTTGTGTGGTTTTAAGTGAACGGTCGTTGGAGTGAAACGTTTAACAAACCATGAACAAAAGAAAAGATATTTCCAAAGATTTCGTGTTCTTCTTAATTTCAGGTCATCCAAGTCGGGCAATTATCACAGTTTTGTAGGCATCTGTTGGCTTTAGCACCCACAAGGTCTAAGTCCTTTTCTGTAATCTTTGCTCATCGTACACAAAATCAAAGGGTTGATTGCGCTATTTGCATAAAACAACGACAAAACCGCCACCAAACCAACATTCACGGAAGAGGTTCTTTCCATCCCCGTAAATTCCAAAACTAACGCGAAAATTATGTAGGGCAGCAGGCATACACTGAATGCAATAACAATGATAATCAGCATCTTTACGAGTTTTCGCTTCTGTTCCAGGCGGATCGTAGTCAGCGAGTTCTTGGCGCAATCACGGTGGATATTTCTGACCTTCCAAAGTGCCATCACAACTCTGAAGTAACAGTAGCCGATGAGAAACAGTGGCAATGTGGCAAGAGATGCCGTGAAGATCTTGTGAATCTGCCGAACCGTAACGTTTTCCCAAAACGGGTAACATATTTTCACTCCGTTTGTCGACACAAGTTTTAAAATGAATGAAGTTGGGATTCCAACCACCAAGTAACAACAAACCCAGATGACAAAGATGCAGATTTTCGCTTGAGTTTTGTTAAAACGGTCTTTAAAGGGCGTCACGATTGCGCGGTAGCGATCCAATGCGATCGCCGTTAGCGTCATAATAGACACAGCAAGAAACACGTCTCCCAGAGGAAAGAAGATCTTACACGCCACTTCACCGAACGGCCAAGACGCCAGTTCTTGTAACAGTCCAACAGGCAAACTAAGAACTAGCACAGCTAAGTCACTGAGGGCAAGATTGGCGATGAAAATACTACTGGTAGTCTTGGCAGGGCCTTGCTGAAGCACTCCGTATATCACAATGCAGTTACCGAAGAAGCCAACCATAAAAATCGCCGTGAAAACTATCAGCTGAAAAATCGCATGCGCTGGGATAGTTTCCGAGTACATCTTCGGTTCATCAGCTGTGTGAGACAGAGAATCGTTTGACAAAGTATCGAATTCGTCCGCCATTTTCAAACGTCGTCACGGCTTTATACGATGTTGACATACAGTTAAAGTGGAGTCGATCTTCACTTTTCGCTTGTGCGTTATAAACACAATAGCAGCTTTCAAGAACACAAACTGGATTGTCCCTTGGCCAAACAACGAATGCGCCTTGCGATCCTGATGCCCTTGTTTAAGCTCATAAAGGAATGCTCGGTTATCGCTACAGATAGCGTCGGCTAAATGTCCAATGTCCAGAGCTAAAATTTCCCTTCACGCAGGTAATTACATGAGTTGTCAAGAACCGCTGTTATCAGATCGCTCCTGACAGTCTACAAGCAAACGGAAATCTTCTCTAAAGCCACTCTCCAAAATACAACATTTAGTTTTGAAGCTATTTAAAATAAACCCCTCACTGCGCAACCACTATTCGTCCAAACACGACTTCACAAGAGCGGCTACTGTCTGCTATGGAATTAACGCGTGTTTGACAGCGATTACAGGCTACAGCAGAGTGAAGACTACCAGAAATGTTTACATAACACAAAATAATTTGCTCGTGAAATCCGACCCCTGTTTTTCTCCGTCTTCTTTTCTCAGATAGTGTCAGTTTTTGATTTAATTCCTCACTGTTGCAAATTACTTACGCAAATTATTTCTACAGGCGGAATTCCAATTGTAGTAGTCATGTAAAAGACGCCAATAATTGTACCCACAAAAACCAACTCCAAGTTTCCTTTTCCTATTCAAAAGGAAGTGTTCAACCGAAGCGAAATATCCCCGCGATTAAACATAAATTGAAATTTTTAGCGACTCTTAAAAGCTTTTGTTCATCACAGGTTTTCCGACATATCGGTAAGACATGGCTCCAAAATGCCTGTTGATAAACTACTGCTGATAACAAAATTACACCGGAAATTCTACCATTATTGCGCATCACGCAACCCGTATTTAACCTCATGTTACGCACAGTGAATATCAAACCGTATTTACCTCGTAATATCACTTTATTAAACCTCTCTTTGCAGCCATTTAACAAAAATAATCAAATCTTATTTTTTTATTTCAACGTTTAATGGGTGTCAGAAAAAAAGTCATATATAAGGTTGAAAAAATTTCTTGCGGTAAACGGGCATGTGTGTCGAGGAAAACGAAATTTCACCCCACGGCGGTGTTTAGGTTCATGACAGACGTAATCGATAGATTTATCGAAACTCGATCCATTACACGTTTTGCCTAAAGATAGATTACGATCAAACATTGGAAGAAAAGAAAAGACATTAGACAGTAACTGTCTATGGCTCGGAAACAAACGCAGCTACTTTATGACTGAACCGTTTTCATCTGGCGTCTCTCTGGCTCAAGGTTCTTTTGATCAAACTTTATCGCACGTAGAGCGTCTGGAAGGAAGCAATATATTTGCCTTTAAGTCAGTCCCGGATAAATATAGAACCTAAATGGATTAATGCCAGGTAAATTCCCTAGGCATCATATTGTGTATCGTTGCCTTTTTCTGAACTCTACGCATTTTGTAATCGTGACTGAATCTTGCCTTTAAAATTCTGTCCGTTGATCTTTTGGTATTCCTGAAACAAAGGAGATTTGTTTAATTCTTTTGAAAACGAGACGACGACCACTTAGCTTATGGTAATATTTTGAGTGAAAACTATGCTTGTTCCTGTTATTTGCCTTGCGTGACTGCATGACATTGTTCCAAAATATTAATGATTGATCACTTTTGCACAACTCCATACTCATTGATATGAAAACGCTATCAATAATTTATTATACCTGGCGAATTCTTATTTAATTTTTCCCGAAAATTTCGACCCAGCGCCAGGTCCGCTCTATTTTGTTTTTTCTATATTATTATTATTATTATTATTATTATTATTATTATTATTATTATTATTATTATTATTATAAATAAAGATTTGGTAATGCAGAGACATGCAAAAATTAACGATAAAAACCGACGTTTCGGTGTCTTCATGACGCCATTGTCAAGGAGAAATAACTAACCTTGACAGATGACACCGAAACGTCGGTTTTTATCGTTAATTTTTGCATGTCTCATTATTATTATTATTATTATTATTATTATTATTATTTTGTTATGAAGGTATATATATTTTTATTACATCAGTGGAAATTGTTCTTTTATCTTCTGAACCAAACCCATATGAATTAGCTTTTATGTATGAGATGTTGATATTTTACAATTTTATGACAGCAAACTGTAAAATCACTCAGGTTTTAATAGAATTGAAATTGTATCTAGTAGATTTTATTCTTGTTAATAATAAAGTTATTTGAAAGAAATGTGATGGTATATTTCCAGCCTGGTGAATGAATGAGAATGATGATTATTCTAGAAAGTGACGCAGGCGTACTCGGAAAAAAGAAATCCGACTGCTCCTATCAGGAGTCGAACCTAAGACCTTCCGATTACTAGTTCGGATGCTCTACCACTGAGCTACAAATCCTAGCAGTATGCAGGATGTTTGTCCGATGAACCTAGTTTAATGGCCTTAGCTCCCACGAGTCTCCTGTAGCTCAGTGGTAGAGCATCCGAACTAGTAATCGGAAGGTCTTAGGTTCGACTGCTGATAGGAGTACTCGGATTTCTTTTTTCCGAGTATGCCTGCGTCACTTTTTAGAATAATCATCATTCTCAATAAAGTTATTATTATTATAATTATTATTATTATTATTATTATTATTATTATTATTATTATTATTATTATTATTATGATCATCATGAGTCTCGATTTTCGCAAGCCAGACCACCTTCGTTTTGCCCACGGGCCACAGCTTAATTAAAATATAGCAAGGTGAAAGCAAAAACAGCTCCGGTTTATTCTCTTTCAAAACACCTCTTTAATTTTTTCCTTGCAAGAATATTTGCGGAAAATGACCTCTCCGAATATATTTCTAGGCTGGATATTTTTTTTCGGTTTGTAGAGAAAATTGACGCTAGATTTTCAAAAGATACTTTAAACTGAAAATACTCAAATGAGCTCTTGTCAAATGTGATCCGCTAAAGCTTCCTTGCCAACGTAACAAGCATCTAGTTTGCAGGCCTAACGCGCTTACCGAGACTTGTACTTCACGACTGAGGAGTTGTCCTGCTAGATATTTCACTTATTTCTGGAGATAACAAATATGGTCATTACCTCGGTCATTATTTGGGCGTGACTTTGCACTAAGCGAGACATTTTCACAATTGCCCAATCCAGAAATTGTGGATGTCTGGACACCATATTCATCTTGGTCACCGGCCAGTGAAAGCTTTACTTTCGATTGAGAATAGCTCTTGTTTGAAGATAGTTTGATGGCGCCTCAAACAATCCTAGAAATCATACTGCTATTCAGTCCAGACTCCCCATACCAGCATTTGGATAACAGTTGAGCTCCGCTTGCGAGCATCACGCCTAACACTTCCAACTAATTATCATCACTACCACTTTATTTGGTGCCAGAATTACCCCTGTTGATTGGACCTCTACCGCACTCATGTTTTTTTTTTTCATGTAATTTTTTTCATTATGTGCCAATGCGCTTTTTTCCCGAGAGATGGTTCGAAAAAAGGGGGTTATCTGGAGTTTTGATCTGTTGCAAAAACAAGTGAATATAGGGATGAATTGTTCCAGATAATTTTAGGATATATGAATCTTGGTATGCTAGCCTCCATGTTAGATTTTTATCATATAATTTTTTTTTATCTAGCGTTCTTTGACATACATAACATAACAAATTCTTCTCAAGACAAAACATAAATATATAAAAAGAGCAAAACGTAATGCGTCGGTGGCGCCTCTGTAAGGCAGGTGTCCTTGTGCGGTGGATCAGCGTCTTCCTTACTCATGACATTCGCTAATGGGAACGTGCAACTGAATAGGGTTGTTTTATTGGGTCAGGTTTGTTTTTTAAAAAAGAATCCGAGAAGAACCTCTTTAGGCAATCTTTATTATTTAAGAGTAAATGTCAGTAAAAATCGACGAAAATTTAAAAAATGTGGCCACTGTCAAAAAAATCGATTTCGCTCATACTTTGTCAGTTTAAAAGCCTAGGTAATCACCGTTATCTCCACCATCATCGTCGTCGGCATCATCATCATTGACGTCATTCCTGTCATCACCAACATCATCATCGTTATAGCCAGAGCCATTGTCATCGTTATTGCTATCATAATCGTTGTTTGTCATCCTTTTTTCAATCGTGCCCTTATCATTATCATTCCGACGTTTATCTTGTGTAAACTAGAACCTTCAATTTTTAAATCGAAAATCTTTGTCACATTTCTAACCCTTCTTTTAATGAATCAACTGTAATAATTTGGCTGTAAAACGTAACAATAGAGATAATAAGCACTTTAACTGATATAAAAACGTCCCTTAAATTTTTGGCGTGGCATAACTGTAACAACTGACCTTAACACAGGGCCTGTGAAATTTTACCAGCATTTATTCGAACAGCCATTGCTAATGCCAGTAAGCGTCGCCTTAACCCTTGAGTTGCAATCTCAATAGCAGGGCCGAACAGGTCTTTCCATGGTAGATTTCCATGTTTCTTCCACGCTGTCTCCAACCCTCTCAATCAACTCACCAGGTACGCCAGAACTACACGTCTTTTAACTGATAACAACCATTTGGTAAAAACACGTCTCCACTGCACAACTGAGGACCTTTAGAAATCACAAAGCAGGATGTTTACTTGACAAAACAGTCGTTCTCCCGCATGCAGGATAAATCTTGGTGCACTTTCATCTCTTAGATACTATTAGCAAAACAACAGTGTGAAGAGACAACCGAATTAAAAAAAATTAGGATAAGTTCGTGAACGCTGTAAGTTACTAAACGTATATGTTTATTGCGAATAAGCTGGTCGGTTCTTTTTAATACGATTTTTGGTGCACTTTTGTTGCATTCGAGTTCACGATGGAAATCGCAAGTGTAAGCTAGCAGCGACTTCAGTGCAGTTTTGGTATGATTCGTTTTCGATGTTTGCCACGATCTGCTACCACACCCAATACAGGCCACCAAGTTGTTCAGCTGAGAAGGACATAGTCTCGTGGATTTCATAGTAGGTAGTGTAAGGTATATACGGAGACTTTATACGTAGTGAACTGCCGTGTGCTTGGGTTACCTCACTGGGATTGGGATATGAACTACTAGCTTATACAATTATTTAATAAGCAGAAATGAAAAAGTATTCGATTGCTCTTATCACATTCTTTGATGTCTGTACTTCGTTTTTACCATCCGTTGATGAGGCATTCATAACTCTCTATGTTGTCGGCATGCTCCAGGTCGGGAGTTGCTTCTCTGAAGTTAATAGCAGTTGTTTTTCCTTCGATAATAGAAATTAGATTTAAAAAAATAGACATTGTTTTTGCGATACGTTTCTAGCCTTGTATCCTGTTCTTATGGGAAGGCAAAGTAAGGGTGCTCTCTTAACGAAATATCGGTGTTTCTCCCATTTGAGTTGAAATAGATTTAGAGTAGAAAAAGGAATTATTTCATGCCTTCTGTCTTGTTATAAATGATCATGAAACCTCCTCCACCTATTCCAGCGGAATGCGCATTCACCACACCAACACACAAAGCGATTGCTATAGCGGCATCCACTACGTTTCCTTGTTTTTCTAGTAAGATGTTAGCGCCATATTCTGAACACCTTTTGAAGTCTGCTGCCACTGATGCGGTTTTGAATTTGAGAGGATCAGCGGATTTTGGGAAAGTCGACCTAGAAGAGATCAAACATATTATTTTTGATGTGAATTTTTGAGGTCAGTTTAGTTATGTTGATTCAATTTACACGAAAGCGAAAAAATCAGAAAGGAAACAAAGTTTAGATCACAATTTGCAGCCATTAAATTATCGGCATTGCGGAAAGTCGCCTAATAGAATCGGCCATAAAACAACTTACGTTTAGCAGGGCTATTGTCTTGATGTCATGTGTTTTGGCGGTAAGGGGAGTGTAGAGGCTAGTAGCGGAAGTTAACGATGATTGGCCACGATCAGATTTCATAATCGTGTGTAGACAAAAAATTCACTACACATTGTCTTTCTTCACCAACGAATTGATGTCAGAACCTAAGGGAAACCAAGTAAAATGCTAGCTGAGGCAAACCTACCATCCTGTCACAGAGAGAACCTTCTACATGAACCGTCCATATTTACAACTCGTTTACCTCCTTAACTTTATGCCCTGATTTACCACTTAGTTTTGTAACTATTTTTGGTATCAACAGCGTCTTATAAATAACAAAGGTGAAAGATTGAGCAATAAATGTATAATATGAAATTTCCAAAGAAAGTTCGTTGAGGTGTCAAATTATTAATGGAGACATGTTGCCACCTGTGGTCTTTGTTTTCTTTTTTCGGGCAGATGATTTGCCGTGTCTACCGTAGATTCGGCGTTACCACAGCTTTCTGCCCGTATCGCTGCTACGGATGTAAAGGTTGAAGTCTCAATAAAACGTACTAAAATTCTGCTGACAAAAGCTCCCTCCCTCGCAGATTTACGGATTACACATTGGTGAATATGAAAGCAGTCGTGTAGAAAAATGACAGGTGTATGGTCTCGGTTCATTTTTGCACTTTTTGGCAATTACAGCTTGTCGTTTAATGTGTGCGCTGATTGTATACACATCGCCCGTACACCACGTTAAACTACCGTGTATTATCACTGTCCGTATCTTGGCTGTCTCAGGACACCTATTGCCTCTCATTCCGCTATTGAACATATTAACTGTGTAACTGTATTGTCGTCACCCAAAAGAATATTTTTCCACCAAAACTAAGCTAAATTCAGGTAAACATTAGGTAAAAAACAATCTTGAGTCGTAATGAGCCAAAGTGTAAAGCCTTTAGTCGACTGCAAATTATCTTTGAGTGAGTTTTGTTTTTGTCTGTTTTTAGGAGCACATTATGCATTATTAAAAATAAACCACTTATCAACGGATTTGGAGGCCCACTGATTGTCTTAAGCCGCAGCCTAAGTTAGACTCTGTTTAAATAACTGGCCCTATACTTCTTGAGCAGAATATTAATGTTGCTAGTATGAAATACAATAATTTGTGTTCAGCGTTTTTGTTTTACTAATTTAAGACCTCTTTGTAAAAGTCTGCTTGGCCTGATACTTGTCCTTCAAACCAGTTCTCTTTGCAAGTAAATGAAAATTAATCATCATATTAAAGGCTTTGAACTTGGCCTTGCTTTGAGAAAGAGGCGAGAGCAATCAGTGAGTGATCGGAAATCGGAGCCCATAATTGTTTTGCAATAATACGTCCTCGCCAAGCTATTACTATATCACTGGTTGCTGACACCTTTTCGCGCTTTGCTTTGAATGGTTAGTGTACATCACGTGATTTGCTATTAACCAATCCTCGCGATCGGCAATGCCCTAATCGCTAGTTTCAAAAACTCTTACAGTTTGCTTGATTGAATAATCTTCATGAAACTCGTTCCAAGTTAACTCATTAGTTGCTTCAAAGGTACAGTATTATCTGATTTCATAGGAGAAGAAAACTGCCGACTTTCGTTCAAGTTTATGATTTTTTTTGAAATTTGATTTTACAAATTCGCCCTGAGGCAGGTGGGCATACAATAGAACACTAGGTCCCTTGCTAGGTAAATCCACCACCTAACCATTCCCCCAACCAACCATGAGAGTATACACACAAAGACCAGACCACAACACCGGGAACTACGATGGTATTAACCTTAAACCTGTGTTATGTAGGAATAACATTATTCCCAAATGTTGGACTCCCCCTCAACAAATATGTAGAATTAAACTCTTTACGTTGTAGCTAATTATTTTAACACGCAAATTATCTATAGAAACGTTACACGACGTTTCGACGACTTCATGTCATCATCGTTAACATTTTTATGATTATTTTTCCTTTTAAAATGCCTATAGAAATCTGTCCTTGTTATTTATTTGGCCTCATTTGGACCGCTAAGTGTTCTCCATAATTTTCTTGCTTCATTGCCCTAGATAGTGGGCTAGGAAAACCGTTTTCTCTTTATTTAACATCGATGTGAATTATTACCAGGTAACCTATCCCGTATCTGATTGGCAAGTCATTAAATATTACAAAAGGAGTTGCAACTTTAGGTAATTAGAAAAATTTTCAGGATTGTTATCGCTTTCTAAGAGTATTGTCTTAAACCACTTTTCAGGAGATGTCAACTTGGATCATGACAAGGAAGATGGCCATGGAGCAGATGATTTTTCTTCTAGTTCTCTTCTCGCTTCATTCCACTTCCTTCAGCAGCTTCTCCGAGTATGATAATGGAGGTCATTCTTCTGAATTTAAACCTATGGGCTACGAGTGGAAAATGGCCGACCTAGAGTTCACCCGGGCTCGACGCCATGAAATCCATGCTCTTTCCAGCTTTCCGAGGGCAAGCCTGTCATCAGACCAAGTAGCGGATCGAGTATCATTTGATGTTGAGTTTACAAAATTCTACCGCGCTTTACCAGGAGTGTTAAAATCTTTTGAAGAGGATCTTGAACGCGTTTTGAGAGAGAACGAAATAGTTGGAGTAGTGACCGGAAGAATCAAAAGTTTGTCATCGCTTAGGACGAAAATGAAAGAAGATGGAATAACGGACTATCGGGAGATCACTGATATCGTCGGCCTTCGAGTTACTTTACAGTCAACCAATGAGATTTTAAAGTTTAAGGAAACATATATAAAATCTTTCAACGAATCCGTGAACGAGATGCGATGCTACGGTGTTTGTGGGCCATCAGCTGGAAACTTAGATCCACGCACAAAATGGTACTGGCCATGGAAAGGGTCAGGTTACCGCCGCCTTCATTTCAAGGTTCTTAAGTAATTTACGATTAGGTTTTCCATAGTAGAGCGTTGCTTAAAAATATCGAGAGCTTGAACCAGAGCGTCTTGATGTGGTGTCGCAAATCCCAGTTCTTAGCCCAACTTGTGTCCCAAATTCCATTTCCAATGCCAGAATTGCAAAAAATCCGACTGATGAGTGAAGGGTAAAAAAAATTAAACAGTTTTAATTATTCAGTGTTTGAAACTCAAAACAGGGAAGATATATGCAGGCAAAAGCTTTTCACCTACCACAATTGGCTAAAGGACCACCTGCTGGAGGGAAAAAAATCGATCACACAAGTCTAAATTTTGTTGGTCCGGCTTGAAATGAAAGTCATTCGACTTTAACTCTATTATTCTGTTTGCCGAGGAAAAAACACCAAAAACGAGTAGGACGTTTAAAATGAAATGTCTTTTTGATAACTTCACTTATTAGAAACAGGTTGTTAAATTCATGACATATCTTGTTCCTTTCGAAGGTTGCAATCCCAGAACTGAAAACAGCCTGTGAAATTCAAGTTGGGACACCTTACATGACGCTGTGGGCAGATTGGGAGCATGAAGTGCTTTACAAAGGGCCTGAAGAATTAAAGCGTGATAGTGGAATAAGGGAGTATGCCCAGCGGTTAGCCAAATACTACATGATGATCGATGACCTACGAAATGGAATGTCCCCAGAATGTCCCCGAATTTTGAAAGATGCCGAATCAAGGCCTATTTTTGGCCACGACTGGGCAAAGTTTGGTTCTCCCCCTAATTTATGTAATTTTTGGAATGATCTACGGACAAATATGTAACTTGTAAAGAATAAATGTCATTCAGCATAACTCCTGCGGTTTGCATGTATGAGTTGTTAGAGTAGTGAGGGTTAAGTTAGGTTAGGTTATCCAATATTTTTAGGTATGCCGTTACCTACTGACTGCATGGAAAAAACACCATTATAATTATTATTATTATTATTATTATTATTATTATTATTATTATTGTTATTATTATTATTTATCCCTTTACCTTCCTCAGTCTAGTCAATTGCAATGTCCCAAGCCCCAAGCAACATTATCAAAAATATTTAAAACACTGACTCAATTTATCCTTAAGATAACTATTACGTAAGAATTCCCATGACAGGAACACGGTTTTCCATTCTTACCATTTGTTGATGCACGTTGCTATGATTTTCAACTCTGTTTACTATGTTTAGCCTTGACCTTGCACTGTATATCCTTTTTACAGGGAAACTTAAGGGCATCAGCTAGGGAGAATTTTCTCAAATCCATCAAAGCGGTGGAAATCTATATTGTCTTGAAATTTCACCCTTGTCCTTGCAGTCATTCGGTTTTATGCCATTGCTAGGTAACCGATATGATGCTGAACAACGCGAGGTTCAAAGTCGATGTCGCAAGACAAAATAGAATACAAAATTATAAGGATCTATAAGCAGTAATAACCTAAACTGTGAGTAAATTGAAAGTTTTTGCCGCAGAAGTTGAGGTTAATGAGCGCTCCGAATGATCCAACAAGCGTTCTTTAATTTTATTTTATTAGTGGTTGAGTCGCCTTTGAAAGTGAAAACTACCTGTTCAAACCAAAAAGCTCGATTCGTATAGAGTCCCTATTCCTAATGGTAATGCCTGAGAAAACGTTTACAACAAAATATATGTATTAAAGTAGAGTTAAAGCTATGCCTGATAGTGTTTTATTCAGCTAGAGGGGGAAACAACGCTTTCTTATCTCGTTGTGCTGATGAGTGTCGAAAGACTTGAAAAAATATCAAAACGTGTGAATATTATCCTTTCTTCCAAAATGCAAATGTATGCGAATTTATATTTCAATGTTTTTACAAAGCATGTCGCTCATTTGTGATCGGAAGCGTTCCAAATCGCTGGCGGAAGCGTTTGCGGATGATAGCAACCTCTTAGGTTAGGTAACAATGTTTTTATTTCTTTACACTAGCTGAACAAACCCTTAATTACGACTAATGTTTTCCTTTAAACCAAAGCGGACATATCATATCCCAGGCGGGAATGTCTGTCGAAGACTTAAACTGCTGAATAAAGTAATATTACGTATTTCTCAGTTGTCCTTGGCTTAGGACTGTAGTCCTTTGTGGAGATATTTCTATGATTATTTGTATTGTGTCTAACAAGTAAAAATCGCCGACGCGTTGCGAATGCAGCAACGGCAAAAATTACACCTAAGTCTGTTTACCGACGTATATTTCAGCCTAGTGAAAGGCGAACTCTAAAATTTTCATAATTTGTTACTTTCAATATGTCTATTTTTCTATCAAAGCTGAATTATAAAATTAAGGAAATTTTCGATTTTGGGGGAGAAATGCTTGCCGCAAATTCGCGTCAAGAATGGTAGAAGAAAGTTAGTTTTATGTTAATTTTTTCATTTCTGCCGGACTGATCATTTCAAACGCAACTACTTGTTCCTGTTTATTTTTCATTCTTTCAAATTTTTGGAGACGATATTTCCTTTCAGTGATACATTTTGTATTTAAAAGTTCTACAACATAAACTAATACGAATTGCTCGACAGACTTCCAACGGCGTGATTTCGCTACAAATTTCCCAACCATTTATTTAATATGTTAAACACAGACGCAAGATTTTTCTTTTAGTGTTATTTTAGGATAATTATTACTTTCATTTAAATTAATTCAGCTGAAATAATTTGAAAGGTAGCTTAACAAGGTAAGGTGATGTTATATTACAGTTTCAATTTGGAACATTAGAGAGAGGATATCCTGAGAATTTATTGCGGCATATTCACATTGAAATCCTGTCAAGGTTTGTTTTGATAGAGCTTAGTAGGTAATACGTGTGTAGAAAGTGTAATAAATGCAAATTACTCCAACTTGTTTAAACAGCAGGACTGGAAAACAGTGGCTGCTAGGAGTGCTTACTGAAGATTATTCTGTTTGTAAAAGAGTTCTGCTTCAAATTTGTGAGATGCGACCAGTTTATGGCCACCATGAAGTCTCAACACCTGCCAGTAGATTTGTCCAACCCCCGAGCACAGGTTCTCTTCCCAAACGGACATTACACTTACGCCTTCGGAAACACGCCTGCCGTGGAATTAATCGAACACTTTGGAACTTCAAACCATGATCACACTTTGAATATCTTATTACTTGGTATTGGAGATGTCAGAAATCTGCTGTCTACGGTTTCTGAATTGTCTCAGCGAAAAAAGGATGCTATTCCAGAGTGTTTGTGTTTTCACCTTAACGATTACGACGCGTCAATACTAGCTCGAGATGTTATCATTTTAGAAACTGTACACTCAATCGATCCAGATTGCGACCAAGATGTGGACTTTTTGTGGAACCTTTGGTACAATTTAGCACTGTCATACAAAGACTCACAGCGATTACAAACGATTATACAAAGGCTCATTTCAGAAGAACACGTGAAAAGCAATTTACAGTTTGGCTCGAGCGCTGTGTTTACAGAGTGTCAAGAAATTTGGAAAGATTGGCTTCAGTTGGAGATGAATATTGATGAAGTTGCCCTTGAGCGCCAAAATTTAATGTTGTATGGACTAAACCTGGAAGATAACAGCTTTTCCACCGCGGTATCATCCCTCACCAACACAACAATCAAACAGTTGTTAACGCCAACAGACGAAGAGAAGCTTGGCCGTACATATCTACAAAAGTCAGGCTTTTTGTATCAAGAAATCCATTCTTATTTCCTGAGCGGGTGTACGTCGCAGATTTACACTGATTCAAAAGTAAACCCAACTCTCATTCGCCCATTTGAACACAAATGGAAGGTGCATTATGGGAGCTGTCCATTTGCTGGCTACGTCCCAATAGACAGGTCAGTGTTTTGCTTATGGTTGTTTTTATAACTTCTGACAAAATTAACAAACTATTCTAACGCCTTTCCATTTTCATTTGGCTGAAAAATATTTTCGTCCACACAAGCGTTTCCACTGTTTAACGTGTTTACACTAGCGTATACCTTTTGATGCGTCTTCTCCTCAGCATTTTCAAATGTTTTTGTTTCCTCATCACCCCAAACGTTTTATTTCCAAAGGTTTGCCTTTGAAAAAATACAAGCTCCTTATTTTAGAAATTTAAAAAAAGTATGTAATACCAACATAGATGAAGTATTTATTAAAAATTTTCCTTAGGAATCTCCTTGAAAAGTACAAAAGAATAGCAAAATCATGCAAGAAAAAGCTCAAAACGTGGGGGAAAAATTTTCAAAGATGTTCCAGATTTAAATCTGAAACTTCCCGTATAAAGGTAAGTTGTAATAATTTAGTCTGGAATAGATTTAAAATAAAATTGCTTATCAATCATCTGGAAGCTACCTGAATTTTTATTAGTTTTTCAAACTGTTAAGGGATTTTCACGCTCTTTTAGCCTTTTGTTCCTTTTGAGTGAGGAGGGAGGGGAAGGAACGCAGATATGCTACTTGTGGTACACTCAGACACATTTCAACTAATTCGATGCCTTACTTTTGCCTAAGCCAAAGTACGATTACAAGTGAAGCAATATGTCAAAACTCTAACCCTAAAATTTATCCTCTCTTGGTTAACTATATTTATATGCCTAAGCGAACGAAAAAGATGATGATGATTATGATAACGATAATGAAAACGTTGTAGTTGTTCTGTACTATTGTACCTTTAATTTACCATTGAAACTTTTTGAACGATTCATATATTTCGTATTTGTCACTGTCAGATGATAGTTTGGAGTGGAGATGCCTTAGACCTGTGTCGCAATGGATTACCTAAGGATATACTGTTTGATGTGATTGACACGAGCAATCTCAGTGACCACATTGGATTGTTAAATATTCTTGTGTGCTGTGTGAGAAGACTGAAAGAGTAAGTCGCTTGCCAATTATATCTGTCGAATTGAAACCAGTATTACCTAATTCTATATCAGAAGGTGATTACAATTAAGGCACTTTGCAACGCTTAGTTATCCACCCAGAATGTAGCAGCGCTAACTTGTAATGCATGGGTTTATTGACTGGTATCATTCGTTTTTCAGGCCTGGCCAGTCTCAGTTGCTAACGTCCACCATGCTATATAGAGCGTCTGGTTTGTCAGATCTACAAGAGTACTTGGAGTCCAATCTTGGTATGCAGCCGAATCTGTACCCGACTGTACTTGGGCTCAAGCTAGCAGAGGACCTGGACCTAGGAAAAAGGTTCATGTTCTGTACCTAGTAACTATTACCATGAGTCTCTATATATGTAGTTCAGCAGTTACAGCATGTCAAGGTTTCGCCTTCTCACATGGGGCTCAGATTAGGAACCTTAGACACCTGTGGGCATGACCTCAACGAGAACGTCACAAAACAATATATAATAATTTGTTTTATAAAGTTAACAAACTTATTGTACTGTCCGTTACTTCTCTGTGGTTCCTCTTCAGAGGTATCCCCGTGGAATAATTCACCGAGGAGGATGCTCTCTCGATTTCATTACGTTTTACTAAAAGTTGCATACATCTCCAAGCAAGGAAGCATGTAACATACACAAGAGTGTGCCACATTCCCACTTGTGGTGGTACTTGCTTATGTGCATGATGCATGTACCCTGTGCATACGATTATACCCGAATGCCTTCTTGAAGCAATGACGTAACATTTACTAATGTTTCTGCTTGAAAGTTAAATTAAAAGGTCGTTTGAATGCTTATTTCTTGACATTTTTGTTCAATATATTTTAGTGATATTACATCCTCTTATCTTTTTCAACTCTTTTTTTTAGTGACATTTTGAACATAAAGGAAAGTCGAAGAATCGAGGATCGACTTATTTGGGTAAAAACCGAGCCAGAGAGATCACCTATAACGTTAGGTAAACTGATGCTTCTTGATCAGTATTTGATCCGTGCTTGTGTCTGTGTTCGTGGTATTTTTTCGATCCACTCCATCTTTACTTACCCCTCGTAAATCATGCAGTCCTTGGTTCAAGCAAGAACTAACTTCCACGTAAACTAGCCCATTCCTTCGCCTTGAGTGCATACATGAGAGAGTCGATGAAAGATAAAGGGAATTCTCACTCTTTTAGTGTAGCGCACGTAACATTCGAAGAAACTTAACGGATTTCAAACTGTTTGAGCTGTGCAGGAGACTCTATGCGAAATGAAGAATCCCGTACCTTTTTCATATACATAGCATACGAAAGTCTATGAGAGCTCATGACAGCTGGTGATCACTGAAAGGAAAATAAGTCATTGGACTTAAAAGCTCAAGCAGACTACAACTCGATCTACGAGAGCACATGGGGAATCATACTAGAGTTAAACCCAATCGTTACTCGGCTACCACCTGCTCCTTGCTGTCCCATCGACCCGTAGTAGCGCTTTAATTTATTCACCCTCGCCTCTCAACATTGAGACGCTCTAAAGAACTCTCAATTTCCATCAGCTATCGTTCTTGTCTCACCAGAGTTTGACTCATTTTGTTGATCATGAAATTAAATGACACTTTTTCTCTTCACCAGCCCGTTCTCCAGACATCATTGACGCTTTGAAGTCCATGGCATCTCGATGCTGTAGATTGCCTTCTCCGGAAAAGCGTTGCCTGCAGCTGAGTGGTGTGACCCTCTCCTCGCCTGTAACACTTTTTTTGGCATTTATGCAAATAGTGGATACTTTTAAAGACTCTGGTTAGTGAAACGTATTGTTATTAATAGGAATGTATATGTTATGTAATGCATACATATAGAGCATCTTATATTCACGCACTATGCATACTACAGGGCGTTTCAAAAGTTCGTGGACATTTTTTTTTAATACAAATAAATGACAGTTTTAGGAATCCGATGCTAATGAAAGTTTTCCAGTTTTATGTACATCGTTTCCTTTGACCTCTGTTGAAACATCAATATCCAGAGTGCCCCCCTTTGTTCTGTATAACGTTTTTGAGCCGTTGCGGCATGGAACGAGCTAGCTCCCTTAGGCTTGCTAGCGGTATGTCCCGCCGGCTTGCCGTAACCTTGATTTTAGTCCACCCATCGTCTTAGGGATTGGATCTCTGTATGCAGCTTCTTCGATAATGCTCCATAGGTTTTCAATGGGGTTAAGGTCAGGTGAATTTGCCTGCCACTCATCTTTGTGGATAAAATTTTCTGAGGTTTCTCTTACACCACTGCCGGGTCATGCTTTCGCCGTATGAGCTGGGGCGCCATCTTGAACGAAGGTCGCACTGCTATTGTTCGTGAAAAGCTTTCGTATTACAGGCTATTCTGTTGTACATCTTCGGCTGAAAAGAGGCTTCACTTCTTTCTCAGGGATTTTTGTGATATAATACTCTGCCGCTACAGTTTGTCCTTGCACGATGAAATGTAGGGAAGTAAGGCCGCGGCCTGTCATGCCACCCCAAACCATCCATTTGGCGCTTCCTTTAACTTGGTACGATGGCGGAACTTGACTCTCCTTTGAGCCCCATACGATATCGTTTTTAGGGTTCGGAAGATGAAAAAGGTATTTAGGGCACTCATCGCTAAAGAGAAAATTTCTCCATTCATCTGCTGTAAATTTACGATATTTACGAGCGAATACTAAGCGAGCTTTCCCCTGGTTGTTGCTCAGCAGTGAAAGCTTTTTTCGTTTCAAAGGCTTCCATCCTATTTCTTGACATATACTTCCACACTGTTGGTGCAGCTTTGTTCTTCAGTTGTTTGCTGATTTTTCCCGAGAATTCCTCTTTTATACTTTGCTTTTTTTATAACTTTTTTTGCGCTTCTGTCAAGGACTGATGGTCGACCACTTCTTGGCTTGTCGTGAAACTCTTGTGAACTTGACCACTTCGCTACCCAGCTCTTGCTTTTTTGCAGTATTCTAGCCGTTTCTCGAACAGATACTCCAGATGATCGTAGAATTGCTGCCTGTGCTCTTAAATAGACTGCTTTTTTTAGGGTTCATAATTAGAAATTATATCAAGACGTTGAAAATCTACAGTATGTAGTTGCTACTGAAAACAGACAAAAATGGCGGGAAAGTACAGAAACACACACGACACAGATTTGCACCTTTTGGCGGGAAAATCTTTATTTCAACGAGGCTTTTTATCTGACTCGTACAAAAGTTCTGAAAATCGATAAACAATAGGATTTGTTAATATCTGCAAGAAAATGGAGAGAAATATAAGAAATCTGGATAAAGTATAGACTTTTTAAAATGTCCACGAACTTTTGAAACACCCTGTATATAATATTGCATTAGAGTATTTATGCATCAGCTGTGGTCCCGTGTACGTGCAGCGCAGGTGATTAGATGCAAGCTATCAACCCCACATCACTTTTCCATTGCCTTATAACTTTAACCTTATAACATCAGTACAAAAGGTTGAGCTCCTGAAAGTTGTAAAATTTGCAACCGGAACAGTCAGGAATACACGGCACACCGTTGGTTTCATGGCTTTAAGTGAAAGCCAAACCAAATATCAGCCACAGGGTTGTCTACGTGACTGCATGAAACAACTACGAGTATTATCACTCCTCTACCATTAGCTTGTCAAGTTTCACTGCCTAAGGATACAGCGTTAACCACCCACAATCAGAAGAAATGTCCAACGTCCTGAGAGTCTGGTAATTACCGTGCCTCCGTCATGGCCATTGGGAAATTACTATAAAAACTTCCTTGCCTTAACTCTATTTATTTTCACTTAGTTGAACAGCTCCTATCATATGTGGAAGAGTCGTTACCAACAGTAAGACTTTTTCGAAAACGTACTTGTGCCAAGATCTGTGGCCTGTCCTGGAATGTTCTGAAGTGCCTAGCAGGATTATCATTAGGTAGGAATAAATTAATCAGAAGGTGGGTGCAATAACTTGTTGCAGTTTCGGGCTTAAATCTCCTACTTAAACTTTTCCAAACAAATGTGTACAATTTTTCTCATCTGTATTTTAAACCTCACATAGAACACTTATCTCAGATTAGCTGGCACAACCAACTAATAGTAAGAAGTTTGTACCGTTTGGCCGGGGCGCGTGACACACAGCGCGAAGCTTCACTTCCGCTGAACGAAAATAATGCTGGTCACGTTTCTCGCCTAGCTAAGTCATTCCTTGGTCGGCGGTCCATTTGAAGCGAAATTATTGGAAATCCCCTTTTCATTTCTAGCGCGCCATCAATTAATGATAGTGCTATCGTTGTATTCAACTTCCGCTTATTGACAATAGAAGCAATCATGTGAGGTTATACTCTCCAAAACGACAGCACGGCGCTTTAAAAAGCAAAAATAAGCTATACTGATGTAAATCTTCTTGGTACAGAGAAATGTTATGTCCATGTGTTACAGAGGTGGAATTAAGACTTAAGTTCCGCAAATCCAACGCCAGTCTATTGCGGAAGGAAGTTTCCTGCCTTTTAATTCGCACCGAACTTCTGAGTTCAAAGAACGTAAAATTCAAGAAAGGTTCTAAGAAAGTCACTCCCATTTTCCTCAAATTCACCAGGTGTTGTCCTGAAAGTTGAAGTTCAAGTAACGTTTCCTGTAAGTACATTTTCACGCAACACACCTGTGATGCAAGCTGTCCTGTTTGAGGACCCCAGTGATGCAATATTCCTCAAAGCTTGGCCTGTGTCTCAGGTAAGGAGAAACGGACTGCCCCCATGCACCTTCGCTGTCTAAGGATGTTAAAAAATAATTGGATGATGTTCAGATATCTAAAGTGCCCCTACCCTTCAATTTTTTTTCTTTTGGTAGATTTCAATATCGGTGAAGAACTCATTTTCGAAGAAATTTGTTAGAAATATTGAATCCTTTTTTTTTACGAGCGCTAAAAGTTACTGAAATTTTTAAATTTTTGCGCGCTTTAAGCCCCGCTGGACAAATTTTTGTCTCGTGGGCTCATTGGGAACGAGCCAATGAGAAGCGTCCGATATTTGACACTTTCTTAGCTGTGACGTAAGAAAAGAACACCAGAGGGATTCAGAAGGAATCTTATGCATGCTGATTCCTTTCTCTACATCTCGAGAGTTGCTGCACCTAAAAACCACACATTTTTCAACCATTTTCTCTGTTTACAATTGAAGAATTACAGCGAATCTTCGGATATTTTTGCACGATGTCCTTTTGTTACGTCACACTCCATATTTGGCCGAGTGGGGGACTAATGCGAACGATAGGTGAAAATATCGACAAGACTGCCTTCACTTCTAGCGCTCGCAAAAAAAAAAAGGATTCAATATTTCTCAAAACTTTTTTGGAAAACGAGTTCTTGAAAGATATCGAAATCTACCAAAAGAAAACAAATTGAAGGGTTAGGGGCATTTTATCAGCAATTGTTAAAATATATATACTCGGTAATTGTCGGTTGGACTTCCGTAGTTTTGGATTTCCTTGGTTTATCTTCGGTAATAAAATTCGCAGGTGCTTGCATTGACGAGATCTGTTTGTTTGTTTGTTCCATGTTTTGCGTGCCAGGGTAGTAGCACTGATACAAAACATTTACCAAACAAAAATTAAAATAGAAAAGAATAGAAAGGGATACTGGTTGCCATATAGAGGAAGGTTACCCTGAATCCATTTGCAATCCGAGGTGTAGTCTTCCGAAAGTGCTCAGTCAAATCTTTGTTAATTTCGATTCAGCAGTTGCATGTTTATTTTTTGTTTTTCAGTTAGAGCAAAGGACATTCCATCGACCAGTTCATTTGTTTTACAACAACGTCCGCTATGACCCTGATAAAGAAACAGCTAGCTTCTTGGTGCTTGAACAAGACTGGAAAGCTCTTCATTCAGATACAGTTCTGATTTTAATAAGCTCTTCTGTTAGCTGCACTTCTCACTCTGTAGAATTAAAAAGTAGCTGTAAAGCAACTAAGACTGACAACGTGTGCTGTTTCACAAATGAAGACGACATGAAAGGTAGAAATACTCGAGAAAAGGGGAATATGGCGCGTCCATCCAAAAGGCGCAAGTCACGTCTGGCTAGAAACATTTCATGCGTCAGTGTGAGTTGTATCAGTGACGTAAGTGGTAGAGGTCTCCAAAAGTATGACAGTTGTTACCGGCTTGATGTCCTGACCAGCCAGGATCTTGTTATTCATAACTCTGGTCATGCGCATAGCAGTACAGATTGCTTGGTCTCAGCAGGGAAAAACACTACGCACCTTTTTCAAAAAGGGATCGATTCGCCATCTTTTCAGCTAGATGATGAAGTTACCTCCGATACAAAGGTAGCTGTTGAACAGGATGGTAACGTGACAGTATCAACTGAACAAGTGGATAATGTTGTACAGTCCTTTGGATTGCTTGACGTGATGCTGGTAATACCACAGAGTTTAAAGAGTGACCATCTTGAGGTAGTTATATAACAATTGACTGATTGGATCAGATAATATAAAATATTAACGGCAGACTGATCCCAACGGCGGAGGTGACGAGCTTGATAGAACAAACAACAAAAGCTAGAATAACTGAAATATATTTGTTTTTTTTTAAAAAACAAATTTTTTAACAAATTTTTTTTATTGTATTCAGATAATATACACTACTTGATTGGCTAAAAACCATAACTCTGCGATAACAGAAAATCATTTAGATTACTCATTTCAAGGAATGAAAGGATTAAAATATCCCTCACTAAATTTTACGCGTCATGGCAACGTTTGCAGGAGAAAGTTTTGAAAAACTCGAAACAGGAGTGGAAATTGTCTAAAGGTTTCCTGGGGGAGGGTCAGACAGCTTTTCCTTCAACGGAGTTCACACAGCTGAGGTGGAGACCTCAAAAATAGATGCAGTTTTCTGGAGACAAGCACCTCTCTGCAGATGCGTTTGAACGCCCCTAGTTCCCACCGTTACTGCATATCATTTCTATCTACAATAGATGCCATTTGGAGTGGCATTCGTGTCTTGCGCCGAGCGCGTCCTTTTGGAGTGAGATAATCGTTTATCGTTTTGCCAATGGGACCATTTTAGTTTGTTTTCTTTACAAATCTGGCAAGAACACAACAATCGCTCTCACAACCACCCCGTTCCACAGCTCTTTCTTTAGGTTGTCTCATGTCAAGAACCCCTTCATGTGACCACTCCCTTGATAGCACCAGATTTGGAAGGCCCGGATGAACGGGGCTCTACTTTCGTCAAATAATTTGAATTTCTCGTAAGTGTTCCCATCAGGAAACAGAACATTGTACTCTTCGAAACTGAACTGGACCTGTATCTCATCTTGTTTGTTTTAGTCTCATTTTGATGATAGATGGAAAAATAACTATTGAATCATTTGTTTATAATAGAACTGTGAAACATTAATTTCCCCCCTTATTTTCAGTTACTAGCTCTGGAGGAACATTCCTTCTGCTATAATGCGGACATTCGGATCCTGATGACCTGCCCCATGGGGACCCCCACAGTAGACTTTTACCCTAAGGACATGCCAACCACTGTGGAAATCTCGTTTGATAGTGAAAGGTAAAAAGTAGTCCTGGATACTGATAAGATAGGCAATATACAAAGAAAGAATTAAAGAAAATAAAACTTAATATTTAATACTAAAAATATGTAGACAGCTATGACACTTGATTCTTGCAGTTGACAGGTGTGTTGCCACTAATTAACTAATTCAAAGTAACCCAGCTGTTGCAGGTGTTCTATGGTAGGGGCGACACCAGCACATGCGAGAGACCACGGAAGCATTTTATCGCTTGCTCGCATATTTTCTTCATTCTAATCCCAACTACTTGAACACCTGGGCCAGCCAAAATAGGAACCTAGGAAAATGTCCTAGCTGGGCCGCCACGAGTCTTCCTGTACATATCTTTCTTAGTGCATCACCAATTACAATTCACCATACATTTTTCTTTATATTATCAAAAGATAATGAAATATAAGTTCCTTGTACAGAAGTTCAAGAGGATTGAAAAGGTTTACTTTGAGAAGATTGGAAATTTTTCCGTTGCATCACGAAATATAGGTCGTATGCACCATTAATGTAGCAAAACGTACATTAGCCCAGCCTTTCAACCGTTCTCTCGGCATTTATAGGTGAACGCGCATGCCTGTCCCTTGTATCCTCCCTTCTTCGACTGTTGACTTCGATTGATTGGTTGATTGAATTCCATAAAAAAAACATCTTAACCATTTTAACAACTATCATTGGTCTAATGCTTTTATCAATGCTTTTTTCTGATTGCTATCTAAAGGATGCCGCTGAGTCTGTATTTTTCTGCTCCTGTGGATGAGAAGTTTTCTAAAGTCCAAATGTTAGCGGATAAAAAGCGCCTCAGGTGTCATTTTCCCAAGAGTGAGCTCGGCATTCATGGGCGAGCATGCATCAAAAGACCTGCCGTCATGGACTTGTCACGTCTTCCAAAGTGGACTGGAATGAAAGATTTACAGTAATACCTCTTTGGATTTTCTCTGTCTGTTTCTTCATCGCCTAGGCGATGGGCGGAACGCAGTAGGGCGGGATACGTTAACCCCTCAGTAAAAAATTTAAAGAATGTACACCGCAAATGGTATCGTAAGGTTTGGCCTTAAAATATATTTGTCTTAAACAGCGCCATTTTACGGCATTTGAAGCAGTTGATAAAGTCGTTCCGAGAGCCATAGTTAAGTACAATTGTGAGGGTAGAGCAACTTCCCCCCCCCCCTTCCTCACCTTAAAAAATTTCCAGAAATGTGCTGAAAGAATGGAGTGGAACGACGTCCCCCTGAGAAAAGCACAGAAAGTTATTACCCGTGAATTGCGCAACATTACCGAAGTTAGCCTTGTTGTCCAGTGTTCCGCAGAGCTTTGAAAGCCATGATAGCGAATAACACTCACAGGCGATGAGCCACGGTAGCCCGGCCTAACTGACCTTGTAAACGAGACACGAACTTTACTCAGCTTACAATTATGAGGAGATAAATGACCGGCATTTCGTCGAAAAATAGTCGCTGACTACCTTTTTGATAATGCTCAGAGATACCAGATATTGTGTTGAAACTGGTGTGGGGCAGCTAATTCACAAAAACGTGTAGCTTTTCCCTGGTATAAGTCGTGAGATATACACATTTGCCAATCATGTTTTCTTTATTTCAGACTTTTGATGTCCTGCGTATCAGCTGAAGAGGATGAGGTTGTGTCCGAGGAAGCAGAAGCCTTTGTCGAGTTACAGAGAACTTTGCAATGCATTATTTCGTCTGTTGTGGAGTATCCGCAGGTAGTTTTTTTTTACTTCGAAAAACAAAACAAAAAAAAAAAACAAAACAAAAACAAAAACAAAAACAAAAAAAAAAAAAAAACAGACAGCTACACTGCAAGTAACGTTTAGTATTTTCCGTTGCTAGTCCATGCAGGATTAATTTCCTTTTTGCTTCATGACTTGATTTTAAATAGTCTCCGTGACTCAGTTGTAGATCCCATTATTCCGAGAATTGACAAACGAAAATCACTGCAACTGGCCAATCCCTTTTTCATTTCGATTTCAAGTAAACGCTAAAAGCATATGATGTTGATAAATTGAGAAGTGCTCAAATCAACACGAGGATACCTCATTAAAATGCGAACGTCCTTAACTGACTGCGGTCAACCATCATTTGCTACGATTTTATTTCTTTTCTTCTTTTTTACCTTTTATAGAAAAACACCTGCTTTACTGTTCACGAGTCACGTGACACAGAGGGGACCTCACCAAGTTTCACTATCGTCATACATGAAGTGTACTCTTACAAACAGGTTCCACTGACCAAGGTTCTGTTTTGTGACCACAGTGTAACATCTTTTCCTTCACAAGGCGCAACAAATTCAATGACCGCCGCTAAATACAAAGAGGTTCTAATACAAATGATGGCAAACAAGCAGGAGAGTCCTATGATTCACGTGACCAACCAGGTAATTTAAATTGTCCTTTTTTTCTTTTGTCAAAAGATTTCCGGAATTCTTCGGCTTTTCCTCGGAAAAGTTCGGCCGCTTTCTCGGTAGTCGTTATATGGTGTTTCGGTCTTAACAAGCCAAAGGTAAAATACAAGCAGTAAAAGGTGTACAACGATTGACAGCTTTTATTTGAATGGTAATGATAAAGCCACACCAGATACGTACAATATTTAAGTGCAAATCTTTAGAACTGATCTGTTAAACTTCAAAAATAAACGCAAAAATATGTTGGACGTGTATGCGTGCCTCAACCGGGATGTCCTGCAAGCTTTGATTTATCAGTGGATTACTTCTTATAACCTTCACAATCAACGAACACAGCTCATTTTGTCCTCGAAAGACGAAATGTGCCCTCAAACCCAACCCTTAATTTTACTGACATGGCTATCATCCAGAGTGTCAGGTTTGTGCCTGTTTCAGCTTTGTTAAAGGACTTCTTTACTTTGTAGGGGCAGGCTCTTTTAAGGAGACTCCTGTATTCAAATGCCAAGAGATTGATGCAAACTGAACGACTTAAACCTGTATGGATTGACTCTTTCCTCCAACTAAGATTCCAAGAAGACGAACACCAGTTTTGAAATGGACCACAGGGATGGAGTCACTCTGATGAAACTGATCTCTTGGTAATTACTTTGCTCTTACACCTACAGTTGTTATTTTCCAGCATGAAAAATTGATGTCTTATTTGAACAGATCATTGGAATATCATGTTTGTTTTCTCTTATTTTCCGCTGATGGCAATCAGTTTTGGTTATTTTTGTTACTGAGGCTAGTCAGTATAAGTACCTTTTGATTACTGTAACTAAATGGACAAGTGTGGCTTTGACAAGGCCGCATAAACTTAACTTACATGTAGCATCATGCGTTCGTCTTTGTTTGCAAGTGCGAAAGGCGTTGCTGAAAAGAAATAAACGCCTTCATGACTTCCATAGACCACTATGACTGAAACATGAAGACCTTGAGTGCCCCGCCAATGAGCATCTTTCAACAAACATAGTAATATTTGGTTAACACAGTAACCATAAAAGTCCCTGGGGATGGATCATTTTTCGAATCTGAAAAGACCAACTCCCTAATTTTGGATGCTTTGAATTTTGCGAGATTTAGAATTTACTACAGTCATTCATTTAAGAGATCATCATCATGCATCCGGCAGGTCACTTGCACGTTACTAGTAGTTGTCGCTGAAAAAAATTTTAACCATTTCATCACCATAAGACTGCGCTTTTGACAATTTAGGACGTTTTAAATTTCCTTTCATAAAAGCAAAACTTGAAAAAAGATTGATGAATTGTATCATTTGATAACGAGTGCTTTATTTTAGTTATTTAGAATTAATCAGTTTTTGAATAAAAGCTTATTTTTTTTTATATGAAGGCAAGCACGATACGTGACGCATTCCGTCTGCGTGTCGTGCGCAAGCTAAGAATAAAAACTTGTTTCTTTTAAATTGAAACGAGCTTCTCTATTCATGTGAGTAAAGATGTACAATAAAACAAATTAAAAAGCATTAACTGTGCTTTGTTCTGTTATAAAGAACCCAAAGAAGAGACGAGTGCACTGAAGAAGTTAGAAGTTGCACTCGCTTGTGGATCGTGTTTCACTTCTTTTGAGCTCTCGTCGCTTCCTTGCGTGCTTTAACACAGAACATTTGCTAAGCAAAATAAAAAAACAAACAACAAGAACAACAACGACAATAAAATCTATTTCCTTAAACAGTTCATTTATTTTCTTTCATTTGTACCCTAACCCTAACCCATTGTATAAATAAAGTTAAACTTTTTCACATCCCGGTAATATATCACCATGTACTCAGCGACCAACAAAATATTGGCTACTATCCTCCATTAAAACATAAAATTTCGTAAATAAAATCCTTGGTTCAGGTAAGCCCTTTAACCCTTTTAAGCCTAATTGCCGTTTTCATTGTCACGTCATAAAAAAATTAGACTCGAAACAATTCACCGAATGTTGTTAAGAGTTTCACGTTTAGTAGAACATTAACAAAGAAACAAGTTGTCCAAGTCTCAGGGTTAGCCAGTGTCCCGTACTTGAATTATTTGTCCAAATCTTCGACACGAATTTATAGAGCTCAGTAGAAAGACGCCATATTTGAGCCTCTCCGAAGGACACAACAATGGCGGCGGAATTTCAAAATAAAACATCCAGAATTCAGTTCAGTTCATCTTTCAACTGATAAAGATTAAACTTCACAGGGCTTCACGGCTTTTGCCTTTAGAATTCAATGACGTCACAGTAATGACCAGCACCTTAGTATCACTGTATCAACCATAGAGGTCAAGAGAATGAAGAAAATGATTACATGACGTCTTGATATCTACAGAAATTCTCCCAACTTGTACCATAACAAATATATGGTGAACAATGACGAGAAAATGCATGTTGATCAGTATTAGTTTGAAAAAGCTTTAATATACCCCAGCCTCTCGGTTCATCAATCACTACTGACTCTCACGTGATATAGTTTCCTTGCAATCCCCGCACAGGCTTCCTCTTTTTTTCTGAAGGCAGCGTCTTCGGATTGTGCGTGAATTTAGAGTTCTTGTTACAGTTTTATGGCTCTAACAGCGCATCCGGGCAAACAGTACAAGAAATATCAAACTGCAGGAAATTGCTGCCATATAATCCAAATTGCTCTACTTTTAAACAACTTCCTTTACACCGAAAGAGAAGATGTTAAAGGAGCAACTGTTCGCGGTTTAAAAATAGAAGTCGCACTGTTTTTTGATGCTAAAATGACGGCTGTGACGGCGTAAGATGAGAGATAACCAGCAACGTTACGTCCCGACCGAAAATAACCAATGCAAAGAGACTACACTGTACCGTTGCGTGACGCTAAAATACTGGCTGTAAGAACGGCGGTCGATTGGTGTATTTCTTGTCTTATCTCCCTTGTGCTCATACAAGATGATAGTGGATATGGTTATTCGTGACGTTGTTTTCAGTGGCAACATGTTTTTTGTGTACTGGTAGTTCATGCTTCCTTCTGTTGGCCTCATATTTTGCCTGAAGATAAAAAAGCAACAGTCAACTGATACTAAATGCCATGGGAAAAGTGCTTAATGTTAAAAGAAAGAGACTAATGAATAGAAATTGAGCCACGCGCACAATAAGATGAAAGGTGTTAGCTTGCAATAGCGAGATTGTCAGCCTTCATAACAAACAAAAATTCCCCAACGTTTCAATATCTCACTAGCTATATTTAATGAAAAAGACAAAAATAAATAAATAAATAAATAAATAAATAAATAAATAAATAAATAAATAAATGAATAAATAAAATCTACTAATCATGTAATTTCAAATGGCATAGAGAACGTTGCCCTGCTTACAACGACTTATCATTCCATAGCTTTTTCATGACTCGCAACCGCGTAGAAACCCTCGCAAGAGAAGCCGCTCTCAGTTAACCCAATCAAGACGTGGGTGGGGGGGGGGGGGGTGAAGAGAGATCTACCCGTGGTGACTTTGAACCTGAATAACTTCTTTTGTTTTTTAATATTTGTGCAAACGCCATGAAACTTGGTAACTTTTTCAGAAATTTATCTAGGAATAATTTGATGGGGCAGTTGGTGCTCATTGACTTTGATGTTACCAATGCAACAAATTTTGAAAGGTCGTTTTCATCAGAAATGGAAAATCCCATTTTTATATAGAGAAAAATTTACTTTTCTTACAGTAACTTTTATGTTTTTAGTTCATATTAGTGTTATTTCAGCGATTTACTTTTCGTTCAGTTTTGGCGCTTTCCCGAAGTTTTGGAGAAATCCAGAAATGCAAGATTATTATCCAAGATGGCTGCCATTTGGCAAACTTTAGAAATACTATTCAAATCCAAGTGTAATTGTCATAGCTTTAATAATCGAGGTTTAGGGTTACGAAGCGTCAATCCTAAGGGAACTGGTCAAAACAAGTTTGATCGAAGAGGGTCCATCTTGCCTGGGGTAGGGGGGATATTAAAGATACCACCTATCTCATGAGCAGTAGACTGTCTGTAGTGACAAAATTTTACTGACTTTAAAATTTGAGTTGACATAGAAATGTTCGGCAAGAGTCAGCACTGCTAGATTAACAAGAAAAGTGAGGTTTGAATCTACCGGTAATTGTCTTTTTTTTACTGCTGGATAGAGGGGTGGCTATGCCATTTTTTAAGGTTGAGGAAGGGGGGTGCAGGCAGAGACCACCATCTATTTTGTGGCTTGGTGGTCCTTTTCGAGTATAGAAGGGGAGTTTGGACCACTTTCCTAGGTAAGACTAAGTTGGGTACACGGTATTCATGAAAAACAGGTTTTAGTTAGATTTGTTGTAGTTAGGTTTTGAATTTTGTTTAGGATAGTTTGGTTATTTATAATTTTTATACTCCAGATGGATTTTACCGTGCTCAAATAAATAAAGAACTATAAGTATCCCCACCCCTCCCCCGCTTTCCATTCTACTAGAAATCACTCACCTTATTATACAAGAAAACTCCTAAGATGGCTACAAACATGCCCAAAACATTGACGACACCGACTGGATTACGCAGTAATAGCACTGATACTGTGATAACCAGTATTCTTTTGGTGGAGGCAGCAACTGAATAGCTTAGAGGTGTCACTAGTGAAAGAACTGTAAATGCAACCATATTCTGAGTAAAATTTAAAAATCCATTTAATGTTAGGATGACCAGCAGCCATAACATATCTTGTTTGCCCTGAAAATAAACAAACAAATATATCAATAAAGAAAATTAAGAAATAAATAATACAATGCAAATGAATGAATGAATGAATGAATGAATGAATGAACACATGGACGAGTGAGTGAGAGGACATACTAATAAATACACCAGTGACATTTGCGCTACCCTACAGCCATTCCAGAGGCTCTACCATCCTTCGTAGTAAAGACCTGATCCCACTTCTAAACTCAAATCAGCTTGAGTGAACATCAGCACAATATAAACAAACTGAGGTAACAACACATGTTCACAGTAGTACTGAACAAAATTTTTCAAATAAGAATTTATGCAAAATGTAATTTCTCTGACATTTTTTAGATCAGAAAATCTTAAAAGTGAAATTACAGTGTAAATATTACCAAAGAAAAGCTTAGATGATGCTGCATATGGATCAAGTCAGAGAGCGGACCTGGCTCTACTAAGTTAAATTATAGCAATATTAAAAGAAATCCTCACCGTCTCAATTAAAATAATTATTCTTCGTAAATCGTACAGAGCCCAAAATGGAAGCAGCATTGCTGAAGCTATAATTGCCATCAATAGCAACAAACGTAAGTGATTGAGGTGCAAGTCTCTCATTGCCTAAAAACAAACAAATGAATGAATGAACAAATATATAACATCTATGTGAAATAGGTCCACACCGAGTTAGTTCAATCTGCGCTGCAATTTTTTGACTTGGATCCAGGAGCACAGACTTATTTCCCTAAAGAGTGGGAAATAATCACAAGTCAAATATGCTTTCTTGTTCACACAAGTATCATGAACAAATTCTATCCTGATCTGCATTCCTAACCTGTCAAAATATGTGCTCTATTATTTTAAAGGCAAATGATTTGAGAGCACTCTTTTGTGATACCACAAGTGCCTTGAATTAAAGAATTAAATCTTTTTAACCACAACAGTGCCAAACTGTGGTGGAATTTTTTTCTGAGACCAGAAGACTCAATTCCATCACCAGCTCTTCAAATGATTGTAAATATATTGTCCCGTCTAAGTCAGAACCCCACACAAAAAATACTTATTAATTAATTTTGGATACATATAGTCTCCATACATGTAGTCATAAATACTGCTCACGGCATACCATTCATACATCTCTCTGCCTCTCTCCTGACAAACTCGCCCCTCGCCCACCACTTTCTGATATTTCTTACCTTTTTAGTAAAAATATTCTGTACAGCAAAAGTCAAAGTTGCCAACAAGGCACTTATAAGCCCAACACTATCAAAAGACAATTCAGTGGCAGTAGCAATCATAACTCCACCAACAACAGGAATTAATGAACAATAAACCTGTGCCATAACAAAAGGAAAATGTTTTATGGTTAGTACAAAGTTTACTGAATTTTCCAGAATCAAAAGTTAGAATTACCTTACACAGTACAACAAACAGCGCAACAAAAAAGTATTGGCCAGCCAGTAACCTTCACTTCAAGCCACAATCATGCAAACAAAAGTTTTCAACTAGGATCTGGTGTTCTAAAACCCCTTTAGCCCCAGCATCAGTGTACAAATTCTCGTCACTTTTTTAATCTATATTGTATGGAATTAGTTGGGAGAATTTTATCTTTGGTGATCACTTGCTTTATTCTCATGACCTGTGTATTTGTACATGCACCAAATATAATTTGTGAAAACAAAAGTTGATCACAATAGGGGCTTCAAGGCTTCACTCTGAACCTTACTTTGTATTTTATAGTGGAAATGCACTTAGCTACCCAAAGCTAGTTTATAACATTGTGTGCGTGCTTCCCTATCTTAATTCCTACTGGCATCATCATGGTACATTTCTCATCATACGCACGGCCATGCATCCATAAAATGACATGCAACTTGCAGACAAACTCAGGTTTCCGTTGCTTAGTTTTAGTTTGTAAAAACTAATTCAAAGAAGCAGATTTTCATTGGCAATTTCAGATGAAACTTTCTCGTTCAGACCATACTATTGTGGCGTGTTTGTAAACAGCTAAGAACCTTTGTTTTTCAGTAGAGCACATTTGTAATCAATCACAAATAAAACCTGCTTTCCACGTACCACATTTCGATACTTCGTTGTCACTATGTTGTAAAAGAATTGGTTCATGCTTTTAGCTGTGCGTATATCAAGTTATGGATGCACTTGGGAAGTTTGGAGAGCACTCAAGAAGCTAGCTTCTCTCGTGCTCTCCCAACTTCACGCATGCATCCATAACTCGATACACGCATGCTAAGCATGAACCAATTCTTAATTACAGGCATTCCACTCAGAAATGATGGGAAACAAATAACACTCAAATATTTAAACATAACAAGGTTAAAAATCTCAACTGCGGAGTGCCAGGAGGCAAACCAGCTGGCTATATACAAGCATGGCCAAGGATGGGGCTTGAACCCGGGACCTCAGGATTTCAAGTCTGGCGGCGGCCCTAAACCGCTGGCCACTCCACCTCCTCAAAGACAAAGAGAGACTAAATTGAAAGAAAACCTGTATAACAATGTAACCTGGAAGAAACTGGCGGGAGTCAGAAAGAAGAAAGCATTAGAAAAGAAACAGAACAAAGCTGAGGATGGAGGTGTTTCTTCAGGTGTACTGCCCTCCTCCTAGCATCCTCACCCTTTGGCTTACCAGAATGGCAAAACATCCCTACCATCCCTTCCCCCCTGGAAGGTTAACTACTGGAAATCCTGAAATATGGGAAGAAAACAAGCAAAGTGTAAGTGCCACCTACCTCTGTTGTTTGTGATTCTCCTAAAACTAATCTTGACAGAATTACTGTGAAGACTGGCATTGTTGCCTACAAATAATAAATACAGTCAAGCGTTACAAAAAGCATCTTTGTGGAGTTAATCATTCTTATGATTCTAATAGTCAAGAGAAAATAACATAAATATTTAGGTCTATTAGTTTGTGATTGTTTTGGTTCTTGCCATGTATTATTTTAACAAATCAACAGCAGTTTTCTATGGTCTATACCCTTATAGACCATTAAATTACATTATCAAATGTTCAATACTCAAGTTGAGCCATGAGCCACAGGAAAAACTACGAATGTAATTGACCTTATTTTCTGTTGAGAAAGTGTGCATGTTACATCTGATGTTGTTTTTATTGTCTGTACTCTACAAGCCAATCAGCATCCAGGAATATGAAAACTTTTGACAGTTATTGTAAAATGTTATTTGGACTAAATTTTAATTTGACAGCTCACATGTACCTCAGACTATAAATGGATATCCTGGGTACCTGTACACCACAATTACAGAATTGTATTGAAATGGTGGGATATTACGTACCAGTTAATATTATATTAATTTTATAAATAATAAGACAATATAGTACCTTTAAACTTCATGAGAAAAGTAATCGATATATTGATCACAGCAGAGTTACCAAATGTTTAAAAAAAATGCATGCCATCTAGAATATGTTCATTACTTGGATACAAAGGAAATGGTCTTTGTCACAAAGTACGTAAATACATGTACAGGGTACTTTATACATATCATTGGTTTAAAAGTACAGGCAAGGTTGATGTGGACCTACTACTAATACAAATACAACATAAAGCCCATGTACCAGGGTAACAAAATACAAGAAAATGAGGGGGAGACTATTAATAACTTTTTCCTGCAAAACTTAACAAAATATAAAGTCAGAAAATTAAAATATTATATGAAAAAATCTTTCAATTTGGTTGCAATAATATAGCTTCTTTATGGACAGAAAATGCATTTGCATGTACATCACTACAAAATAGATCCACACTGTGTACAAGTATACCATGGCCAAGTTTGCAAAGAACTCTTTTAAAAGGGTGCAGACTATCCCAAACAAAAGCAAGCATTAACAGGCATGGGAAAAGGCAGCGCACAGAATTGGAACTCGTGAAAAGTGTAAACTCATGCAAAGGAGCACTGGATAAGCAAGAATATTCATGCAATGAGCACCTCGAACCAAGATTATCAGAAATAGGGGCCAAAAAGATGAACAATGGTTTAGAGGATCTGAAGCCATACAGTGGGATCATGAGGTCAGTGAAACATTCAGAGGGCATCCTAACATAAAGCTGGCCAGTATGCGTTACTGGTCCATCGCTCTAGAGTCTGGATAAGATGGTCTGGAACATCATTCAGAGCTATGACTGTAGCTGTGCCAAAAGGATGTTTCCATGATCAATGTGTACAAAATAACCCTTGCAAAAGGGATTTGTTTTGGAAGCCTTAATACTGACATGCATACAGAATGGGGAGAGGCTAGAGTCTACTGCTATGTCAGCAACTGACAGGTGGATAGTAGAGGAGAAGCAGGCAAAGTTAGCAACAGTGAATTCAGCGAAGCAGAGGAGTCCAAACTAGCCTAAGGTACAGGCTACCCAGAACATGCAATGATCATGAGAGGTGATGTTCAGGGGCTGTCAGATGACCATCAAGATGCTGTCAATAATGGGCCGGCGAGAGGCAACAGGAGAGCCTTGTGAGCATTTTATTCCTCTCATAACTTGTTGCAAGCGTAAAAAATGAGCAAGGGGTCAGGAAAACCCTGTTCTAGGAGAAGGGATGGGATAACTAACAAATAGACTTTGATAGAGGCATGTTGAATGGAATCAGCAAGAAAAGAAACAAACAAACACAGCATCCACTCCTGAACAGGACAGGGAGAGCCATTGGGGTGGAGTTTTCCTTCCCAATGACAAAACTTGACGAATGCGAAGGCATAGGACTTGTCTTTAGATTGTTTGCAATCCTTGGGTAAGAAGGAAATGACACCTTTCTTCTAGAAGGGAGGAATCAAACTGTCCAAAAGAAGCTGTGGGACTGGGCAAGGTGCCGCCTGAGCTTCTAGAGCCAGATGCCAGAATTCCAACGACCACCGTAACTACATGTAATTTTTAACAGTCAAACAAAGGGGTGTCCCTCAAAGCAATCTGGAATGAGAGATGGACGAAGTCGGAGGAAAAGGAGACCTGTGTTTGTGATCCTATTTTTTAGAATTCTCCACATGCAAGGAATAGGCACAAGCTCCATGAGGTCCACCACAATGGCTGCAGCGATTAGCAAAACGACAAGATCTATTGGGTGGAAGATAAACCTCTGCTCCAAGTCCTGCAGACAATCTGTGACAAAGCCGCTCCAGACATTTCTGGCACCTTACTAAGGGGAATGTCGAGTCTGCCACATACCAATGCCCCAGCAGCACAAAAATTGTATAGCTGGATGTTCATGGTTGACCAATCGACGACTTTCACTGCCGCCAAATGCTCACAAAAAGCTTTATCATAGGCAAGCCACACCCGCCTATTGAACAGTCGATATGTACGAAGAATAAGCAATGAGGCAGGTCCTTCCAGCGCTGAGGAAAGCATGACATGAGAATTGGCATGAAAATAGCAAAAGCTTTGGACCAGAATTCGATATCCTTGATCCATCGACGGTTCTTTTTAGTTGAAGGTGTAAACACCAAGTGCCCATCCAAAATGACATGTGACTCTGGCTGGCGGCTCAAATTGACATATTTCTCAGTCGCAATCTGATTGACAGTCTTGGCCGAGACCAAGGAAAACCCAGAGCCAACAACAAAGGGCTGTTGGAGAAGAAAACCTGATGGCATGCTAGAAGGCACAGTGCTAACATCATTTGAGTCATAGCCGGAACAGGAGAACTGTGTGAAATCACTGAGCTTGTATCGGCAGGGGGCAGTGTCATGAAGGAAGACACAAATAAAGGAACAGCATAATTATTCATACCTTGGGATGCTAGAGGAAACAAGGTTGGTTGGGACGTGGAAAAACCAACGCCCAATGCAAGATGCATCGCCATGTGAGTGCCCAAATCCAACTGTTGAGAGGGAATGCCTCCAAGATATGCAAAGACCACAAACTTGAAGGCCAAGGCAAGGAAACCAACAAGGTAGAAACATCCGAAGATGCTGAGGTTTTTTTTGGTGGTGAAAGTAACTTTAACCCTACTGACAAGAGCAGCTAGAAAGGCTGGATCGGGAAAATTCACCACAGCCAAAGTTGGGACTGCAAGTGAACAGGGTAAAGCTACCAACGACACCATAGTCGAATTAGATAACACATCATTGCTTGTAGACACCAAACTTGTGAAGAATAGCTAGAAAGGGTGACTGAACGACTGTTTTTGGTCTGACAAGACCACAACATCACAATGCAAAAGGCTTGAAAATTAAGCAGGCTGAATGATGTTACTCACAGGCCAGCAAGTGGAGTAAGTGAATGCAAAACAAACCACGAGGGGCCCCCAGCAGAGAGCGCAAAGGTCACCCCTGAGTAGTGTAGAGAGACGACTGCTGACTGACAGTAGAGAGATTTAGCATCGCGTTTACAGTAAATGGCAAACGCCAGGCTGAAATTTTCTCTTAGATGAAAAACGAGGCTTTTTTGGTTTAAGCTTATCTCCACCCAGTCTTCGACAGCTATTGAGCAAACACGAAAAAGAGAGAAGTGAGTATGAGAAAGTTTATGCATTTTAGAACAAACAGCGGCTTGACGTTTCCTGTTTGGTCTTAGCCATAAACGTGAAGCTAAATCTCTCTATTGTCTTGATTTTAACCTTGCCTAAGTTACATTTAGCCACATATAAATAAGTTGTTTCAGGGAAGGGGAGGGGGAGGGTAAATCAGGTTCTCACTAAGAGAGAAAAGTCCTCCATATTTACGTACGTTATTATCATACCGTATTTATTCGTCTACAAGCCGAGCTTGGCTATAAGCCGAGACCCTAAACTTGTGAGACATGATAGTGGGCAAGAGCTTACAGAAAAAAATCGAAAAAATATCGGCTATAAGCTGAGACCAAGGTTTCTAAACAAAAAGTTACTTGAGCGTTCGTTCAAGAAACCTTTCCTCTCAGGAAACATGTTGAAAGTAATTGTTTACAATAAAATCACACCTTTTAGAAACAATGAAAAGCTTTTTAATTGATTCTAACTGCACTATAAAGCAGAAAACTTAAAACGAATGCCACCAGACTGATTTTTATCGTCACAAACTACCAACTGCTTACCGAAGCCAATAATCAATCGCTTGCCGTCATCATGCCGAAAGCACGCCGTTCATCGTACAATATGGCTTTCAAGCTTAAAGTTGTTGCAGAAGCGGAAGCAGTCGAGAACAACTCCGAGATTGCTCGAGAGTATGGACTTAGTGAGTCCATGGTCCACCGTTGGCGCAGAGATCAGGCCAAACTCTTCAACGGTGAGCTGAAGATGTCGGCAAAACGTACAACTATGGGTCTCAACTATGGAACTCAAAGTATCCTGAGCTAGACCAGCAGATATTGGAGTGGTTCACCGAACAAAGAGATCAAGGTGAGTAAATGTTTGACGCTGATTTGAGAGATCTCGTCGTTCCAGATTCCCTCCTTGTTTCTTTCCACAAGAAAGGGTGGATGGATGAGTCAGGTGTGAAAGAGTGGATTCGCCAGTGTTTGCCGCGGACCACTCGTAATGAACAGTCGCTGTTAGTGTAGGACTCATTCCGAGCTCACTTGACCGATGAAGTGAAAGAAGACCTCAACCGGCGGAAAATTGATGTAGCAGTTATCCCTGGAGGCCTGACCCCTGTTTTACAGCCGTTAAACAAGTGTTTGAACAAGCCGTTCAAGGACAATGTCCGAAGAAAGTACTCGGCCTGGATGATCAGCGGCCCGTTCGAGTATACTCCAGCTGGAAAGAAGAAGGCACCATCGAGAAATCTTGTACTTCGATGGGTGCACGAAGCATGGCGAGAGATTCCGGCGGAGATGGTTACTAAGTCCTTCAAGACCTGTGGAATCTCCAACTCTTTGGATGGAACTGAGGACGACGTCGTGTACACTGAAGAGGTGCAGGAAATCGATGACGAAGAAGACAACGAGCTCGACACGGAAAGTGAAGGCGAGAGCGATGGCGAGTAAACTGTTGGTCAGTTGAAAGCTCTTTAACAAACGGCTCCTTTAGGAGCCACCACATATATAAAAGTCAATGACCAACTTCAATTTGTTTTTTCATATATTTCTGTATGCAGTACTATCTCGGCTTATAGACAAATAAATCTATGTTTCCCATGAATTTGCTGTTTCGGAAAAATTTTGTTTGGAAAAACACTCGGCTATAAGCCGAGGACCCTTCTCTAGTTCAAATTTTCGAGATTTTGGTAAAGTTTTGTGAAAAAATTGCTCGGCTTGTAGACGAATAAATACGGTAGGTATCTTCATTGTCGAAATAGTGTTAACACTTGTAAACAATGTCCAGTTCCTAAGTGTTGTTACAGGTACATCAAGTTGTATCCATTGGCTTTCTGTCACATCTTACATCAGGTGTCAAATTTGTTCCTGTTCTTGTTTTTCTCTTTTCTCGATTTTTCATGTTACTCTTTTCCCGTAATTTTAACTTTTAATGTTTTCCCTTAGCTTAAGTTTACTATTTTTTAGACTATTTGTTTTTTCTGTTACATGCCTTCTCATTACTCTGTTACTCATTTTAGTAATGTCCGTTGGTTTGTCTTTAGCCTCTCTCTAGTGTTCCGTGCTGTTCTATTAAATGCAATAATTCGGTTGCTTGTTTGCTACATATATTCCCTTCAACACGGGGAACTCAAAATGTAATGGCATGGCTTTAAGCCACATTTTCAGCTCACATTGTGCAGTTTCTGATAACAGTAAGAAACAAGAACTGAAGGTAAGTGCTCCATCTTCTGGCTTCTTGATGGAATTCACAGCTGAGTTATCATAATTATGGGCATCTACATGCAAAAGTCCTAATTTCCGGGACTATAGAAATGTCTAATGTTTTTCCACTAATTTTGGAGCCAGCACAAAATACTGTATTTATTTGATTAACTGCCCACCTTCAAATAAGCACCCATCCTGAAAGTCCCAAAGCATAATAAGTGCCCACCCACACCCCCTCTCAACAAAAAACATTTCTGTACTAGCCCAGCGTGAAGTAAGAGGAGCCTGAGTTGCGTTCCAAAATTGGTTTTAGATGAACTTTTATATTGTTTATGGCTTGTTCATGTTAGCTTTTGTACTTTGTTTTGTCTTGTTGAAGTGAAATAAACTGTTATCCCTTGTTTGGTTATTCTCTAAAAATGTCCTCGCTTGCTGAAAATGTTGGGAAAATAATAAGCGCCCACCCTCAAATAAGTGCCTACCCTCATAGGCCCAAAATGAAATAAGCACCCAGGGCGGTTAATCGAATAAATACGGCAAGAGAGATTTGTATGGAAAAAAAATTAACATAAATGTGCCCATATCTCTTTTGGCAAGAATAAGCACTTAATGACTGGCCACAAGGGAAACAGTGAGTTTTGTTTCCCAACAAAACTCACTGTTTCCCATGGGGCCAGTCATTAAGTGTTTTGTTATACCAGCCTCCAAACTCAAAAATAGTGCTATAACTGTAAACTAAATTATTTTATTGATGCGGGCTGGCACACAAATTTGCCGTGGATTCAAGGTGGATGACCTGATCACATGCGAGTTGAAAGTTCAAGTTGTTGTTTTCCTAGGGAGTAAGTGAGTTTTGACCCATGACACGGAACAGGTTCTCCTCCAAACGTATTTGAGTTGGGAGGTACAACAAGATGTTATGTTATGTCCTCAAATCTCATAGTTTTACAAATTTCAAATGTATTAAAAGTGTACACGTAACGCTTTAGTGAACTCTACACCAGATCAACAATACAGACTCACCTTCACTGGATTACGGTGTCGAATAAAGCAATGAAAATTAAACAAAATAGAAAGAGCATTAGTGCCACAAAATTACTCCTTTTCCCTCTTCGGGAAAAATCAAGACTGATCATGATCATGAGATTTCAAGTGCTAATAATTCATGAAGTATCAACAATACACAACTGATATTATAACAAGCTTACCTGTATGAGCGTAAGAAACAGCTACTTTCCATATACTAACATGACTCGTAATAGAAGAAAACGCCTTTCCGAAGGAAAGCGGCAAAATCAACTTCACAAGACTGGATCTTGGTATCGAGCGCATAGGAGGAACTTTCCAAATGTGAAGAGTTGGCGATAAATACAACGCTGTAGAAAGCACTTGGACCATTGCAACAGTAACAGGGAAAGGAAAATCGATTAGTATTTTCTTTCCAATGACATTGTTCGTTGAACTGATGGTGTACCAGAGAGAGCACAACAAAATTATTCGAAATGCTTCGGTACGAAAACCGACCGCCATCTTTGGTTTTAAAACACATGCGACACGTCATTTGCCATGCAACCCCGCTTCCGGTTGTGAGATGTGTTTGCTTTTCCGGCCTGGGAGGCGGGGGTGGGGGGGGGGGGGGTGGGAGGGGGTAGGGTTAGACTCCCTCCTCCCCGCTCCGAGAGCTCGTTCTCAGGCTACGTAGGTTCTACGCAAGTTGGTGGGCGGAGACAGCAACTGAATAGTTTAGAGGTGTCACCAGTGAAAGAACTGTAAATGCGACCATGTTCTGAGTAAAATTTATAATGTTGGGATGACCAGCTAGCAGGAAATGTTACGACATTGAGCTTACGACCTAACAGACAAGAAGGAGAACGCTTCTTTCCCGACAAAAGGGAGACCTTCTAACTCAACGATTCTCCTTGATCTTCATATCATAGCATTCCAAATTTTCTCTAGAAACCTAGTGAAGCCAAATTAAAAAAGCAAAATTGCTGCGACTTAGAGCGCAACATGTTCGGCAACGTTCTGAATTTTTATTACAATAGTATCGTTCCAATTGTTCGGTTGTGTCCTCAGTCTATCTACATTTTTGGAAATCAGTTGACCGGTTTTCAATACCATTTATTTCTCCCCCAGAAACAGGAGCCCAAAGGAGAAGCGCGACACAAATCTCACTACTGTCTCATGTTTTGACCTAGTAACTATTACCATGAGAAAACTGCGTGAACGCATTGTTGAAACTAGGAGAGAAATCAAGAAAACCGTGAAGTCATGGTTGAAACTACGGAGGGAAATCAAGGGACCTTATTTGTTTCAGCTAAAACTCAAGTGCGTCAAATGGAGAACGGGGAGGAGACTCCTTGAAGTTTCTCGCGCCTGCGGCGCTCGCTTTTCGCGGCGAAGCCGCGAGAATAACTTTGCTACAAAATAATTCTAGAACAACAAGAGGAAAGAAATCAAATCAATTCTTGACAGGAACAACTCGTCCTCTGTTCTAGCGCATTTTGGAAACAAAAATACGAAAACTTGGAAAACATTAGCCCAACATTTTTCAAGTTTCAATCCATTCCGACCTACTCCGTCTCTGGCCAGAGGCGGGACTAATCGACAGTCTTATTGCACTGGGTGCTAATTTATAACAAAACTAGACATCATTTTTTTGTTTTTGTTGTCAGACAAACATTTTTGGGTTTTGAAATGATATCAAGTTTTCGTGATACTTCCCCTTTAAATAGGGTATCAATTTTCGTTTGTCTCATCCTTAACCGCTATCCGAAATTCATGGGAGTACCCCCCACCCCCCGGATTTTTAGACCTGATGTTATTATAACTTGCCCGATTCGGTCCTGACAAGTCATGTTGCCATGTTTTCCGATATAAATAAATTAACGAAGATGCTGCATACCTACCAGCTGACTTGCTTGCTGGATAGTTGACAGACATCACACTTACAACTGGCTGGGAGTTTCATATCTTAAAAGTCTTGCTCGCTGGCAGTGAAGATCGTGCATTTTTTTTCCAAGGAACACTCAGCTAGTGTTTAGTGCAACACACGAATAAGTTTCTCTAAAAGAGTCGTTGGATACTTCTGCTTGTTTTAGTTGGAGCATGCGATTCTAAGCAACCTTTGTTTTAAGTGTGAAACAATAGAGGACAAAAAAGTACTTGAAGACTGTATTAGATACATTTTTAAACTTGCTGAACTTCCCATACAATGTCAATGTTTCACTCATAGACATTCAAATCCTAGCAGTCAGTGTGCATGCATGCATATATGACTTGTAGGGGAAGCAGGAACCAAACGCAGTATAGTAGTGCACAACTCCAGAGCGCCTCGGTCAATGGGTTTAAGCTTATATGAAGTACTCTTTTTAAAATTACCCATCAATCTTTGTAATCTGTTTGTCTTGGTTTCACTGCACACGTG